>NW_027509181.1:1797500-2397500 GCF_051911475.1 Siphateles boraxobius
AAGATTAGTTAGAAAGAAAGAAAGAAAGAAAGAAGAAAGATTAGTTAGAAAGAAAGAAAGAAAGAAGAAAGATTAGTTAGAAAGAAAGAAAGAAAGAAAGAAGAAAGATTAGTTAGAAAGAAAGAAAGAAGAAAGATTAGTTAGAAAGAAAGAAAGAAAGATTAGTTAGAAAGAAAGAAGAAAGATTAGTTAGAAAGAAAGAAAGAAAGAAAGAAAGAAGAAAGAATAGTTAGAAAGAAAGAAAGAAAGAAAGAAAGAAAGAAAGAAAGAAGAAAGATTAGATAGAAAGAAAGAAAGAAAGAAAGAAGAAAGATTAGTTAGAAAGAAAGAAAGAAAAAGAAAGAAAGAAAGAAAGAAGAAAGATTAGTTAGAAAGAAAGAAAGAAAGAAAGAAAGAAAGAAAGAAAGAAAGAAAGAAAGAAAAAAGAAAGATTAGTTAGAAAGAAAGAAAGAAAGAAGAAAGATTAGTTAGAAAGAAAGAAAGAAAGAAAGAAAGAAGAAAGATTAGTAAGAAAGAAAGAAAGAAAGAAAGAAAGAAAGAAAGAAAGTAGGGATGCACCGATACCACTTTTTAAGGGTCGAGTACGAGTACCGATATTTTTTTCCTGGTACTCGCCGATACCGATACCGATGCCTGTTGTACTGGGGGGTTCTCGTTTTATGTGGCAATTTTCTAAGAACAACACAATGAGACTAATGAACATATCAGCATCTTTATTTTCAACAACTTAAATAAACTTAAAAAAATAATTCATTCTTATTGTGCTTATCACAAATTTTCAAAGCCCAAATTTCACAGAGTCCAATAACCTCCAAAGGGCAAAACCAAGGACATAATGAATGTAAATTTTACCTGCCTGTCACAAAGTTGTCAAAATGCTAAAGAAATCACAGACAACAAGACAATCAAATTTGTCATAAAGTGCCAAAGAAATCACAGAACAAATGTTTAACATAACACTGAGTAACAATGTAATCACAGCCGAAAGTGTAAAGTGAAATATTAGAGTGTACTATTAAATCTAGCAACACTATAACTGCAGGAAGAGTGTTTATAAGGATTAAGAAATATAAGCTGAGGATATACGTGAGGTATCGGTCTTTGGTATCGGGGTATTTTTACGAGTACGAGTACAAGTACATGAGCTTGGTATCGGGCCCGATACCGATACTGGTATCGGTATCGGTGCATCCCTAAAAGAAAGAAAGAAAGAAAGAAAGAAAGAAAGAAAGAAAGAAAGAAGAAAGATTAGTTAGAAAGAAAGAAAGAAAGAAAGAAAGAAAGAAAGAAAGAAAGAAAGAAAGAAAGAAAGAAAGAAAGAAAGAAGAAAGATTAGTTAGAAATAAAGAAGAAAGATTAGTTAGAAAGAAAGAAGAAAGATTAGTTAGAAAGAAAGAAAGAAAGAAAGAAAGAAAGAAAGATTAGTTAGAAAGAAAGAAAGAAAGAAAGAAAGAAAGAAAGAAAGAAAGAAAGAAAGAAAGAAAGAAAGAAAGAAAGAAAGAAGAAAGATTAGTTAGAAATAAAGAAGAAAGATTAGTTAGAAAGAAAGAAGAAAGATTAGTTAGAAAGAAAGAAAGAAAGAAAGAAAGAAAGAAAGATTAGTTAGAAAGAAAGAAAGAAAGATTAGTTAGAAAGAAAGAAAGAAAGAAGAAAGATTAGTTAGAAAGAAAGAAAGAAAGAAGAAAGATTAGTTAGAAAGAAAGAAAGAAAAAGAAAGAAAGAAAGAAAGAAAGAAAGAAAGAAGAAAGATTAGTTAGAAAGATTAGTTAGAAAGAAAGAAAGAAAGAAAGAAGAAAGATTAGTTAGAAAGAAAGAAAGAAAGAAAGAAAGAAAGAAAGAAGAAAGATTAGTTAGAAAGAAAGAAAGATTAGTTAGAAAGAAAGAAAGATTAGTTAGAAAGAAAGAAGAAAGATTAGTTAGAAAGAAGAAATATTAGTTAGAAAGAAAGAAAGAAGAAATATTAGTTAGAAAGAAAGAAAGAAAGAAAGAAAGAAAGAAAGAAAAAAGAAAGATTAGTTAGAAAGAAAGAAAGAAAGAAGAAAGATTAGTTAGAAAGAAAGAAAGAAAGAAAGAAGAAAGATTAGTAAGAAAGAAAGAAAGAAAGAAAGAAAGAAAGAAAGAAAGAAAGAAAGAAAGAAAGAAAGAAAGAAAGAAGAAAGATTAGTTAGAAAGAAAGAAAGAAAGAAAGAAAGAAAGAAAGAAAGAAAGAAAGAAAGAAAGAAAGAAAGAAAGAAAGAAAGAAAGAAGAAAGATTAGTTAGAAAGAAAGAAGAAAGATTAGTTAGAAAGAAAGAAGAAAGATTAGTTAGAAAGAAAGAAAGAAAGAAAGAAAGAAAGATTAGTTAGAAAGAAAGAAAGAAAGAAAGATTAGTTAGAAAGAAAGAAAGAAAGAAAGAAAGAAAGAAGAAAGATTAGTTAGAAAGAAAGAAAGAAAGAAGAAAGATTAGTTAGAAAGAAAGAAAGAAAAAGAAAGAAAGAAAGAAAGAAAGAAAGAAAGAAAGAAGAAAGATTAGTTAGAAAGAAAGAAAGAAGAAAGATTAGTTAGAAAGAAAGAAAGAAAGATTAGTTAGAAAGAAAGAAAGAAAGAAGAAAGATTAGTTAGAAAGAAAGAAAGAAAGAAGAAAGATTAGTTAGAAAGAAAGAAAGAAAAAGAAAGAAAGAAAAAGAAAGAAAGAAAGAAAGGAAGAAAGAAAGAAAGAAAGAAAGAAAGAAAGAAAGAAAGAAAGAAAGAAAGAAAGAAAGAAAGAAAGAAAGAAAGAAAGAAAGAAAGAAGAAAGATTAGTTAGAAAGAAAGAAAGAAAGAAGAAAGATTAGTTAGAAAGAAAGAAAGAAAGAATTAGTTAGAAAGAAAGAATTAGTTAGAAAGAAAGATTAGTTAGAAAGAAAGAAAGAAAGAAAGAAAGAAAGAAAGAAGAAAGAATAGTTAGAAAGAAAGAAAGAAGAAAGATTAGTTAGAAAGAAAGAAAGAAAGAAGAAAGATTAGTTAGAAAGAAAGAAAGAAAAAGAAAGAAAGAAAGAAAGAAAGAAGAAAGATTAGTTAGAAAGAAAGAAAGAAAGAAAGAAAGAAAGAAAGAAGAAAGATTAGTTAGAAAGAAAGAAGAAAGATTAGTTAGAAAGAAAGAAGAAAGATTAGTTAGAAAGAAAGAAAGAAAGAAAGAAAGAAAGAAAGAAAGAAAGAAAGAAAGAAGAAAGATTAGTTAGAAAGAAAGAAAGAAGAAAGATTAGTTAGAAAGAAAGAAAGAAAGATTAGTTAGAAAGAAAGAAAGAAAGAAGAAAGATTAGTTAGAAAGAAAGAAAGAAAGAAGAAAGATTAGTTAGAAAGAAAGAAAGAAAGAAAGAAAGAAAGAAAGAAGAAAGATTAGTTAGAAAGAAAGAAAAAGAAAGAAAGAAAAAGAAAGAAAGAAAGAAAGAAAGAAAGAAAGAAAGAAAGAAAGAAAGAAAGAAGAAAGATTAGTTAGAAAGAAAGAAAGAAAGAAGAAAGATTAGTTAGAAAGAAAGAAAGAAAGAAAGAAAGAAGAAAGATTAGTTAGAAAGAAAGAAAGAAGAAATATTAGTTAGAAAGAAAGAAAGAAAGATTAGTTAGAAAGAAAGAAGAAAGATTAGTTAGAAAGAAAGAAAGAAAGAAAGAAGAAAGAATAGTTAGAAAGAAAGAAAGAAAGAAAGAAAGAAGAAAGATTAGTTAGAAAGAAAGAAAGAAAGAAAGAAGAAAGATTAGTTAGAAAGAAAGAAAGAAAAAGAAAGAAAGAAAGAAAGAAAGAAAGAAGAAAGATTAGTTAGAAAGAAAGAAAGAAAGAAAGAAAGAAAGAAAGAAAAAAGAAAGATTAGTTAGAAAGAAAGAAAGAAAGAAGAAAGATTAGTTAGAAAGAAAGAAAGAAAGAAAGAAGAAAGATTAGTAAGAAAGAAAGAAAGAAAGAAAGAAAGAAAGAAAGAAAGAAAGAAAGAAAGAAAGAAAGAAAGAAAGAAAGAAGAAAGATTAGTTAGAAAGAAAGAAAGAAAGAAGAAAGATTAGTTAGAAAGAAAGAAAGAAAGAAAGAAGAAAGATTAGTTAGAAAGAAAGAAAGATTAGTTAGAAAGAAAGAAAGATTAGTTAGAAAGAAAGAAGAAAGATTAGTTAGAAAGAAGAAATATTAGTTAGAAAGAAAGAAAGAAGAAATATTAGTTAGAAAGAAAGAAAGAAAGAAAGAAAGAAAGAAAGAAAGAAAGAAAGAAAGAAAGAAAAAAGAAAGATTAGTTAGAAAGAAAGAAAGAAAGAAGAAAGATTAGTTAGAAAGAAAGAAAGAAAGAAGAAAGATTAGTAAGAAAGAAAGAAAGAAAGAAAGAAAGAAAGAAAGAAAGAAAGAAAGAAGAAAGATTAGTTAGAAAGAAAGAAAGAAAGAAAGAAAGAAAGAAAGAAAGAAGAAAGATTAGTTAGAAAGAAAGAAAGAAAAAGAAAGAAAGAAAAAGAAAGAAAGAAAGAAAGGAAGAAAGAAAGAAAGAAAGAAAGAAAGAAAGAAAGAAAGAAAGAAAGAAAGAAAGAAAGAAAGAAAGAAAGAAAGAAAGAAAGAAAGAAGAAAGATTAGTTAGAAAGAAAGAAAGAAAGAAGAAAGATTAGTTAGAAAGAAAGAAAGAAAGAATTAGTTAGAAAGAAAGAATTAGTTAGAAAGAAAGATTAGTTAGAAAGAAAGAAAGAAAGAAAGAAAGAAAGAAAGAAGAAAGAATAGTTAGAAAGAAAGAAAGAAGAAAGATTAGTTAGAAAGAAAGAAAGAAAGAAGAAAGATTAGTTAGAAAGAAAGAAAGAAAAAGAAAGAAAGAAAGAAAGAAAGAAGAAAGATTAGTTAGAAAGAAAGAAAGAAAGAAAGAAAGAAAGAAAGAAGAAAGATTAGTTAGAAAGAAAGAAGAAAGATTAGTTAGAAAGAAAGAAGAAAGATTAGTTAGAAAGAAAGAAAGAAAGAAAGAAAGAAAGAAAGAAAGAAAGAAAGAAAGAAGAAAGATTAGTTAGAAAGAAAGAAAGAAGAAAGATTAGTTAGAAAGAAAGAAAGAAAGATTAGTTAGAAAGAAAGAAAGAAAGAAGAAAGATTAGTTAGAAAGAAAGAAAGAAAGAAGAAAGATTAGTTAGAAAGAAAGAAAGAAAGAAAGAAAGAAAGAAAGAAGAAAGATTAGTTAGAAAGAAAGAAAAAGAAAGAAAGAAAAAGAAAGAAAGAAAGAAAGAAAGAAAGAAAGAAAGAAAGAAAGAAAGAAAGAAGAAAGATTAGTTAGAAAGAAAGAAAGAAAGAAGAAAGATTAGTTAGAAAGAAAGAAAGAAAGAAAGAAAGAAGAAAGATTAGTTAGAAAGAAAGAAAGAAGAAATATTAGTTAGAAAGAAAGAAAGAAAGATTAGTTAGAAAGAAAGAAGAAAGATTAGTTAGAAAGAAAGAAAGAAAGAAAGAAGAAAGAATAGTTAGAAAGAAAGAAAGAAAGAAAGAAAGAAGAAAGATTAGTTAGAAAGAAAGAAAGAAAGAAAGAAGAAAGATTAGTTAGAAAGAAAGAAAGAAAAAGAAAGAAAGAAAGAAAGAAAGAAAGAAGAAAGATTAGTTAGAAAGAAAGAAAGAAAGAAAGAAAGAAAGAAAGAAAAAAGAAAGATTAGTTAGAAAGAAAGAAAGAAAGAAGAAAGATTAGTTAGAAAGAAAGAAAGAAAGAAAGAAGAAAGATTAGTAAGAAAGAAAGAAAGAAAGAAAGAAAGAAAGAAAGAAAGAAAGAAAGAAAGAAAGAAAGAAAGAAAGAAAGAAGAAAGATTAGTTAGAAAGAAAGAAAGAAAGAAGAAAGATTAGTTAGAAAGAAAGAAAGAAAGAAAGAAGAAAGATTAGTTAGAAAGAAAGAAAGATTAGTTAGAAAGAAAGAAAGATTAGTTAGAAAGAAAGAAGAAAGATTAGTTAGAAAGAAGAAATATTAGTTAGAAAGAAAGAAAGAAGAAATATTAGTTAGAAAGAAAGAAAGAAAGAAAGAAAGAAAGAAAGAAAGAAAGAAAGAAAGAAAGAAAGAAAGAAAAAAGAAAGATTAGTTAGAAAGAAAGAAAGAAAGAAGAAAGATTAGTTAGAAAGAAAGAAAGAAAGAAGAAAGATTAGTAAGAAAGAAAGAAAGAAAGAAAGAAAGAAAGAAAGAAAGAAAGAAAGAAGAAAGATTAGTTAGAAAGAAAGAAAGAAAGAAAGAAAGAAAGAAAGAAAGAAAGAAAGAAAGAAAGAAGAAAGATTAGTTAGAAAGAAAGAAGAAAGATTAGTTAGAAAGAAAGAAAAAGAAAGAAAGAAAAAGAAAGAAAGAAAGAAAGAAAGAAAGAAAGAAAGAAAGAAAGAAAGAAGAAAGATTAGTTAGAAAGAAAGAAAGAAAGAAAGAAGAAAGATTAGTTAGAAAGAAAGAAAGAAAGAAGAAAGATTAGTTAGAAAGAAAGAAAGAAAGAAAGAAGAAAGATTAGTTAGAAAGAAAGAAAGAAGAAAGATTAGTTAGAAAGAAAGAAAGAAAGATTAGTTAGAAAGAAAGAAGAAAGATTAGTTAGAAAGAAAGAAAGAAAGAAAGAAAGAAGAAAGAATAGTTAGAAAGAAAGAAAGAAAGAAAGAAAGAAAGAAAGAAAGAAGAAAGATTAGATAGAAAGAAAGAAAGAAAGAAAGAAGAAAGATTAGTTAGAAAGAAAGAAAGAAAAAGAAAGAAAGAAAGAAAGAAAGAAGAAAGATTAGTTAGAAAGAAAGAAAGAAAGAAAGAAAGAAAGAAAGAAAGAAAGAAAGAAAGAAAGAAAGAAAAAAGAAAGATTAGTTAGAAAGAAAGAAAGAAAGAAGAAAGATTAGTTAGAAAGAAAGAAAGAAAGAAAGAAAGAAGAAAGATTAGTAAGAAAGAAAGAAAGAAAGAAAGAAAGAAAGAAAGAAAGAAAGAAAGAAAGAAGAAAGATTAGTTAGAAAGAAAGAAAGAAAGAAAGAAAGAAAGAAAGAAAGAAAGAAAGAAAGAAAGAAAGAAAGAAAGAAGAAAGATTAGTTAGAAATAAAGAAGAAAGATTAGTTAGAAAGAAAGAAGAAAGATTAGTTAGAAAGAAAGAAAGAAAGAAAGAAAGAAAGAAAGAAAGATTAGTTAGAAAGAAAGAAAGAAAGATTAGTTAGAAAGAAAGAAAGAAAGAAGAAAGATTAGTTAGAAAGAAAGAAAGAAAGAAGAAAGATTAGTTAGAAAGAAAGAAAGAAAAAGAAAGAAAGAAAGAAAGAAAGAAAGAAAGAAAGAAAGAAGAAAGATTAGTTAGAAAGAAAGAAAGAAAGAAAGAAGAAAGATTAGTTAGAAAGAAAGAAAGAAAGAAAGAAAGAAAGAAGAAAGATTAGTTAGAAAGAAAGAAAGATTAGTTAGAAAGAAAGAAAGATTAGTTAGAAAGAAAGAAGAAAGATTAGTTAGAAAGAAGAAATATTAGTTAGAAAGAAAGAAAGAAGAAATATTAGTTAGAAAGAAAGAAAGAAATAAAGAAAGAAAGAAAGAAAGAAAAAAGAAAGATTAGTTAGAAAGAAAGAAAGAAAGAAGAAAGATTAGTTAGAAAGAAAGAAAGAAAGAAAGAAGAAAGATTAGTAAGAAAGAAAGAAAGAAAGAAAGAAAGAAAGAAAGAAAGAAAGAAGAAAGATTAGTTAGAAAGAAAGAAAGAAAGAAAGAAAGAAAGAAAGAAAGAAAGAAAGAAAGAAGAAAGATTAGTTAGAAAGAAAGAAGAAAGATTAGTTAGAAAGAAAGAAGAAAGATTAGTTAGAAAGAAAGAAAGAAAGAAAGAAAGAAAGATTAGTTAGAAAGAAAGAAAGAAAGAAAGATTAGTTAGAAAGAAAGAAAGAAAGAAAGAAAGAAGAAAGATTAGTTAGAAAGAAAGAAAGAAAGAAGAAAGATTAGTTAGAAAGAAAGAAAGAAAAAGAAAGAAAGAAAGAAAGAAAGAAGAAAGATTAGTTAGAAAGAAAGAAAGAAAGAAGAAAGATTAGTTAGAAAGAAAGAAAGAAAGAAAGAAAGAAAGAAAGAAAGAAAGAAAGAAAGAAAGAAGAAAGATTAGTTAGAAAGAAAGAAAGATTAGTTAGAAAGAAAGAAAGATTAGTTAGAAAGAAAGAAGAAAGATTAGTTAGAAAGAAGAAATATTAGTTAGAAAGAAAGAAAGAAGAAATATTAGTTAGAAAGAAAGAAAGAAAGAAAGAAAGAAAGAAAGAAGAAAGATTAGTTAGAAAGAAAGAAAGAAAGAAGAAAGATTAGTTAGAAAGAAAGAAAGATAGATTAGTTAGTAAGAAAAAAAGAAAAAAGAAATATTAGTTAGAAAGAAAGAAAGACAGAAAGAAAGAAGAAAGATTAGTTAGAAAGAAAGAAGAAAGATTAGTTAGAAAGAAAGAAAGAAAGAAGAAAGATTAGTTAGAAAGAAAGAAAGAAATAAAGAAAGCAAGAAGAAAGATTAGTTAGAAAGAAAGAAAGAAAGATAGATTAGTTAGTAAGAAAGATAGATAGATAGATAGATAGATAGATAGATAGATAGATAGATAGATAGATAGAGATAGATAGATGGATAGATAGATAGATAGATAGATAGATAGATAGATAGATAGATAGATAGATAGATAGATAGATAGATAGATAGATAGATGGATAGATAGATAGATAGATAGATAGATAGATAGATAGATAGATAGATAGATAGATAGATAAGTTCATTAGTACATATAGAATGGTAGTTTAATTGAGTCTTGGGCTTCAGGGAGTTTAGATTTGAGTTTTTGTGTTGTACACTGCTGGGCCACCGTAGCCTTGGCTCAATTTGAACTGTTGCAATGAAAGTCAATGGGATTTTTATGATTTTTAATATTAATTTTTAAGAAATCTGAAAGTCAAATCAGTCTGAAAAGATATAGCACACTAAGTCAGAACAGTCTGAAGGTCTGACCCGAGTTTGGAGTTTGTAGAGTTAAAGCTCTAGGAGGAGTAGCAGTCAGAAAATTTTGGTTAAGAAAAAGAAGAAGAAAAAGAATAACTAGATAAAAAGTTTGTTGGCAAACTTTAAGTTGGCTTGAAAAAGCCTAGCCAGAAAGTTTGAAGTAGTTTTAAAAGCTTTCAGTTTAAAGGTTTTCAGTTTGAAATAGTTTTAGTTAGATAGATAGATAGATAGATATATAGATAGATAGATAGATAGATAGATAGATAGATAGATAGATAGATAGATAGATAGATAGATAGATAGATAGATAGATAGATAGATAGATAGATAGATGATAGATAGATAGATAGATAGATAGATAGATAGATAGATAGATAGATAGATGATAGATGATAGATAGATAGATAGATGATAGATAGATAGATAGATAGATATATAGATGGATGGATGGATAGATAGATAGATAGATAGATAGATAGATAGATAGATAGATAGATAGATAGATAGATAGATAGATAGATAGATAGATGATAGATGATAGATAGATAGATAGATAGATGATAGATAGATAGATAGATAGATAGATAGATAGATGATAGATAGATAGATAGATAGATAGATAGATATATAGATAGATGATAGATAGATAGATAGATAGATAGATAGATAGATAGATAGATAGATAGATAGATAGATAGATAGATAGATAGATAGATAGATTAGATAGATAGATAGATAGAGGATAGATAGATGGATAGATGGATAGACGGATAGATAGATAGATAGATGATAGATAGATAGATAGATAGATAGATAGATAGATAGATAGACGGATAGATGGATAGATAGATAGATAGATAGATAGATAGATAGATAGATAGATAGATAGATAGATAGATAGATAGATAGATAGATAGATAGATAGAGAGGCAAAAAAAAGAAAATACTTTAAATGTACTTATGTAGCAGAAACATAATTAAACTAAGCACCAACAATAATAAACTCAAACAGACTTCAGAACAACATACATTTCATTCTATTTCACTATTACAATATGTAACAGAAAGAAAAGAAAAAAAATAAAGAAAGAAAGAAAGAAAGAAAGAAAGAAGAAAGAATAGTTAGAAAGAAAGAAAGAAGAAAGATTAGTTAGAAAGAAAGAAAGAAAGAAGAAAGATTAGTTAGAAAGAAAGAAAGAAAAAGAAAGAAAGAAAGAAAGAAAGAAAGAAAGAAGAAAGATTAGTTAGAAAGAAAGAAAGAAAGAAAGAAAGAAAGAAGAAAGATTAGTTAGAAAGAAAGAAGAAAGATTAGTTAGAAAGAAAGAAGAAAGATTAGTTAGAAAGAAAGAAGAAAGATTAGTTAGAAAGAAAGAAAGAAAGAAAGAAAGAAAGAAAGAAAGAAAGAAAGAAGAAAGATTAGTTAGAAAGAAAGAAAGAAGAAAGATTAGTTAGAAAGAAAGAAAGAAAGATTAGTTAGAAAGAAAGAAAGAAAGAAAGAAGAAAGATTAGTTAGAAAGAAAGAAAGAAAAAGAAAGAAAGAAAAAGAAAGAAAGAAAGAAAGGAAGAAAGAAAGAAAGAAAGAAAGAAAGAAAGAAAGAAAGAAAGAAGAAAGATTAGTTAGAAAGAAAGAAAGAAAGAAGAAAGATTAGTTAGAAAGAAAGAAAGAAAGAATTAGTTAGAAAGAAAGATTAGTTAGAAAGAAAGAAAGAAAGAAAGAAAGAAAGAAAGAAGAAAGAATAGTTAGAAAGAAATAAAGAAGAAAGATTAGTTAGAAAGAAAGAAAGAAAGAAGAAAGATTAGTTAGAAAGAAAGAAAGAAAAAGAAAGAAAGAAAGAAAGAAAGAAGAAAGATTAGTTAGAAAGAAAGAAAGAAAGAAAGAAAGAAAGAAAGAAGAAAGATTAGTTAGAAAGAAAGAAGAAAGATTAGTTAGAAAGAAAGAAGAAAGATTAGTTAGAAAGAAAGAAAGAAAGAAAGAAAGAAAGAAAGAAGAAAGATTAGTTAGAAAGAAAGAAAGAAGAAAGATTAGTTAGAAAGAAAGAAAGAAAGATTAGTTAGAAAGAAAGAAAGAAAGAAGAAAGATTAGTTAGAAAGAAAGAAAGAAAGAAAGAAGAAAGATTAGTTAGAAAGAAAGAAAGAAAGAAAGAAAGAAAGAAGAAAGATTAGTTAGAAAGAAAGAAAAAGAAAGAAAAAGAAAGAAAGAAAGAAAGAAAGAAAGAAAGAAAGAAAGATTAGTTAGAAAGAAAGAAAGAAAGAAAGAAGAAAGATTAGTTAGAAAGAAAGAAAGAAAGAAGAAAGATTAGTTAGAAAGAAAGAAAGAAAGAAAGAAAGAAGAAAGATTAGTTAGAAAGAAAGAAAGAAGAAAGATTAGTTAGAAAGAAAGAAAGAAAGATTAGTTAGAAAGAAAGAAGAAAGATTAGTTAGAAAGAAAGAAAGAAAGAAAGAAAGAAAGAAAGAAGAAAGAATAGTTAGAAAGAAAGAAAGAAAGAAAGAAAGAAAGAAGAAAGAAGAAAGATTAGTTAGAAAGAAAGAAAGAAAGAAAGAAAGAAAGAAAAAAGAAAGATTAGTTAGAAAGAAAGAAAGAAAGAAAGAAAGAAGAAAGATTAGTTAGAAAGAAAGAAAGAAAGAAAGAAAGAAGAAAGATTAGTAAGAAAGAAAGAAAGAAAGAAAGAAAGAAGAAAGATTAGTTAGAAAGAAAGAAAGAAAGAAAGAAAGAAAGAAAGAAAGAAGAAAGATTAGTTAGAAATAAAGAAGAAAGATTAGTTAGAAAGAAAGAAGAAAGATTAGTTAGAAAGAAAGAAAGAAAGAAAGAAAGAAAGAAAGAAAGAAAGAAAGAAAGAAAGATTAGTTAGAAAGAAAGAAAGAAAGAAAGATTAGTTAGAAAGAAAGAAAGAAAGAAGAAAGATTAGTTAGAAAGAAAGAAAGAAAGAAAGAAAGAAAGAAAGAAAGAAGAAAGATTAGTTAGAAAGAAAGAAGAAAGATTAGTTAGAAAGAAAGAAGAAAGATTAGTTAGAAAGAAAGAAAGAAAGAAAGAAAGAAAGAAAGAAAGAAAGAAGAAAGATTAGTTAGAAAGAAAGAAAGAAAGAATTAGTTAGAAAGAAAGATTAGTTAGAAAGAAAGAAAGAAAGAAAGAAAGAAAGAAAGAAAGAAAGAAAGAAAGAAAGAAAGAAAGAAAGAAAGAAATAAAGAAGAAAGAATAGTTAGAAAGAAAGAAAGAAGAAAGATTAGTTAGAAAGAAAGAAAGAAAGAAGAAAGATTAGTTAGAAAGAAAGAAAGAAAAAGAAAGAAAGAAAGAAAGAAAGAAAGAAAGAAAGAAGAAAGATTAGTTAGAAAGAAAGAAAGAAAGAAAGAAAGAAAGAAAGAAAGAAAGAAAGAAAGAAAGAAAGAAAGAAAGAAAGAAGAAAGATTAGTTAGAAAGAAAGAAGAAAGATTAGTTAGAAAGAAAGAAGAAAGATTAGTTAGAAAGAAAGAAAGAAAGAAAGAAAGAAAGAAGAAAGATTAGTTAGAAAGAAAGAAGAAAGATTAGTTAGAAAGAAAGAAAGAAAGATTAGTTAGAAAGAAAGAAAGAAAGAAGAAAGATTAGTTAGAAAGAAAGAAAGAAAGAAGAAAGATTAGTTAGAAAGAAAGAAAGAAAGAAAGAAAGAAAGAAAGAAAGAAAGAAAGAAAGAAAGAAAGAAAGAAGAAAGATTAGTTAGAAAGAAAGAAAAAGAAAGAAAGAAAAAGAAAGAAAGAAAGAAAGAAAGAAAGAAAGAAAGAAAGAAGAAAGATTAGTTAGAAAGAAAGAAAGAAAGAAAGAAAGAAGAAAGATTAGTTAGAAAGAAAGAAAGAAAGAAGAAAGATTAGTTAGAAAGAAAGAAAGAAAGAAAGAAAGAAAGAAGAAAGATTAGTTAGAAAGAAAGAAAGAAGAAAGATTAGTTAGAAAGAAAGAAAGAAAGATTAGTTAGAAAGAAAGAAGAAAGATTAGTTAGAAAGAAAGAAAGAAAGAAAGAAGAAAGAATAGTTAGAAAGAAAGAAAGAAAGAAAGAAGAAAGATTAGTTAGAAAGAAAGAAAGAAAGAAAGAAAGAAGAAAGATTAGTTAGAAAGAAAGAAAGAAAAAGAAAGAAAGAAAGAAAGAAAGAAGAAAGAAAGAAAGAAAGAAAGAAAGAAAGAAAGAAAGAAAGAAAGAAAGAAAGAAAGAAAGAAAGAAAGAAAGAAAGAAAAAAGAAAGATTAGTTAGAAAGAAAGAAAGAAAGAAGAAAGATTAGTTAGAAAGAAAGAAAGAAAGAAAGAAAGAAGAAAGATTAGTAAGAAAGAAAGAAAGAAAGAAAGAAAGAAAGAAAGAAAGAAAGAAAGAAAGAAAGAAAGAAAGAAGAAAGATTAGTTAGAAAGAAAGAAAGAAAGAAAGAAAGAAAGAAAGAAAGAAAGAAGAAAGATTAGTTAGAAATAAAGAAGAAAGATTAGTTAGAAAGAAAGAAGAAAGATTAGTTAGAAAGAAAGAAAGAAAGAAAGAAAGAAAGAAAGAAAGAAAGATTAGTTAGAAAGAAAGAAAGAAAGATTAGTTAGAAAGAAAGAAAGAAAGAAGAAAGATTAGTTAGAAAGAAAGAAAGAAAGAAGAAAGATTAGTTAGAAAGAAAGAAAGATTAGTTAGAAAGAAAGAAAGATTAGTTAGAAAGAAAGAAGAAAGATTAGTTAGAAAGAAGAAATATTAGTTAGAAAGAAAGAAAGAAGAAATATTAGTTAGAAAGAAAGAAAGAAAGAAAGAAAGAAAGAAAGAAAGAAAGAAAAAAGAAAGATTAGTTAGAAAGAAAGAAAGAAAGAAGAAAGATTAGTTAGAAAGAAAGAAAGAAAGAAGAAAGATTAGTAAGAAAGAAAGAAAGAAAGAAAGAAAGAAAGAAAGAAAGAAGAAAGATTAGTTAGAAAGAAAGAAAGAAAGAAAGAAAGAAAGAAAGAAAGAAAGAAAGAAAGAAAGAAAGAAAGAAAGAAAGCAAGAAAGAAGAAAGATTAGTTAGAAAGAAAGAAGAAAGATTAGTTAGAAAGAAAGAAGAAAGATTAGTTAGAAAGAAAGAAAGAAAGAAAGAAAGAAAGATTAGTTAGAAAGAAAGAAAGAAAGAAAGATTAGTTAGAAAGAAAGAAAGAAAGAAGAAAGATTAGTTAGAAAGAAAGAAAGAAAGAAAGAAAGAAATAAGAAAGATTAGTTAGAAAGAAAGAAAGAAGAAAGATTAGTTAGAAAGAAAGAAAGAAAGAAAGAAAGAAAGAAAGAAAGAAAGAAGAAAGATTAGTTAGAAAGAAAGAAAGAAAGAAGAAAGATTAGTTAGAAAGAAAGAAAGATAGATTAGTTAGTAAGAAAAAAAGAAAAAAGAAATATTAGTTAGAAAGAAAGAAAGACAGAAAGAAAGAAGAAAGATTATTTAGAAAGAAAGAAGAAAGATTAGTTAGAAAGAAAGAAAGAAAGAAAGAAAGAAAGAAAGAAAGAAAGAAGAAAGATTAGTTAGAAAGAAAGAAAGAAATAAAGAAAGAAAGAAGAAAGATTAGTTAGAAAGAAAGATAGATTAGTTAGTAAGAAAGAAAGATAGATTAGATAGATAGATAGATAGATAGATAGATAGATAGATAGATAGATAGATAGATAGATAGATAGATAGATAGATAGATAGATAGATGGATAGATAGATAGATAGATAGATAGATAGATAGATAGAGATAGATAGATGGATAGATAGATAGATAGATAGATAGATAGATAGATAGATAGATAGATAGATAGATAGATAGATAGATAGATAGATAGATAAGTGTTGTACACTGCTGGGCCACCGTAGCCTCGGCTCAATTTGAACTGTTGCAATGAAAGTCAATGGGATTTTTATGATTTTTAATATTAATTTTTAAGAAATCTGAAAGTCAAATCAGTCTGAAAAGATATAGCACACTAAGTCAGAACAGTCTGAAGGTCTGACCCGAGTTTGGAGTTTGTAGAGTTAAAGCTCTAGGAGGAGTAGCAGTCAGAAAATTTTGGTTAAGAAAAAGAAGAAGAAAAAGAATAATAATAAGTTTAAATAGGATTTCAGTAAGTTGGCTTTCACAAGCCAACTTAATAATAAGTTTAAATAGGATTTCAGTAAGTTGGCTTTCACAAGCCAACTTAACTAGAAAAAGTTCGTCGAGACAAACTTTAAGTTGGCTTGTGAAAGTTTGGACCAGAAAGTTTAAAGAAGTTTAAAGTAGTTTAAAGTTTACATTCGTTTAAAATGTAAATTAGTGTGAAGTTTAAAGTAGTTTGAAGTTTAAATTAGTTTATAGTTTAAATTAGTTTAAAGTTTAAATGTTTAAATTAGTTTAAAGTTAAAAGTAGTTAGAAGTTTGAATTAGTTTAAAGTTTAAAGTATATTGAAGTTTAAATTAGTTTATAGTTTAAATTAGTTTAAAGTTTAAATTTAGTTTGAATTTTAAAGTAGTTTGAAGTTTATATTAGTTGCTAGGGTGTTCTGGGTGGTTGCTAGGGTGTTCTGGGTGGTTGCTATGGTGTTGCTAGGGTGTTTTAAGGTATTTTGGGTGGTTGCTATGGTGTTGCTAGGGTATTTTAAGGTATTTTGGGTGGTTGCTAGGGTGTTCTGGGTGGTTGCTATGGTGTTGCTAGGGTGTTCTAGGGTATTTTGGGTGGTTGCTATGGTTTTGCTAGGGTGATTTAAGGTATTTTGGGTGGTTGTTAGGGTGTTCTGGGTGGTTGCTAGCCAGTTGCTAGCGTGTTCTGGTGGTTGCTAGGGTGTTGCTAGGGTGTTCTAGGGTATTTTGGGTGGTTGCTATGGTGTTGCTAGGGTGATTTAAGGTATTTTGGGTGGTTGCTAGGGTGTTCTGGGTGGTTGCTAGGCAGTTGCTAGGGTGTTCTGGGAGTTGCTAGGCAGTTGCTAGGGTGTTCTAGGGTATTTTGGGCGGTTGCTATGGTGTTGCTAGGGTGTTTTAAGGTATTTTGGGTGGTTGTTAGGGTGTTCTGGGTGGTTGCTAGGCAGTTGCTAGGGTGTTCTAGGGTATTTTGGGTGGTTGCTATGGTGTTGCTAGGGTGTTTTAAGGTATTTTGGGTGGTTGCTTGGGTGTTCTGGGTGGTTGCTATGGTGTTGCTAGGGTGTTCTACGCTATTTAGGATGGTTGCTAGGGTGTTCTAGGCTATTTTGGGTGGTTGCTATGGTGTTGCTAGGGTGTTTTAAGGTATTTTGGGTGGTTGCTAGGCAGTTGCTAGGGTGTTCTGGGTGGTTGCTATGGTGTTGCTAGGGTATTCTATGGTGTTTTGGATGGTTGTTATGGTGTTGCTAGGGTGTTGTATGGTATTTTGGGTGGTTGCTAGGCAGTTGCTAGGGTGTTCTGGGTGGTTGCTATGGTGAACTTTTTGTGAATTTAAAAGTTCATAAGTGTATGAATTTATGAAAATTCATAAGTGTATGAATTCATGAGTTTATAAGTTTATGAGTTTATGAGTTTAGAGTTTATAAGTTTAAATGAGTAAGAGTTCAGAGTTTATTAATTTATGAGTTTGAGTTCATAAGTGTATGAATTCATGAGTTTATAAGTGGACGAGTTTATAAGTTTATGAATTCATGAGTTCATAAGTGTATGAATTCATGAGTTATAAGTGGACGAGTTTATGAGTTTAGAGTTTATAAGTTTAAATGAGTAAGAGTTCAGAGTTTATTAATTTATGAGTTTGAGTTCATAAGAGTTTGAATTCATGAGTTCATAAGTGTATGAGTTTATAAGTTTATGAATTCATGAGTTCATAAGTGTATGAATTCATGAGTTATAAGTGTACGAGTTTATGAGTTTAGAGTTTATAAGTTTAAATTAGTAAGAGTTGAGAGTTTATTAATTTATGAGTTTGAGTTGATAAGTGTATGAATTTACGAGTTCATAAGTGTATGAATTCATGAGTTCATAAGTGAATGAATTCATGAGTTTATAAGTGTACGAGTTTATGAGTTTATATGTTTATGAGTTTAAAAGTGTATAAATTTATGAGATTATAAGTTTAAATGAGTAAGAGTTCAGAGTTTATTAATTTATGAGTTTAGATTTTATAAGTTTAAATGAGTAAGTGTCCAGTTTATTAATTTATGAGTTTAATAGTTTATGAGAGTTTATAAGAGTATGAGTTTATGAATTTAGAGTTTATGAGTTTAGAGTTTATTAGTTTAAATGAGTCTAAAAGTTCAATTTTAGAGTTTATTAATTTATTAAGTACAATAGTTAGATGAGTTTATTAGTTTAAATGAGTCTCAATGGCTCATATAGTATATAGAATGGCAGTTTGATTGAGTCTAGGGCTTCAAGGTATTTAGATTTGAAATTTTGACAGTTTGGGAGTTTGAAAATCTGAACATTCCGCAATGTAAAGTCAATGGGAGTTTTTTCCGACTTTGATCGTCATTTTTAGGAAAACCGTAAGTCCGATCAGTTAGAAAAGATATAGCATACCGAGTCAGAACAGTTTGAGTGTCCGTGCCGAGTTTGGAGTATGTGGAGTTAAAGCTCTAGGAGGAGTTAGAGTTGTAAATTTGAGTAAGAAGAATAATAATAACTAGAAAAAGTTCGTTGAGACAAACTTTAAGTTGGCTTGTGAAAGTTTGGACCAGAAAGTTTAAAGAATTTTAAAGAAGTTTGAAGTTTACATTAGTTTAATATGTAAATTAGTTTAAAGTGTAAATTAGTTTGAAGTTTAAAGTAATTTGAAGTTTAAATTAGTTTATAGTTTTAATTAGTTTAAAGTTTAAATAAGTTTAAATTAGTTTAAAGTTAAAAGTATTTAGAAGTTTAAATTAGTTTAAAGTTTAAAGTAGTTTGAAGTAGGTTGAAGTTTAAATTAGTTTATAGTTTAAATTAGTTTAAAGTTGAAATTTAGTTTGAATTTTAAAGCAGTTTGAAGTTTATATTAGTTGCTAGGGTGTTCTGGGTGGTTGCTAGGCAGTTGCTAGGGTGTTCTAGGGTATTTTGTGTGGTTGCTATGGTGTTGCTAGGGTGATTTAAGGTATTTTGGGTGGTTGCCCGGGTTTATAGTTTATATTAGTTGCTAGGGTGTTCTGGGTGGTTGCTAGGCAGTTGCTAGGGTGTTCTAGGGTATTTTGGGTGGTTGCTATGGTGTTGCTAGGGTGATTTAAGGTATTTTGGGTGGTTGCCAGGGTGTTCTGGGTGGTAGCTAGGCAGTTGCTATGGTGTATTGGGTGGTTGCTATGGTGTTGCTAGGGTGTTCTAGGCTTTTTTGGGTGGTTGCTATGGTGTTGCTAGGATGTTTAAAGGCATTTTTGGGGGTTGCTAGGGTGTTCTGGGTCGTTGCTATGGTGTTGCTAGGGTGTTCTACGGTATTTTGGTTGGTTGCTAGGGTGTTCTAGGTTATTTTGGTTGGTTGCTATGGTGTTGCTAGGGTGATTTAAGGTATTTTGGGTGGTTGCTAGGGTGTTCTGGGTGGTTGCTAGGCAGTTGCTAGGGTGTTCTGGGGGTTGCTATGCAGTTGCTAGGGTGCTCTAGCGCATTTTGGGTGGTTGCTATGGTGTTGCTAGGGTGTTTTAAGGTATTTTGGATGGTTGTTAGGTGTTCTGGGTGGTTGCTAGGCAGTTGCTATGGTGATTTAAGGTATTTTGGGTGGTTGCTAGGGTGTTCTGGTGGTTGCTAGGGCGTTGCTAGGGTGTTCTAGGGTATTTTGGGTGGTTGCTATGGTGTTGCTAGGGTGATTTAAGGTATTTTGGGTGGTTGCTAGGGTGTTCTGGGTGGTTGCTAGGCAGTTGCTAGGGTGATTTAAGGTATTTTGGTTGGTTGCTAGGGTGTTCTGGTGGTTGCTAGGGCGTTGCCAGGGTGTTCCAGGGTATTTTGGGTGGTTGCTATGGTGTTCTGGTGGTTGCTAGGGTGTTCTAGGGTATTTTGGGTGGTTGCTATGGTGTTGCTAGGGTGATTTAAGGTATTTTGGGTGGTTGCTAGGGTGTCCTGGGTGGTTGCTAGGCAGATTTAAGGTATTTTTGTTGGTTTCTAGGGTGTTCTGGTGGTTGCTAGGCAGTTGCTAGGGTGTTCTGGTGGTTGCTAGGGTGTTGCTAGGGTGTTCTAGGGTATTTTGGGTGGTTGCTATGGTGTTGCTAGGGTGATTTAAGGTATTTTGGGTGGTTGCTAGGGTGTTCTGGGTGGTTGCTAGGCAGTTGCTAGGGTGTTCTGGTGGTTGCTAGGGTGTTGCTAGGGTGTTCTAGGGTATTTTGGGTGGTTGCTATGGTGTTGCTAGGGTGATTTAAGGTATTTTGGGTGGTTGCTAGGGTGTTCTGGGTGGTTGCTAGGCAGTTGCTAGGGTGTTCTGGTGGTTGCTAGGGTGTTGCTAGGGTGTTCTAGGGTATTTTGGGTGGTTGCTATGGTGTTGCTAGGGTGATTTAAGGTATTTTGGGTGGTTGCTAGGGTGTTCTGGGTGGTTGCTAGGGTGTTCTAGAGCATTTTGGGTGGTTGCTATGGTGTTGCTAGGGTCTTTTAAGGTATTTTGGGTGGTTGCTAAAAAGAAAGAAAGATTGAAAGAAAGATTAGAAAGAAATAAAGATAGATAGAAAGATTAGTTAGAAAGAAAGAGAGAAAGAAAGAAAGAGAGATAGAAAGATTAGTTAGAAAGAAAGAAAGATTAGTTAGAAAGAAAGATTAGTTAGAATGAAAGAAAGTTAGAAAGTAAGATTAGTTAGAAAGAAAGAAAAAAAGAAAGATTGAAAGAAAGATTAGAAAGAAAGAAAGAAAGAAAGAAAGAAAGATAGAAAGAAAGATTAGTTAGAAAGAAATAGATTAGTTAGAAAAGAAAGAAAGAAAGAAAGAAAGAAAGAAAGATTAGTTAGAAAGAAAGATTAGAAAGAGAGATAGAAAGAAAGATAGAAAGATTAGTTAGAAAGAAAGAAAGATTAGTTAGAAAGAAAGAAAGATAGAAAGTAAAATTAGTTAGAAAGAAAGAAAGAAAGAAAGATAGAAAGATTAGTTAGGAAGAAAGAAATATAGAAAGATTATTTAGAAAGAAAGAGAGAAAGAAAGAGAGATAGAAAGATTGTGTTCATAAGTGTATGAATTTATGAGTTCATAAGTGTATGAGTTTATAAGTTTATGAATTCATGAGTTCATAAGTGTATGAATTCATGAGTTTATAAGTGTACGAGTTTATGAGTTTAGAGTTTATAAGTTTAAATGAGTAAGAGTTCAGAGTTTATTAATTTATGAGTTTGAGTTCATAAGAGTTTGAATTCATGAGTTTATAAGTGTATGAGTTTATAAGTGTATGAGTTTATGAGTTTAGAGTTTATAAGTTTAAATTAGTCTAAGAGTTCAAGTTTAGAGTTTATTAATTTATTATGAGTTTAAGAGTTTAAGTGTAGATAGATAAGTGTCATAGATATATGAGTTTATTAGTTTAAATGAGTCTCAATGGCTCATATAGTATATAGAATGGCAGTTTGATTCAGTCTAGGGCTTCAAGGTATTTAGATTTGAATTTTTGACAGTTGGGGAGTTTGAAAATCTGAACATTCCGCCATGTTAAGTCAATGGGAGTTTTTTCCGACTTTGATCGTCATTTTTAGGAAAACCGTAAGTCCGATCAGTTAGAAAAGATATAGCATACCGAGTCAGAACAGTCTGAGTGTCTGTGCCGAGTTTGGAGTATGTGGAGTTAAAGCTCTAGGAGGAGATAGAGTTGTAAAGAAAGAAAGAGAGATAGAAAGATTAGTTAGAAAGAAAGAAAGATTAGTTAGAAAGAAAGATTAGTTAGAATGAAAGAAAGTTAGAAAGTAAGATTAGTTAGAAAGAAAGAAAAAAAGAAAGATTGAAAGAAAGATTAGAAAGAAAGAAAGAAAGAAAGAAAGAAAGATAGAAAGAAAGATTAGTTAGAAAGAAATAGATTAGTTAGAAAAGAAAGAAAGAAAGAAAGAAAGAAAGAAAGATTAGTTAGAAAGAAAGATTAGAAAGAGAGATAGAAAGAAAGATAGAAAGATTAGTTAGAAAGAAAGAAAGATTAGTTAGAAAGAAAGAAAGATAGAAAGTAAAATTAGTTAGAAAGAAAGAAAGAAAGAAAGAAAGATAGAAAGATTAGTTAGGAAGAAAGAAATATAGAAAGATTATTTAGAAAGAAAGAGAGAAAGAAAGAGAGATAGAAAGATTGTGTTCATAAGTGTATGAATTTATGAGTTCATAAGTGTATGAGTTTATAAGTTTATGAATTCATGAGTTCATAAGTGTATGAATTCATGAGTTTATAAGTGTACGAGTTTATGAGTTTAGAGTTTATAAGTTTAAATGAGTAAGAGTTCAGAGTTTATTAATTTATGAGTTTGAGTTCATAAGAGTTTGAATTCATGAGTTTATAAGTGTATGAGTTTATAAGTGTATGAGTTTATGAGTTTAGAGTTTATAAGTTTAAATTAGTCTAAGAGTTCAAGTTTAGAGTTTATTAATTTATTATGAGTTTAAGAGTTTAAGTGTAGATAGATAAGTGTCATAGATATATGAGTTTATTAGTTTAAATGAGTCTCAATGGCTCATATAGTATATAGAATGGCAGTTTGATTCAGTCTAGGGCTTCAAGGTATTTAGATTTGAATTTTTGACAGTTGGGGAGTTTGAAAATCTGAACATTCCGCCATGTTAAGTCAATGGGAGTTTTTTCCGACTTTGATCGTCATTTTTAGGAAAACCGTAAGTCCGATCAGTTAGAAAAGATATAGCATACCGAGTCAGAACAGTCTGAGTGTCTGTGCCGAGTTTGGAGTATGTGGAGTTAAAGCTCTAGGAGGAGATAGAGTTGTAAATTTTTGACAGAATAATAATAATAATAACTAGAAAAAGTTCGTCGAGACAAACTTTAAGTTGGCTTGTGAAAGTTTGGACCAATAAGTTTGAAGAAGTTTAAATTAGTTTAAAGTTTAAATTAGTTTAAATTTTAAAGTAGTTTGAAGTTGAAATTAGTTTAAAGTTTAAAGTAGTTTAAAGTTTAAAGTTTAAAGTTTAAAGTTTTAATGGTTTAAAGTTTAAAGTAGTTTAAAGTTTGAAGTATAGTTTGAAGTAATTTAAAGTTGCTAGGGTGTTTCTAGTGGGTTGCTAAGGTGTTCTGGGTGGTTGCCTGGCGGTTGCTAAGGTATTTTAGGTGGTTGCTAGGGTGTTTTGGATGGTTGCTATGGTGTTGCTTGGGTGTTCTACGGTATTTTGGGTGGTTGCTATGGTGTTGCTAGGGCGTTTTAAGGTATTTTGGATGGTTGCCATGGTGTTCTGGGTGGTTGCTATGGTGTTGCTAAGGTGTTGTAAGGTATTTTGGGTGGTTGCTATGGTGTTCTGGGTGGTTGCTACGCAGTTGCTAGGGTGTTCTGGGGTTGCTAGGCAGTTGCTAGGGTGTTCTGGTGGTTGCTAGGGTGTTGCTAGGGTGTTCTAGGGTATTTTGGGTGGTTGCTATGGTGTTGCTAGGGTGATTTAAGGTATTTTGGGTGGTTGCTAGGGTGTTCTGGGTGGTTGCTAGGCAGTTTGCTAGGGTGTTCTGGTGGTTGCTAGGGTGTTGCTAGGGTGTTCTAGGGTATTTTGGGTGGTTGCTATGCAGTGCTAGGGTGATTTAAGGTATTTTAGGCGGTTGCTAGGGTGTTCTGGGTGGTTGCTATGCAGTTGCTAGGGTGTTCTGGTGGTTGCTAGGGTGTTGCTAGGGTGTTCTAGGGTATTTTGGGTGGTTGCTATGGTGTTGCTAGGGTGATTTAAGGTATTTTGGGTGGTTGCTAGGGTGTTCTGGGTGGTTGCTAGGCAGTTGCTAGGGTGTTCTGGTGGTTGCTAGGGTGTTCTAGGGTATTTTGGGTGGTTTTTTGGGTGGTTGCTATGGTGTTGCTAGGGTGTTTTAAGGTATTTTGGATGGTTGCCATGGTGTTCTGGGTGGTTGCTATGGTGTTGCTAAGGTGTTGTAAGGTATTTTGGGTGGTTGCTATGGTGTTCTGGGTGGTTGCTAGGCAGTTGCTAGGGTGTTCTGGGGTTGCTAGGCAGTTGCTAGGGTGTTCTGGTGGTTGCTAGGGTGTTGCTAGGGTGTTGCTAGGGTGTTCTAGGGTATTTTGGGTGGTTGCTATGGTCATTGCTATGGTGTTGCTAGGGTGATTTAAGGTATTTTGGGTGGTTGCTAGGGTGTTCTGGGTGGTTGCTAGGCAGTTGCTAGGGTGTTCTGGTGGTTGCTAGGGTGTTGCTAGGGTGTTCTAGGGTATTTTGGGTGGTTGCTATGGTGTTGCTAGGGTGATTTAAGGTATTTTGGGTGGTTGCTAGGGTGTTCTGGGTGGTTGCTATGCAGTTGCTAGGGTGTTCTGGTGGTTGCTAGGGTGTTGCTAGGGTGTTCTAGGGTATTTTGGGTGGTTGCTATGGTGTTGCTAGGGTGATTTAAGGTATTTTGGGTGGTTGCTAGGGTGTTCTAAGTGTATGAATTCATGAGTTCATAAGTGTATGAGTTTATAAGTTTATGAATTCATGAGTTCATAAGTGTATGAATTCATGAGTTTATAAGTGTACGAGTTTATGAGTTTAGAGTTTATAAGTTTAAATGAGTAAGAGTTCAGAGTTTATTAATTTATGAGTTTGAGTTCATAAGAGTTTGAATTCATGAGTTTATAAGTGTATGAGTTTATAAGTGTATGAGTTTATGAGTTTAGAGTTTATAAGTTTAAATTAGTCTAAGAGTTCAAGTTTAGAGTTTATTAATTTATTATGAGTTTAAGAGTTTAAGTGTAGATAGATAAGTGTAATAGATATATGAGTTTATTAGTTTAAATGAGTCTCAATGGCTCATATAGTATATAGAATGGCAGTTTGATTGAGTCTAGGGCTTCAAGGTATTTAGATTTGAAATTTTGACAGTTTGGGAGTTTGAAAATCTGAACATTCCGCAATGTAAAGTCAATGGGAGTTTTTTCCAACTTTGATCGTCATTTTTAGGAAAACCGTAAGTCCGATCAGTTAGAAAAGATATAGCATACCGAGTCAGAACAGTTTGAGTGTCCGTGCCGAGTTTGGAGTATGTGGAGTTAAAGCTCTAGGAGGAGTTAGAGTTGTAAATTTGAGTAAGAAGAATAATAATAATAATAATAAGTTTAAATAGGATTTCAGTAAGTTGGCTCTCACAAGCCAACTTAATAATAATAATAAGTTTAAGTACAATATCAGTAAGTTGGCTCTCACAAGCCAACTTAATAAGTTTAAGTACAATATCAGTAAGTTGGCTCTCACAAGCCAACTTAATAATAAGTTTAAATAGGATTTCAGTAAGTTGGCTTTCACAAGCCAACTTAAAAAGACCACGCGTTCGATCTACGTCAGAGCATCAGAGCGTCCACGAATCTTTCCACGGCGTCGCTGACAGGGCGTCGAGAGCGAATTTTGCCGCTCTCGCCGGCGGCGGTGTGAACGTACAGTCAGGGAAACACATGGCTGCAGGTTAATCTGTTGAGAAGACTGTTGCAATCTGTTATGAAGTTGGGGCAAAATTAATTATTTATATGGGCCACAAAACGAGCATTACAATATGATACATTGTAACGTTATTAAAGGGAGTGTGTAAAATGGAAATGGAAATGGTATTTTTGTAAAAAATAAATGCCAACGTGGCTAATTTATATGACATTATAACCTCACGTTATAACTTTGCATGTATGTATTTTCATATTTGTTTTACTTTACATTTTCACCCGAGTACAAACTATGAAGATAGATTTTATTGTAGGTTTTCATTAAGTAAGCTATCTGTTTATTTTAATGTTACAGACATGTTCTGTCAATATTATCTCTCCTGTTTAGTTTGTTGAAAAAATGAGTGGTTTGGATTTTGATGCTGAAGATTTGGAGTTGGAGGAAGAGCTTCAGGATGTTAACAGAGTTCTTGGGGTTTTGGAGGTAAGTTAAGTGTTGCATTATGGTAAAACGTTGAAGAAAATTATTTTACACCTAAATTATTAACTCATTATTTTGAGTGTTGCGTTTTGGTGTCTTGTTAAATTACACAGAGTGAGGCTCAGAAGGAACTCAAGGCACAGAAGGAACTCAAGGCACAGAGGGAACACAACCCAACCCCTGTCCAATGGAAGAAGCGTGACAGGCATGGGTTTGTTATTCCTAAAAGGTCTTCATCCAGTAGGAAAACCAGTGGAATGTCATCTGGTTAGTAGTCCTACTTATCTTTCACGTTTCTGTTTACTTAACAATTTTCATTACTAAATTTGTCTCAATGTCATTTTCAGCGCCAACTACCAAACAACATCAGCGCACTGTGACAGGTAAAGCAAAAACACATTTTGTGATTAATGAAAAATGAATAAAGATTGATATAAACATGGTTTTAATCTCCGTAACCTTATTAAAGTCTGTGTAAATGAGGTTCAAAGTTTCAGATTGTCTTTTTTCTCTCCTTATGTCATGTTGAAGTTGCAGTCTCAGCAGCAATACCATCAGTTAATAAAACAGAGCAAATGTTATTGTCAGAATTGTACTGAAAACTGATAGCTGATACTGATAACTTATAAAGCCTGCATGTCTTTGCCACTTGTATTTCCTTAAAAAAAAATTGTGAACAGAACAGCCCAGATGTGCGGCACCTACTGATGTTGTTGGCAGTGTCAACCTAACAAAAGGTACATAATTAAAGCATAGTGTATTGTAATTGCCTGGATAGATTATACTATATACTATATAATACTTTATTACATGACTTGGTAGAATTCCATTATAAAATGCGGTCTGTTATTTCTTGATAACAGACGCTGCTAAGTATAACAGACCGTTGCCATTAAAAACAGCGCGTTGCCATGGACGCAGTTCTGAGAAGGAACGGACTATTTTCTTTAGCAATACAATCGTTTTTAAATCAATAAACTCCTTTTTAAATCAATATTTTGTGTCAAATTATTGATTTATTTGGTAGGTAGCCATGTAATAAGCGGGATAATGTATAGTGAGGCGATTGTTATAGCGAATACAAACCCTTCAGGCTGATTTAAAACCCCTCCGCTGCGCGTCGGGCTCATAATCAGCCTGCCGGGTTTGTATTCGCTATAACAACCGCCTCACTATACATTATCCCTTACATATTAGTTTGGATGTAATTTCTTGACAGTTTTAAGTTTATGTAGAAATGTATGAGCTGTTGTCAATTTGAAACAATAGAGTTGGTTTATTGGCTAAGTTTATTTATTTCATTCTTTTTCTGTTAGGATCTGAAACTGATGTGCTTCGTCAGGAGCTCCTTGAGCTGCTTGAGGATGGAGTAGACATTACATTAGAGGATACAGCAGTGACTTGTGAGGTATCTCCTGAGTCAGCTGCTACTGACTGGGAGATCAGAAACAAAGTCTCCTCACAAAAGTGGAAAGAGGCCAGGCCATGTCTTGTTGAAAATATGCTGGCTACCCAAGATCCGCATCCACATTGTGGGTGCCAGTGTGGCAAACAAGCTGTTGTGAGGTGTCTGGACTGCCTGCCTTTCCCGTTCCTTTGTGAGGACTGTGATACTGCTGTTCATTCACGCTTTGTCTTGCACAACAGAGAGTTACTAACTGGAGGGTTTTTGCAACCTTTGTCAGAGTTGCGCCAGCAAACGGGTAGGACCATTTCCAAGTATTATGCCTAACTATGTATGAAACGTGTTATTCCTGTTACTGGATTCACATTAAGAAACCAAATGTTGATGTTTTTCAAATTCTCTATGCAATGCATATTTTTAGTTGAAAAATAGTTAATATTTGCAGAACAAGTTAGTGTGTGTGCTTTGTTTGGGTATCTAAACAATACACAATTTCATTTTTTTTTGATAGCACGACTGTTACCTATACAGAGACCAGATCGTGTGTGTGGCTGTTCAACAGGCAACATTCATGTGTCACTTTGCAGAAATGTGGCTGTCATTACCATAAATGGTAAGTGGACATTTTACACATGGTAGCTTCGCTTTAATCTTGAGAAGCTGCAGAGTTGCAGTCTCTATTATTTAGTCACTGTAACTTACCCTGTACACTTACAGCTAAACTGAGGCATATTGTTGACATTCCATCTTGTTGTTCAAGATTACTCATCATGCAGGGGGTTTTGCCCAATTTCACTGTGGGTGTATGTGTGTTAATGTATCATCCATGCGGTATTTTGTTGTAATGCACAAGCACGACAAGGTGCCAGTACCTACATTTCAAGTGCATTATCATGTGTTTTCCGCAACATCTTCTTGCAATCTTTTCCTATAACCATTTAAACTTATCAGAAAGAGGGAATTAGAAACAACGGCCTGTTTCCTTCTTCTGTTGAGGTAAATTAACAGTATTAATTAATTTATTAATTTGAATTAATGCTCCCTACAGGCAGCTACAACCTTGTATTGCCAGCTGTGAGTTGCACCAGTTGTTGCCTAACATGGCCCCCCACCAATTAAGCTTATCCAGCGTGATGGATACTGGCCAGGCACCATGAATTTCTGCACCCTGTATACCACTGATGTCTTTCAGTCTTTCTATGACCTTAAGATGGCCGCACCAGGTGTATCACATAAGGCGTACATCAAAATGCTTGATGAAAGAACAGAGCTTCAAATGTTTAGTAGCCAAATCCGGTTAAGGAGCCAAAACGTAGAAATTTCAATATGAAATTGTATTTTTTAAATTATGCATTAGATATATGGGTTAAGTTAACTGGTAGCCCATGTCAATAGTGTATGAAAAATGGACATTGTTTGTTTGAACAGCTCTCATTGTATTGTTTCAGCACTTCAGAGCCTGGCAACTTTGAAGGTGTCTTTATTCAGAAAGATGAGGAGGTTGCTGAGTTTGTTGACAACATCCACAGACAAACAAATCATGCAAGTTTCAATATTTGTTTTTTTCTCACTGTTGACTTGAAACTATTTACTTTAAGTACAATAACATAATCATAGAGACTTATTTTTCATTAAAGAGTCAGTTAACAAGAACAGAAAGTGTAACCTGTGCAGTAAATTACTGATATTTCTTAGACTTGCTTGGTTTAGGCTTCTCCAGGGTTTAATGTCTTATTAAAATTATTACTTTAAGGTAGGAAAGGCATACCTGAAAACTTTATGAAGTTCAGATTGAATCTCTCTATCTATTTCAAAAGGACAGTGATTACTTTTTATATCCATACATTTGGAGGTTCCATACGTGTTAAACTAGTTTATCCTAGTTCTGCAAACAGAACACATCATCCAGTCATGTAACTTTGAGAACCTGTTGACAGTCACAATTCTTAGAGGGTTTTAAAAATTAATTTAGTTTTATGTTATAATCTTTGAATTTATAGATCTCAGGAAAAGGGTCATGTGGATCTTCAAGTTGGAGAGCAGCTAAGGAGTCTTCAAGGAAAAACACCAGCAAATTGGACGAGGAAGGGCTTGATATTGCTGTCTGTCGCCATGGAGTCCTCCTTGGAGCATTAAACATGTATCGAGGGAAGATTTTTGCCTACCCTCTTTTCCTCCAAAAGACGTTAGCTGAAAATGCCCCAGGAAACTTCACATTCCTTTGCTCTGATGTGGCATGCAAATATTTCCCATATTTGTCCAAGGTGGCTCAGCAATGCCCTGAGATGAGGAAGCTCCTGTCCATGCGTCCTTTCCTGTCTGTAATGCATGCAAAGGCTCACACTGGGAAATGCGAGGTACATTGCAACTTTAATGACTAAGTTAGTAGTCATTTGAGTCATTGAGTCCTTTAGAAATAACATTTATTGTACACACTTCTTATTAGATCAAATGGGGAGGCGCTTTTCAGGAAGGAGCAGGCTGAACAATTGGAGAAGAGGTTGAGCAAGTGAACAGTTTCTTGTCCAGGGCAGCAATCACGACCAAGTACATGTCCAAAGCAGGTGTGTGTGTGTATTTGTGTATTTGTGTGCATGTAGGAAGTGGGCCTTGTTGTTTTTAATTTGTACTGACATTGAATTCAGGAAGAACAAACATGCTGACTCTTCTGGCTTCCGGGTGGAATAAAAAGAAAGTCAAGAATATGGGCCGCACTTTAAGCCAGAGATACGCCAAGGTACATTTTTCAACAGTGATGTTGATATCATAATGAAAAATACACAAAAATAATGTACATGCATACATGAAAGGACATTTGTTATTGTAGACTGTAAGGATGCACAAAGAACAAGTGGACATCCTGAATGCTACCAAAGATGAGCTTGGTGTAGATGAGTTGGCTTATTGATAGGTTTCATTGTTTGCTTTATCGGCTCATTTGCATGAAATTATGTTATATTATATTAATTATATAGCGCACACTGTATAGTGGTCTTGTCATTGAAAGTCCTGGGAAGGTTATGGGGTTACACAACGGAGCCGACGTGAACCATAGGTTTACCCTAATTATGCTTAAAGAAAAATTATTGCTGAATTTAATAGAATGATTTTGGTTATGTGTATACTCAATAATGTGACTCTGATTTAGAAACTGATCCAGGTGATGGCAGCCTTGGGGCATTACAGGCACGAATAGAGGAGCTAGCAGTCATCATCAAAGTGCGAACCCAAAATCTTTACAAACAAACTGGTAGGTCACAGTTGCAGACATTTGACACTTTCCTAGTTAGAAAAGACACATGGTAACCTATACAGGAGTTCACAAAAACCCCAAAAATCTGATCCAGGTTGGTTAAAGGAATAAAATGCACATTTTCCAAAAATGAAACTCTGCTGAAAGTGTCACAATTGGGATTTGATTCTAAATACATACATACTCTGACTTTTTTGTTGTTGCTGATAGCAACAAGAGGCGTCACAAGATTCGAAAAGTAATTCTTGATGAGAAAAAACGCTTGGCAGCGACCATTTGTGAGTACAACAACTTGGCTGAACCATCTGAGCAAATTGTGTCCACTGATGCCAGTGTCCAGACTGATGCATGGCTTTGGAACAATATAAGTGAAAGTAAGTTCTCCATTAAATAAAATCTATATCTGAGCACTTCTTGCATAATGTTATTTGTATTAATTCAAAGAAAAAAACTTCTAACTCTAATGTCTTCTGTTTTTATGTTGATAAATAGAAGCTGCTGCAGAGCTTCACACCAAAAGAACAGTGTTCGAGAAGATTATGGCTGTGCGACGCCTGAAGGAGGAGGAAATTATTATCTGTAAAGAGATGCAGCAACACTGGACAGCAATGAAGGCACAATCTATGATGCTGGCAACTCTCTCCTCAAACTGTAAGTGCTATTTTTTTTTTTTTACTGATCCCCTCCACTGAAAGTGTGTATGTCTCCTGAAATATCAGATCTGGACTATACTAATTTGTATCTGCAAAATGTGTCACTAGAGTTTTTTTTTTTTCAGTTTTTTTTTCTTCACATTCTTCTACTGAAAGGGAAATGTCTGCTTACTTTCCTGAAATCTAAAATTCAAACATAAACCAGGCAAACTAGATTAGGTACGTAATAAATCCAACAGGCTGTCACAGTCTAGCAAATATCAGTGTCCAAAGTACTCAACCTCCAGTACTGAGCAGACAGAACAGATAGCAATAGCTTGCACCAGCAAGTGTTGACTGTTGACAGTTTTTTATTTATTTATTTATTTATTTTATTTTATTTTTTAGAAAAAACTGCCCCCTGAAGCTTGTATCTAAATTTCATTTCACAACCCTGTTGTAATATGACTATTGAAATCTACTTTGTAAATACTTATTAAAGTGTCATTGTTGACTTTAAGAATAGTGTGTTTATGATAATATGAAAATCTTTTGTTTTTACAGCCTTTTTTGCTGACCAGTCTGAGGATGCACAAAGAGGACTACAGTGTCTGGTTCTTCAAAAACAAACTGAACTGAAAGCAGAAATGGTAAAAGTCAAGGCCTTTTACAGGAGAATCCTTAGCCATCAACCACTTCTGGAAATGGACTCGTTGGAGGAGATGTCAGAAGATGATGCAGCTGACTTGGATTCCAGCACTTCTGAGGAAGACTAATTGTTTATTATGTCTAATGTGAATTATTTACTGTGTTGCCTAGGTTCATAGTTTCTGACACTGAACTTTGCTTACCATGATGTACTGAAAGTAAATTCCACAGACCTTGGTTGTGTAGTCATTAAAAGATGAAAGAGGCGTGTGTTTTCACCTTGTCAGTATATTTTCTATGTCATGATGCCATGTTGCAGATTAATTGATTAGTCTAACTACCAGTCTGATTTTCCTGAGCTATGAACTGACCTGGCAATCGACCCCCAAAAAAACTTGGTTAAGACTTGATGTTATTGAACAATAAACACACTTTGTCTAGATGTTATCTCTGCCTTTCTAAATACTTGGTATAGCCAACTGTGGGAAATGTTCTATATAATTGTTTCTATTACCATGTTTTTGAAAGGACACATTTGTAAACAATGCTTGGGCTCAAAATGTTTAAATGAGGAGTAGGCCCTACTAGTACTATTTTCAATTTGTAAAAAAACAATGGGGAAGTTACTCTACCCACAATGATATCTGACCATGTTTTCAGTCATTTTTATAGAACAATATCTACATAGTTCAAATATTTTACAATCAAAATAATAACTGAAATTAACATCATAAAGCAGACGTACTGCCTACAGTCTATGACTGTGCCACATATATTATTTTGGCATGTCAGTGATTTGTTATTGTCAGAGATCCGGGGGCACGTTCAATCTCTGATTTATACTTCTGAGTCGAGTCAATGTACCTTCACAAAAATGTAACGTCGCGGCGACGCGCGCGTACGGTACTTAGCCCATGGCGCGGGGAGTTTTTCACTCTTTCCCTTGGCTGATATTCACTTACGTTTTTGCTAAAATGACTTGAATCAACCGCGATATTTACTTTAAGTTAACAGCAATCGTGCTATTTCGATAGATGCCGTGTAATCACTAGTTTCACTGTAATATATTTTTTATACGTTAAGCTGATATATGTTTTTACAACCCTAATTGGTATAAACTAGGGTTAATAAACCGAAAAACTACATATATGGCGCTTATTTTATCAAGCTGCATAGCGCGGCTGTAGGGAATTGTAGTTTTTCGTCTACATTACTGTTCTTCCTAGAATTTGAAGTTGTAAATACTGAACGTCTACGGTTACGTATGTAACCCTCGTTCCCTGAGTAGGGAACAAAGACGTTACGTCGGATGACGACGAATGGGGTTTCGCTTAGAAAGCCTATCAACTTCGAGTATTACAAAACGAGCCAATGGCAAAGAAATGCCATGGGTCTGCGGAATTTGCATGGCGTAACTCTGCCCCACCTCGTGGGTATAAAAGGAGGAAGCCGGCAGCAAGCAGATATGTTTCTTCGCTGAGGAGCCAAGACTGAGCTCAGGCGATCCCCGCGGTACAGCGGAAAGTGGCAGGCAGACGTAACGTCTCCGTTCCCTACTCAGGGAACGAGGGTTACATACGTAACCGTAGACGTTCCCTTTCGTTGTCACTCCGAGTTACGTCGGATGACGACGAATGGGGTTACCAGTCTAATCACGCCACCTTCTCAGCTGTCTTCCAGTGCCCTGCGTAAATCGAGATCCCTGTCAGCCTGGACAAAGGACTCCATATAACACAGGAATACCAAGGTACACTGGGAAGCATATCCCAAGCTTAGGGGAAGTATGCAATTAATGCCAGCCCGGAGGGGGGGGACTTAGAGAATACACATATGACCCGAAGGAAGCATATGGAAAACACTGGGGTGTCCAGCCGCAGGTGGAATATTTCAACCCCAGGGGTGGCAAGGTGGCTTGCCAAGGGAAAGACACACGCTCAGAGAGGCTTACAGTGGAAATACACATATGGGGGTCGCTCAGAGGAGGGACCATGCACACGGGAGGCACCTAGCCGACGCACAGGCAATAGACACTGGCGCCGACGTCAGGAGTGCTGGAGGAGCTCAGGGCTTTCAGAGAAGCTCACCTGAGGAAAATATCGCACGTATCCAGTCCGTGGAGTGGAATGGCGAGCAAGCGAAGACACCTGAGCGGGTCCGGTACTAGCTGGTTGAAGCGAGTACACGAGAGGACACAGGCTCCACTCGGAGATTATAGAATCTGGCGAATGTGTTAGGTGTCGCCCAGCCTGCAGCTCTGCAGATGTCTGTTAGCGAGGCGCCATGCGCTAGAGCCCAAGAGGACGCCACACTCCGGGTGGAGTGGGCAGTCACACCAAGGGGGCACGGTCGACCTTGCTGCTGGTAAGCCAAAGCAATGGTGTCCACTATCCAGTGAGACAACCTTTGCTTGGAGAGAGCCTTTCCCTTCAGCTTCCCACCATAACAGACAAAGAGCTGGTCTGAGGTCCTGAAACACTGCGTTCTGTCTACATAGGCGCGGAGAGCGCGTACTGGACAGAGCAGTGTCAAGGCTGGGTCTGCCTCCTCCGAGGGCAGCGCTTGCAGGTTCACCACCTGGTCCCGAAAGGGAGTGGTAGGAACCTTGGGCACATATCCAGGCCGGGGTCTCAGGAACACGTGAGAGTAAGCCGGCCCAAATTCCAGGCACGCTTCGTCAACGGAGAATGCGTGCAGGTCCCCAACCCTCTTGATGGAGGCCAGTGCAACCAGGAGCGCTGTCTTCATAGACAGGAACTTAAGCTCGACTGATTGCAGGGGCTCAAAGGGAGCACTCTTCAGGGCAGTTAGAACCACTGAGAGGTCCCAAGAGGGAACGAGAGGAGGACGAGGAGGATTCAGTCTCCTCGCTCCTCTCAGGAACCTGATGATCAGGTCGTGCTTCCCCACCGACTTACCTTCGATGAGGTCATGATGTGCGGCAATGGCGGCAACATAGACCTTCAGGGTGGAGGGAGACAGCCTTCGCTCCAGCCCCTGTTGAAGGAAGGAAAGCAAAACACTGATCGAGCATCTCCGGGGGTCTTCTCGGTGAGAAGAGCACCAGTTGACGAAGAGGTTCCACTTCAACGCATAGACGTGTCTCGTGGACGACGCTCTAGCGGAAGTGATGGTAGCCACCACCGCTGGTGGTAGGGTACTCAAACGTGCCTCGTCCCATCCAGGAGCCACACGTGGAGGTTCCAAAGATCGGGACGAGGGTGCCATAGGGTGCCCCGTCCCTGAGAAAGAAGGTTCTTCCTCAGAGGGATCGGCCAGGGAGGTGCTGTCGCGAGGAGTACTAGTTCGTGGAACCAGGTCCGGTTGGGCCAGTAAGGGGCAACCAGAATGACCTGCTCCTCGTCCTCCCTGACCTTGCGCAAAGTGTGCGCAAGAAGGCTCACTGGGGGAAACGCATACTTGCGGCCCTGCGGCCAGCTGTGCGCCAGAGCATCCGTGCCGAGCGTGCCCTCGGTCAGGGAATAAAACTGGGCGCAATGGGTCGAGTCGTGAGAGGCAAACAGATCTATCTGCGCGTCCCCGAACTGGTCCCAAATCAGCTGAACCGACTGGGGATGGAGTCGCCATTCTCCAGGGAGGGGCTGAAGCCGTGAGAGCTCGTCGGCTGCACAGTTCAGCGCTCCGGGAATGAAGATGGCTCGAAGCGACCTCAGATGCTTCTGACTCCATAGGAGGAGGTGGCGAGCGAGTTGTGACATACGGCGGGAGCGTAGACCACCTTGATGGTTGATGTACGCTACAGTGGCGGTATTGTCTGAGCGGACTAGTACGTGTTGACCCCTGAGCAACGCTTGGAAGCGGTGCAGGGCAAGGCGTACTGCCAACAACTCGAGGCAATTGACATGCCATAGCCGCTGGGGTCCTGTCCAGGAGCCCGCAGCAGCATGTCCATTGCACATGGCGCCCCAGCCCGTGGTGGAGGCATCTGTTGAGACAACAACATGCCGGGAAGCTCGAGCCAGGGGGACACCGGCCCTGAGAAAATCGAGGTTCGTCCACGGGGTGAAGAACTGACGGCAGGTCGGAGTAACTGGTACTCGGAACGTGCCGTGTTGCCATGCCCACCTCGGGACTCGGTCGCGAAGCCAAAGCTGAAGCGGTCTCATATGAAGCAATCCGAGCGGCGTGACCGCGGCTGCAGATGCCATATGCCCCAGGAGCCTCTGAAAAAGTTTCAGTGGAACCGCACTCTTGCCCTCGAATTGTCTTAGGCAAGTCAGCAGTGAACCAACGGGATCATGCGAGCCACAGGCGTCCCCCCGGAAGGGCAGCGAAGCGGATTAACTGGCCCAGATGTGGACGGCATAGCGGCCCGGAGAGGGGGCACAGTTAGCAACCGCGCCCTGGCAGAGGGGGCCAGGGGAGGACCAGGCTGGTCGTCCCGCGGGGGCCTGCTCTGCCAGGGGTCTGGCGACAGAGGGGGACAGGGGCGAAGCGGTCCGTGGACGGCACGCCGTGTCAACCGCCTCTGGGACAGAGGGGGGCGAGGAGAGCACGGCTTGTGGGCGGCGCTCTGTGTCGCCCGAGAACTCTGTGAGCTCAGGGAAGAGGGGATTGTTTCTGACTTTAACCACATTAGGGTGCTGCCCACCCGTGGGTGAGCAGCGGGGAGTGGAGAACAAAAGATTCTCCCCCGGCCCTCCACCGGGGGAAGGAGTGGTCCTGCTACCACCTCCTGAGAAACAATCATCATCCCTGAGCAGCCCGTCTCAGGAGCGCCGCTTGGCCCGGCGTTTAGCGGGGGGCGGGGCAGGAGAGGGCTGTGGCGCCTTCTTACGGCTTCCTCCGCGACCGGCCCTGGGTGGAGGCTGCTGCGTGGTCCGGGCGGGAGGGGCGGGAGCCGCAGGAGGGCGCCCTCGGCGGGAAACAGGTCGAGGCGTCTGCCCGGCCGGCAAGGTGGAGGCAGCAGCGGGCCGGCGGGGCAGAATGTGTTTGATGGCCTCGGTCTGTTTCTGGGCAGTTGAAAACTGTTGGGCAAAGTCTTCAACTGCACCGCCGAAGAGGCCGGCCTGGGACAAGGGGGCGTTAAGCAGACGGGTCCGCTCAGTGTCCCGCATGTCAGCCAGGTTCAGCCACAGATGTCGCTCCTGGACCACAGCTGTGGACATCACCAAACCCAGGGAGCGCGCGGTAACCTTCGTCGCCCGGAGAGCAAGGTCGGTCGCGGCGCGCAGCTCATCAAAGAGCCCTGGGTTTGTCCTACCCTCGTGCATGTCTCTGAGCATCTGGGCCTGGTAGACCTGCAGAGTGGCCATAGCATGCAGTGAAGCAGCCGCCTGTCCCGCCGCTCTGTAAGACTTCGCCACCAGGGTCGACGAAAATCTACAGGCTTTGGATGGGTGCTTAGGCTCGCCCCGAGAAGAAGCACTCTGAGGACATAGTTGCATGGCAACAGAGCGTTCAACCGGGGGAAGCCCAGTGTACCCACGGGCAGCTGCCTCATCGAGGGGAGGAAAGGCGGATGAGACCAGCGAGCGGTCCCGAGAAGACAGGGGGGTCTTCCAGGACTTCGAGATCTCATCATGCACATCCGGGAAGAAAGGTATTGGGGTTTGCCGAGGACGAGGGTCGGCGGCCTTACCCAAAAACCAATCGTCCAGCCGCGAGCGCTCAGGACAGGGTGGAGGCCTCCACTCAAGTCCGATGCTCGCGGCTGCCCGGGAAAGCATGGCCGTCATCTCCGGATCAGACTCGAGCACAGCCGTATGCACACCGGAAGGTGGCAGCTGTGACGAGCCCTCACTTCCAGAAGAGTCAAACCCGCCAAGTGATGCTGCAACAGACATGGCATCTTCCTCTGTAGCTTCAACTGAAGCACGCGGGCCACCAGAGGGTAGACCCGCGGGAATCAGCAGTTCACTAGCGGGCACCGTCATTGAAGAGGGGGGCTGGGGTCGCGGACACATAGTCGGCGCCTTGTTCCAGACCGTAACCCTCAGATCACCCTGGCCACCAGCCGCAGGACGGGGGGTGGATGAGGGGACTCTCACTCTTGCGAGTTCACCGAGTCTCGACCGTAATGACGCGATGGTCATGTTCCCACAGAGAGAACATGAGTTATCCACGAGCGCTGCTCTAGCATGATCAATGCCCAAACATACTATGCAACGCTCGTGCCCATCAGAGTCCGATACCAATCTGCCGCAACCAGAAGTACACGGGCGAGACATCTTTAAAAAGACGTAAGCTCTTTTAGTGAGAGAAAACTCAAGTGTTGAAGCACCCGGGGAGAAACGCACCGACTGGCAGACCACTGCAACAGATCAGCAGGAAGCACGCTCTCGCCGTAGATCGCCGTCACACCAACACTCGAGGTACTCGTTTGTAAAGCTGACAATTCAGAGATGGCTTGTGGAGAGAAGAATACACTTGGCTCCGAAGCGAAAACATATCTGCTTGCTGCCGGCTTCCTCCTTTTATACCCACGAGGTGGGGCGGAGTTACGCCATGCAAATTCCGCAGACCCATGGCATTTCTTTGCCATTGGCTCGTTTTGTAATACTCGAAGTTGATAGGCTTTCTAAGCGAAACCCCATTCGTCGTCATCCGACGTAACTCGGAGTGACAACGAAAGGGAACTGAGAGTTTACTATAGTATTTAAGGGGATGATACACACGTGTGTAATCAGATTTTATATATATAATTGTGAAATAGGGAAAATCTATTTTACCTATATGTGATACCTATATATATGCGTCCCCTGTTATTGACCACAATGACATGTTAGATGAGGTCAAGAGCTTTCCACGTTGGTCCCAGGCCTGTATCAATTTTTTTTTGCTTAATTATAGAACTTAATATGCACCGAGGTTGGGGTTCAAAGGTCAATATATCAAAGCAGAAGCCTTGAAGAATCTTTTTACTGACATATGTTACTCTCCAGGGCGAGACCTTTCCAACGATGTACTTGGTTTGGCTCTAATCCAACGTTTTAATTTTGGCATTCTATGTTCATATGATATCTAGGACCACGCTTCAAAGAGCACTTTGAAGATACAATGAAGCGTTTTGCTTGTTTTTTGTTTTGTTAGTTTGTTCTTTTTATGTGAGCAAAATGAGTCGGCTTCATGTAATAATTATAATAATAATAAATAATTATATGGAATTTACTACAGGCCTGAAGAGATTGGTTTAAGGGCCAACCCATTCAACTTTGCAGTTTGTTGGCCTATATAGGCTATTATTTACAATACCCCGGATATTTTATTTATTTATTTATAAGTTTAGGACCTTTTTTAGAACCTTTTTGGATCTAATCTACAGTACTTCTAGAGGCCATATGCTTATAGCTGCCTATTCCCATCAACCTGCTGCACACAGACCCTGCTCTGCATGTGATGCATTGACATACTGTGTGCCCGCTTGCTCTCAAAGATGAGGCTTATGATCCATTACCTCAATGTTGCCATTATAGAGGTTGACCATATTGTAATATACCTGACCTTCAATCATCCAATCTGTGAGTCATTTTGAAGTAGGTTGACAATGGATCTCTCCGAAGAGCTAGAGGTACAAAATCATTGATGCAGGATCATTGGCATTCCGTCTTCTCAATTTCCAGTCCACCATTGTGTCCCTGAGCAAGACACCCAGTTGCTCCAGAGACATGCAACCTCTGGTATATTGTAAGGCAATTGTGTTCCAATTATAAGGCACAATGGATAAAAAATGTCAGCTAAATGACTAATTATTATATTAATTGTTATATTATACCCAGCCAGTCACAAGCAGATGGGTAACTCCTTTGAGTCTGGTAACTACTCAAGGTTTCTTCATGTCAAATAGGGAGTTCCCTTTCGTTGTCACTCCGAGTTACGTCGGATGACGACGAATGGGGTTTCGCTTAGAACACCTATCGACTTCGAGTATTACAAAACGAGCCAATGGCTAAGAAATGCCATGGGTCTGCGGAATTTGCATAGCGTATCTCCGCCTTACCTCGTGGGTATAAAAGGAGGACGCCGGCAACAGGCAGATATGTTTTCGCTTCGGAGCCAAGAGTATTTCTTCACTGCACAGTCATCTCTGACTTCGCTCTACGAGACGAGCTTCTCTCTCCGGTGTTGGTGTGACGGCGATCTGCAGCAGCTCACAGTGCCTGCTGATCTGTGCAGTAATCTGCCAGTGTGTGTGTGTCTCCCTGTGCGCTTCAACATCGCGGAGTTTTTTTCTCTCCTCTCATAAAAGAGCTCGCACGCGGTCTTTTTAAAGACGGCTCGCCCGTGCATTTCTGGTTGCAGCGGACTGGTATCGGACTCTGATGGGCACGAGCGCTGTCTAGTGTGTTTGATCATGCTTGAACAGCGCTCGTGGGTGACTCATGTTCTCGCAAGGCAACGTGATCATCGCGTCATATATAGGTCGAGACTCGGTGAACTCGCAAGAGTGAGAGTCCCCTCATCCACCCCCCGATCTTCGGCTGGTGGCCAGGGTGACCTGAGGGTTACGGTCTGGAACAAGGCGCCGACTATGTGTCCGTGACCCCAGCCCCCCTCTTCAATGACGGTGCCCGCTAGTGAACTGCTGATTCCCGCGAGTCTACCCTCTGGTGGCCCGCGTGTTTCAGTTGAAGCTACAGAGGAAGATGCCATGTCTGTTGCAGCATCACTAGGTGGGCTTGAGTCTTCTGGATGTGAGGGCTCGTCACAGCTGCCACCTTCCGGTGTGCATACGGCTGTGCCTGAGTCTGATCCGGAGATGACGGCCATGCTTTCCTGGGACGATTGGTTTTGGGTAAGGCCACCGACCCTCGTCCGCGGCAAACCCCAATACCTCTCTTCCCGGACGTGCATGATGAGATCTAGAAGCACTAGAAGACCCCCTTGTCTTCTCAGGACCGCTCGCTGATCTCATCCGCCTTTCCTCCCCTCGATGGGGCCGCTGCCCTTGGGTACACTGGGGTTCCCCCGGCTGAGCGCTCTGTTGCGATGCTATGTGTCCTCAGAGTGCTTCTTCTCGGCGCAATCCTAAGCACCCGCCCGTGGCCTGTAGTTTTTCGTCTACGCTTGTGGCGAGATCCTATAGTGCCACGGGACTGGCAGCCGCCTCACTGCATGCCATGGTCATTCTGCTGGTCCACCTGACCCAGATGCTCATGGACCTGCACGAGGGCGGGACTGACCCAGGGCTCTTCACTGAGCTGCGCGCCGTCACTGACCTTGCTCTCCGAGCGACGAAAGTGGCCGTACGCTCCCTGGGTCAGGTGATGCTCACCATTCTGTGGCTGAACCTGTTTGATGTGCTGGATGTCGCGCGGACCCGTCTGTCCGACATTCCCATATCCCAGGTCGGCCTCTCCGGCGGTGCGGTTGAGGGCTTGACCAACAGCTCTCAGCCGCTCATGAGCAGACTGACGTTGATTCTGTCCCGACGGCCCCGCCGTCCGCCCAGGTCCCTCGGTCTGCCCACCGCCGTGGGTGCCCCCCCCCCGCGGCTCCCATCCCCGCCCGCTCAGCCGGGCCGGCTCTGGAGGCCGCCGTCGGACGCCAAAACAGTCCTCTCCAGCCCCGCCCCCCGCTACACGCCGGGTTAAGCGGCGCTCTTGGGATGGGCTCCTCAGAGATGGGACTCAGTTCTTTCCAGGAGTTGGTAGCAGGACCACTCCTTTCCCCGGGTGAGGGCCGGGGAAGAATCCTTATTCTCCAAAGAACTGACTCTCCTGTCTCTGAGCACAGAGAGTTCGGACGTCACAGAGCGCTGACCACATGCCGTGCTCTCCTCGTCCCCCTCTGTCCCGGAGGTGATTGACACGGCGTGCCGTCCACGACCGCTTCGCCCCTGTCCCCCTCTGTCGCCAGACCCTTGACAGAGCAGGCCCCCGTGGAACGCTGGTCCTTCCCTGGCATCCTCTGTCAGGGTGCGGTTTTGACCTTGCCCCCACACCGGGCCGCTATGCCGTCCACGTCTGGGCCGGTCATTCCGCTTCGCTGCACCACCGGGGGGACGTCTGTGGTTCTCGACGCCGCTGGCACAGTTGGGAGCCTGCCTAGAGCTTCCCTTCTGTTCCGCTGGGTCGTGCGAACCATCGGCTCGGCTATGCGATTCAGTTTCGCACGGTCTCCTCCCCACTTCAGGGGAGTCCGCTCCACTTTGGTCGATGGCTATGCCCTATCATGAGAGCGGAGGTTGCTACCCTACTGGCGAAGGGTGCGATTGAGACTGTCCCTCCAGCCGAAAGGAGGTCCAGGGGTACAGCCCCTACCTCATTGTCCCGGAGAAGTCTGGTGGGTTACGGCCAATCCTGGTCCGAACCGCTCCCTTCACAGGCTGCCGTTCAAGATGCTCCTGGCCAAACACATTTCTGGATGTGTGCGGCCACAGGATTGGTTTGCAGCGATCGACCTGAAGGACGCCTACTTTTATGTCTCCGTTCTCCCTCGACTCAGACCATACCTACGGTTTGCTGTCAGGGCGCGCGCATATCAGTACGCTGTTTTCCCATTCGGGCTAGCCCTGTCTCTTCGCGCCTTCACAAGGTTGTTGAGGCTGCCTTTGTTCCTCCATGGGAACACGGGGTTCGCATCCTGAACTATCTCGGTGACTGGCTGTCTTAAGCTCACTCCTGAGACCAGGTTTGCGAATACAGGGACCCAGTGCTCCGGCACCTAGCTCGTCTGGGCCTTCGGGTCAACCGGGGAAGGAGTAAACTTTGCCCCGTGCAGAGGAGGTCTTTTCTCGGTATGGACTTGGTCGCCTTCTCCACTCAGCCATTGCTGACTTGCCTGAGACTATCAAGCGCAAGAGTGCGGTTCCACTGAAGTTTCTTCAGAGGCTCCTGGGGCATATGGCATCTGCAGCCGCGGTTCGCCGCTCAGATTGCTTCATATGAGACCGCTTCAGCTTTGGCTCCGCGACCGAGTCCCGAGGTGGGCATGGCAACACGGCACCTTCCGAGTACCAGTTACTCCGACCTGCCGTCAGACCTTCACCCCGTGGTCGAACCTCAATTTTCTACGGGCCGGAGTGCCCCTGGAACGAGCTTCGCGGCATGTTGTTGTAACGACAGATGCCTCCTCCACGGGCTGGGGTGCCATGTGCAATGGACGTGCTGCCGCGGGCTCCTGGACAGGACCCCGACGCCTCTGGCACGTCAATTGCCTCGAGTTGCTGGCCGTACGTCTTGCTTTGCGCCGCTTCCGGGCCGTGCTCAAGAACCAACACGTACTAGTCCGTTCAGACAATACCGCCACTGTAGCGTACATCAACCATCAAGGTGGTCTACGCTCCCGCCGTATGTCGCAACTCGCCCGCCACCTCCTCATATGGAGTCAGAAGCATCTGAGGTTGCTTCATGCCATTTATATCCCCGGAGCCCTGAACTGTGCAGCCGACGAGCAGCTCTCCCCCTCCCGGGAGATTGGCGACTCCATCCCCAGTCGGTTCAGCTGATTTGGGACCAGTTCGGGGACGCACAGTTAGATCTGTTTGCCTCTCACGACTCGACCCATTGCGACCTGTATTATTCCCTGACCGAGGGCACGCTCGGCACGGATGCACTGGCGCACAGCTGGCCGCGGGGCCGCAAATATGCGTTTCCCCCAGTGAGCCTTCTTGCGCAGACCCTGCGCAAGGTCAGGGAGGACGAGGAGCAGGTCATTCTGGTCGCGCCATACTGACCCGCCCGGACCTGGTTCTCCGAACTAGTACTCCTCGCGACAGCACCTCCTTGGCCGATTCCCCTGAGGAAGGACCTCCTTTCTCAGGGACGGGGCACCCTATGGCACCCTCGTCCCGATCTCTGGAACCTCCACGTGTGGCTCCTGGACGGGACGATGCAGGTTTGAGTACCCTACCACCAGCGGTGGCGGCTACCATCACTTCCGCTAGAGCGTCGTCCACGAGACACGTCTATGCGTTGAAGTGGAACCTCTTCGTCAACTGGTGCTCTTCTCACCGAGAAGACCCCCGGAGATGTTCGATTAGTGTCATGCTTTCCTTCCTTCAAGATAGGCTGGAGCGAGGGCTGTCTCCCTCCACTCTGAAAGTCTATGTTGCCGCTATTGCCGCACACCATGACCCGGTCGAAGGTAAGTCTGTTGGACTGTCCTGAGAGGAGCGAGGAGACTGAATCCTCCTCGCCCTTCTCTCGTTCCCTCTTGGGACCTCTCAGTGGTTCTAACTGCCCTGCGGAGTGCTCCCTTTGAGCCGTTGCAATCAGTGGAGCTTAAGTTCTTGTCTATGAAGACAGCGCTCCTGGTTGCATTGGCCTCCATCAAGAGGGTGGGGGACCTGCACGCATTCTCCGTTGACGAAGCGTGCCTGGAATTTGGGCCGGCTTACTCTCACGTGATCCTGAGACCCCGGCCTGGATATGTGCCCAAGGTTCCTACCACTCCCTTCCGGGACCAGGTGGTGAACCTGCAAGCGCTGCCCCCGGAGGAGGCAGACCCAGCCTTGGCACTGCTCTGTCCAGTACGCGCCCTCCGCGCCTATGTATACAGGACGCAGTGTTTCAGGACCTCAGACCAGCTCTTTGTCTGTTATGGTGGGAAGCTGAAGGGAAAGGCTCTCTCCATGCAAAGGTTGTCTCACTGGATAGTGGACGCCATTGCTTTGGCATACCAGCAGCAAGGTCGACCGTGCCCCCTTGGTGTGACTGCCCACTCCACCCGGAGTGTGGCATCCTCTTGGGCTCTAGCGCATGGCGCCTCGCTAACAGACATCTGCAGAGCTGCAGGCTGGGCGACACCTAACACATTCGCCAGATTCTATAATCTCCGAGTGGAGCCAGTGTCCTCTCGTGTACTCTAGTACCGGACCCGCTCAGGTGTCTCGCTTGCTCGCCATTCCACTCCACGGACTGGATACGTGCGATATTCTCCTCAGGTGAGCTTCCCCGAAAGCCCTGAGCTCCTCCAGCACTCCTGACGTCAGCGCCAGTGTCTATTGCCTGCGTGTCGGCTAGGTGCCTCCCGTGTGCATGGTCCCTCCTCTGAGCGACCCCCACATGTGTATTTCCACTGTAAGCCTCTTTGAGCATGTGTCTTTCCCTTGGCAAGCCACCTTGCCACCCCTGGGGTTGAAATATTCCACCTGCGGCTGGACACCCCAGTGTTCTCCATATGTCTCCTTCGGGTCATATGTGTATTCTCTAAGTCCCCCCCTCTGGGTTGGCAGTAATTGCATATTTCCCCTAAACTTTGGGATATGCTCCCCAGTGTACCTTGGTATTCCTGTGCTAAATAGGAGTCCTTCGTCCGTGCCAGTCTCACGACAGGGATCTCAGATTTACGCAGGGCACTGGAAGACAGCTGAGAAGGTGGCGTGATTAGACTGGTAACCCCATTCGTCGTCATCCGACGTAACTCGGAGTGACAACGAAAGGGAACGTCTCGGTTACGTATGTAACCCTCGTTCCCTGAGTAGGGAACGGAGACGTTACGTCTTCCTGCCACTTTCCGCTGTACCGCGGGGATCGCCTGAGCTCAGTCTTGGCTCCTCAGCGAAGAAACATATCTGCCTGTTGCCAGCGTCCTCCTTTTATACCCACGAGGTAAGGCGGAGATGTGCTATGCAAATTCCGCAGACCCATGGCATTTCTTTGCCATTGGCTCGTTTTGTAATACTCGAAGTCGATAGGTGTTCTAAGCGAAACCCCATTCGTCGTCATCCGACGTAACGTCTCCGTTCCCTACTCAGGGAACGAGGGTTACATACGTAACCGAGACGTTTTTCCCTGGCCCTATTGCCTACCAAGTTGTTATAAGGGTTTCAGGCTCTGTAAAGTGCGTTGGGAAAATTTAACACTATACAAGTAAAATTGAATTGAATGTCTCAATCAATCCTAATGAGACCCCATCAGATAGGGTAAATTGTAATGTCAGTTTTCTTCTTACAGTGCAGTGTAATCATTACCAAATACATTTAAGAACAGCCATTTACCTGCATGTGTGTGCATAACGATAAGGTGGCGAAAATCAACAAATTAACAAAACATAACACAAACTCTGAAATGCGGTAGATGTAACATGTTTTCTAAAACTTATTTCAGGGTGTTTGTAGACTGTTTTCAAACTGGCAGTGAAGGCATGTTGCTTATAAAAGCACAGGCAGTGTTTTATCATGATTGGCATTCTTATCAAAACTGATAATCCTTAAACAGCACACGTCGACTCTAATGAAAAAAATCAAAATTTCAAAAATCAATTTATTTCAAAAGTGAACATCAATGAAATGATGAAGAAACAATTTATAAATGACAGCATGCCTTTATAAGAAGAAACTGTGCCAAGACTGTCGGAGCCACCAGTTTCTGTATGAGCTCTGTTGCCATGGATTCATGAATATTGTTGTGCTGGCTCCCAGGTGTCATTCCACACTTTGCCACTGTCCAGGAATGAAAGGAAGAACACACACAATAAAAGTTAAAAGAATAACTTCAGCTTTGACATGTGAAACATACCCTCTGTCTTTATATGTCATACTAAACATGTACAGAATTATATCTTAAAAACAACTAAAATCTTTATCTTAACATGATTGTCCAAATAACCTCATTCAAAATATGGCGGTTACAACTGTATTGTCAATGTATGAACCTGGTTCCAGTCCATTACACCACTTTATTTCATCTAGGAGGGTTAGGACCTACCAAATTGAGCAAGGGGTCCACATAACTTTGACTTCTTCTTTTCCCTGAAACAAAAGACATATAGACATAAGTTATAGTTAGTTAAGAAAGCATTGCATTTAGAGCTTTTGTAAGACGATTTATGAAAAAGCACATTTGTCTACTATTTCACTCTGTTATAAAGTTAATCATTTTCCTAAATACTATCAAAGTATGAATTACAATATACAGGCAGGTTTTAGAGTATATTGTGACACTATAAATCTGTGTCTATTTTGTTGAGAATCGCCTGTCTCTATATCTCCATTGTCCATTAATCCCACACCCTCCATTGCTGTATTCACATGCGTTCACATTCACATTTGTGAATGCAGCAATGGAGGGTGTGGGATTAATGGACTATGGAGATATAAAGAGACAGGCGATTCTCAACAAAATAGACACAGATTTATAGTGTCACAATATACTCTAAGATGTCCGGACATTAACAGGGTAAACACAACCCTGTGAATCATTTGGTTTGGACTTATCATCCTGCCGGCTCCCTGGTACAAATCATGTGTAATGTCTGATTAAAGCCATGTGCACATAGGATTCACAGTGAATGGGGGCTAATGACATTGTACGTTTAGTCACTTTATAGTCTTTTCTGCGCAGACTCAGGCTCAAAATAACAGTGGCAGTATTTTGGATGTTTTGGCTTTATTCATGTACAGTGGTGTGGAAGTGGAGACATAATGTCTCCTGCCATGGCTTTTGTCGCCAAAAGACCAAGAGGAACAAAGGGAAAATTACTCACATTTATAACTCTTCTGTCCACGATGCCTTGGTATAGGAAGATTTTCTGGGCACGATGTTTTCTGCATTCTGAAAAATGACAAATGAAAAATTATATGTTGTTTGTAGTAGACCGCATTAGTTTTGGGTCAGTGTTCCTACCCAGATATCAACAGTTTAGCAAGCTATACAAAGTACAAGGTAGATTTTTTTGTAACATTACAACAGGTTGTAGAGTGAAATTTAGTTTGTAACTCACTTCTGCTACATAGCAGTCAATACACAGTACAATAATACAAAAGCACTAATTAAAATGTTAAACGGAGATAAACTATAGTTAATTGTGCAGTGCTGAGGATGAATTTGAGATTGGTCAGCACCCTACTGGTTGTGTGCCACTTCTGGTCCACCATCATTTCAAGTCAAACTGGGCATTAAGGGGAAACTTTGGTTAATTTCTACCTGGGCTGTAATTAAAGGCACACTATGCAAGAATTGTACCTTAATATAACAGCTTCAAAGTCATTTCGGTGGTAAACAAACTTATTGTAGGGCGAATCATCCTTGTAGAAAAGCTTGGGGGGACGCCGCTGGAAAAACCAGCAATGCAAGTTTGAGAGGAGCGCCCTGACACATCTCGCGAGAATCACGACATGCTTTAAAGCAAGGAAAACGCGGATGGGAAGAGAATAGGAAAAGAGAATGAGCCTCTCTGCTCAACCCCTAAATAAATGCATTGATCCGCAGGTTTTGTTTGAGTTCTTTAATGGTCCAGTGGTAATCTTTTGCCAAGCGTGTCAGAGGTCAGAGGTACAGTTGTTTTTCTCTCATCAAAACTGAATATGTTCATCAGTGCTTACAGTCTATATCAAGCAGGGACACGTTTGTGTGCATTTTGCTTTGTGATTTCACCGGAATGAATAGAGAGTCTCCGCAACAGCGATAGATTGAAGAGCGCGTCCGAGTGAAGACTGCGCGCGCTGCCACAAGAGAACACTGTATCCATGACACTGATAGCAGCGGACACGAGCGCTCAGATTGAGTTCAAAAACACATTTTGGCGCTAGATCTCTTATTTAAAGGCACACTATGCAAGATTTGTACCTAAATATACAGCTCCAAAGGGGTATCGATCAGGCTGTGAGTGCAGAGACCAGTCTGGTTGAATTCGTTTACAACAAAGAATGGCTGCCGTCTGAAGAACTGAGATGTGTAGATTCCGCCATCATTTGCGCAATGAAAATCCTGTGGTCATTGTTGTTTCTCCTTTGGTCGCACTCATGGAGGACCAAATGAAAGAAGCAACCGAAATAGGCATCATGGCGATGCATCTCGCCATGCACGACAAGGTGGACATTACCAGTCATTTACTCCGTTGCTCTGATTGGTTGTAGGTCTATCCAATTGAGTGCAGAGGCATGTTTTTTCCTGGTTCGGTTGTAACATGCCCCATAATCCCAGCCCAATTAAGCAGTATCAGACTCTTACTAGGGTTCCTCCGCCAAATCCCCCTTTGACCACTCACAACAAGACACAACTCAGTTTACCCCTTTACATTTGCACATTAACAGTCTTTTGATTACTAACCTTTTATTTTACGTTTTGGGGGTCTTTTGGCACCTTCTCCTGGGAGGCCAGAAGTAGGCTGCAAGAAGGACGAAGAGAGAGCAGGAGGGTGAGAGAACACAGAAGGGTGAGAGGACACAGGAGGGTGAGAGGACACAGGAGGGTGAGAGGACACAGGAGAGAGAGCAGGAGGGTGAGAGGACACAGGAGGGTGAGAGGACACAGAAGGGTGAGAGGACACAGAAGGGTGAGAGGACACAGAAGAGGGAGCAGGAGGGTGAGAGAACACAGGAGAGTGAGAGAACACAGGAGGGTGAGAGGACACAGGAGGGTGAGAGGACACAGGAGGGTGAGAGGACACAGGAGGGTGAGAGAACACAGGAGGGTGAGAGGACACAGGAGGGTGAGAGGACACAGGAGGGTGAGAGGACACAGGAGGGTGAGAGGATACAGAAGAGGGAGCAGGAGGGTGAGAGGATACAGAAGAGGGAGCAGGAGTAGAGCCCTGCATGGGCCTCAAGGCCCTAGCCCGACCCGTGTCCGACAGCTCATCAGAATTATCAGCCCGAGTCCGACCCGAGCCCGTATTTTATTTTTTTTATGACACAGCGGCAGCCTGCCCTATTTGCAGCCATTAAAATAGGTCAGTTTTGTTAGTTATGTTTCTTTTTATTTCTTTATTAAGTTAAGACAAATGTTTGGAGCATTTTTTTTAAAAATGACGACCAAGCAGCCGCGCCGACAGCGAGTAAAACATGATTAATTTAGCCTCTCAAATCAACGCTAATAGGCTACTTTACTTGGCTACAATAAAAACCATAGATATAAAACACTTCAAGCATATCACACAGACAGTTAGTTTAATAAATGTTTATTTATTAAACCACAGTGAGTAAAACACCTTTTTTAAATAGCCTACTGAGGCAAGCTCAGGCTGCTCGCAACATCGCAAACGAAATGAGCATACCCTACAATCTAAACAAACTAAATTAAACTCGCAAGTTATCTTACCTCAAAAATTCACCACAGAACATGGCCATTCTTTTTTCCAATAGTTTAACAGTTAAACGAAAATAAAGTCCAATCAAACGAAAAACATCAGTAGTTTACAACAGTTAAACGAAAATAAAGTCCAATCAAACGAAAAACATCAGTAGTTTACAACAGTTAAACGAAAATAAAGTCCAATCAAACGAAAAGTTAGAACGGTCTCTTACAGAGCATCGTGGAGAAAAAGAATAGCATCCACAGTGGAAGGTTTTAACCCAGTCCTCCTCTCTTCTATCACTCTTCCCGCGGCGCTGAAGACACGTTCGCTGCTGCTGCTGCTGGCGGGGACACTAAACACAGAGCGGGCCAGTCTGGACAGTTTGAAAAACAGCCCAGAAGTTTGCCTTTCCTCTGGTGTTTTTTACCGTTTTAAGTTGGCCATCTGCGATTTTTCTCTTAATATTCTCCATTATTTGCTCATGAGGTGAATCGTGGGTCGCGCCGCTGACGGGAAACCTTTTGTGTGTGTGCGTGCGTGCGTGCATGCGTGAGACTGTCATGTCAGTCATTTGTTTGTGTAATTAAAAGATTATGAAAGTTATGAGGTTATGAAATGGCTTTTTATGTTTGTTTTTCTATCGTCGACGTCAACTTCATATACATTTTTAAATTAATGTCTAAAAATATAAAAAGAAGGATAACCCAAAAAAGGCCCGAGGCCCGGCCCGCATGTGAACTATGACGTGAAAATTGGCCCGAAGCCCGGCCCTAGGGGCGTAAATAAGTCGGGGCCCGTCGGGCTCGGGCTGAAATGCAGGGCTTTAAGCAGGAGGGTGAGAGGACACAGGAGGGTGAGAGGACACAGGAGGGTGAGAGGACACAGAAGAGGGAGCAGGAGGGTGAGAGGACACAGGAGGGTGAGAGGACACAGAAGAGTGAGCAGGAGGGTGAGAGGACACAGGAGGGTGAGAGGACACAGAAGAGGAAGCAGGAGGGTGAGAGGACACAGGAGGGTGAGAGGACACAGAAGAGGGAGCAGGAGGATGAGAGGACACAGGAGGGTGAGAGGACACAGGAGGGTGAGAGGACACAGAAGAGGGAGCAGGAGGGTGAGAGGACACAGAAGAGGGAGCAGGAGGGTGAGAGGACACAGGAGGGTGAGAGGACACAGAAGAGGGAGCAGGAGGGTGAGAGGACACAGGAGGGTGAGAGGACACAGAAGAGGGAGCAGGAGGGTGAGAGGACACAGGAGGGTGAGAGGACACAGAAGAGGAAGCAGGAGGGTGAGAGGACACAGGAGGGTGAGAGGACACAGAAGAGGGAGCAGGAGGATGAGAGGACACAGGAGGGTGAGAGGACACAGGAGGGTGAGAGGACACAGAAGAGGGAGCAGGAGGGTGAGAGGACACAGAAGAGGGAGCAGGAGGGTGAGAGGACACAGGAGGGTGAGAGGACACAGAAGAGGGAGCAGGAGGGTGAGAGGACACAGAAGAGGGAGCAGGAGGGTGAGAGAGGGGACAAGGTGACACAGGCACAAGATGAAAATGGTAGATCACAGTTTGCAAATGTTTTCTCTGACGGGTCAATGTAGCCTGTATAAGTGTGGATCGTTTCAGCTTTAGAAGTCTGTTCTAAAATTGACCTAAACCCCACCTATATTTTTCCTGCCCTTCTGGCAACCAAAACACAAACCTTCTAACTCTTAATGATATTAAAAAAATGTACAATTGTAATAATTATCTGGAAGGCCTACCTCTTGTTAAATCAGAATTATGAAAACTTACCGACAACTGGGCAGAATTTACAATTTTGCTGAAATTACGTTTTTTTTAACTGACGAGGCCCAGTTGCTGTTCTTAACCTTTTCTTGTTTTTTTTTGTAATATCCAGCTTGATGTGGAGGCAACACAGGCAGGCAGGCAACGCAGGTCTTTCTGTTCAGCCTGTTAGGAGTCTGTCAGGAAGGGCATGGTTTTGTTTTCGGATTTGTCATTTCTGCAAATAAAAAAGAATCATGTCAGGATTATCAACATCATATTAAAATTACTCATTAACAACAGCACATGGTATTATTAAATAACAGCAAGCAACACTAAGTGACATTGCAGCTGATGTTCATTTATTCATAAGACTCAGTAAGAGTAGATTTAAATGCAAAGAAAATACAGTTTGAACAGTCAATAATAACCTTATATAAACACGTTTGAATAAACTGATAAACCTGATCATTAATTTGTCATTTATCTGTGGCAGGAATTGGAAATATCATACTTATTTGGAGTAGTTGTTCATTAACACCCTGCTCCCTAGAGAAAATATAGTATCTGAGCTAATGTTAAGTCTTATAACAACTGCACTTGTATTATTACACTCATCCAATATTTTGAGATTTTCTACTTAGTGCAACAAATATCAAATACCTTACACTTTTTTGTCAGTAAACCATTTACTATCTTGCTCTTTCAGCACTTCACCAACTGCTAAAATCTCAACATATTAGGAAATCGACTTTTAATTCTAATTACACATCACAGTGCTGGAATGGACTGCAATGGACAAAGGCAGAAGGAAATCTTCAGAGGCTAATATCAAATTCAAATTACTGTAGAAAATTAAAGTATAGCACCACAGGATAGTGGGATAGGAGTAAGTAAATAACCAACAGGCTAACAGGCATGTATGCCATCAATGCAAGGTGTAACCTTATTTAAATGCTAGTGGCAAGGGAAATGTTAGCCCTGGTATTCTCAATCACACCCAATTAGTCTTGGCTTTCGAAAGTTATTTATTTAGTGTAAATCTTAATATTCCTTTAAGGGAACATGCTTTAGAAAACAGATAGATAGAATATGACTATCTGACTATTGCCATCAAACTTAATTTTAAAATCTTCTAGGAAAGCTAACGTTAATTCAGGCTAGCAGGCTATGCAAGTGTTTTTTGGCATCAAAATATGTTGCAAAAGAAAAATATGTTGCAGTGGTATTAGTTCTCTGTGGGTAAACAGACGGCTTTCTGAAAATATTTAATGTTTGATAAATATTTTTTAACAACATACAAATCATCTGGACAGTTTATAACTAACTTACTGATCACTTCAGAGATAGATCCGTCACCGTGCCTGGTCGGTTATGATCAGGCGGGAACCGTGTGGCACCCCAGGCTACATGTGACCAGTGCCTACGGCATAAAGCATATCACCGATCTGCCACTGATCTATCACTATTGGTGGGCTGAAGATAAATATGTCAATTTGTAGACATAAGCTGATAAAAACATCCGCACTTTTAAAAATTAATTTTCTTTTTTTCTTCCGCATTTATTTTTCAGAATCAAAGGATAGCCCTAGCCTATTATCGAAAATAATAACTGTTATATTATCCTATTGCATTGTTGAATTAAGCAGACTTTCGTGTTATTAAGTTATAAAATGTTGAAGATATTAAAACAAAATACATTAAAATAGCATCTGTCGAAAACTGTAAACAAATGCCTTTATTTCTCTGCATGAAAAGGTAAATAATTTTTAAAAAGTCTATAACATTATCATAATGTATTGAAGAATTATCAAGCACATTTTTTGTTTATTTATTAAGGATATCATTATCCATTACTCAGTTTGCCGTGCCCTGGGCATCCAATTGGAACGCGGATGGGTTTACATTGGAGTTAATGGAAAGCTCTGTGCGTCTCATATTGACGCTAAAGGGTGCCATGGGCGTTGGTAGTAGACGCCGACGGACGTGACAAAAGCGTAAGTAGGCTATACGACGCCCTGGGAATGAGAACGGGTTGGTCATTGCCTGGAGATTTGTTATTTTTTAGCAAGTTAATGCACTCTCTCAACTCCTCAATATCTAATTCTTTATCACACACATTTTGGAAGTTCTGATCTATTTTTTTGGTATCACTCATAAAGCTATTTAAAAAAATATCAATGTTGGAAGTAGCCATTGTGGAAGAATACAAATTACTAAAAAACTGAGCAACATATTTTGAAATATCTAAAGAATGATCTACTATTTTGTTGTTAATCAATAATTTGGAAACTGAGGCAAAATCCCTGTTTCTTTTTTCGAGGCCAAAAAAATATTTTGTATTTTTTCCCCTTTTTCTAAACATTTAAGTCTAGACCGAATAAACACTCCTTTTGCTTTCTCCTCATAGATATTATCTAGTTCAGTATGTAATAAAATTAATTTAATCTAATTCACAATCATTCAAGGCTTCTTTCCTCTTTTTATTCAAATGTAATATTTCTTCAATAATTGAATTTTCTTTCATTTTTTATTTTTTGCTTCCAATTTTCCTTGGTTAAAGCAAGCTGTTCTTATATCAAAGAATATATCAACTTCATTAATTCCCAGTCTTTCCATATGTCTTTTCTGTAACTGCAATTGTTCTATATTTTTCAATAATATGTTTTATTTTCTTCTTTAGGCATTCATTTTCAAGCAATTTATTGTTTAATTTCCAGTAACTATTAGTTTTTTTGACTGATTTACCTTGCACCATATTTATTCTTATGAATATTCCTTTATGATCTGTCATTATGCAAGGTTCTATCAGTACAGAGGCCACATTATTAGTTAAATCATTAGACAGACACTAACCAATAGTCAATACGAGAATGAAGAGATGAGTTCTTATTACTCCACGTATATTCCTCCTTGTTTGGATTCTTATCTCTCCACACATCAGTAAGGCCCAATCTTAAACATATATTAACTAGTTCACTTGAAGGGCCAGGCCTACTTTTGGGAGGCCATCTATCAATAATTGCATCAAACACAGTATTGAAATCTCCTCCCCAAATAACTTTAACTAAAGGATATAAAGAAATAAAATGCTTAATTCTAGATTCAATATGCAAAAAGAGTATTCCATTGTTCCTGTTGTTATTGGTGGCATAACAATTGACTAATACAAATTGTTTGTTATCCTTATCTATCACAAGTAAAATCCATCTACCCCAATCATCTTTTTCATAATTTAGTATCCACCCTGAAAATGTATCTTGTAAAATAGCGACCCCCGCTGATCGATTACTGCCAAATGACAACCAAATCTCTTTTCCCCACTGATTTTTCCAGAACATGCCCAGATAGCACACATACATCGCGGACTGGAGACGTCTGTGAAAGATCGTAGCATCTGGTAAGCATCATTCGAACGACCGTTTTTAATAGTTAATGAGCCGTCTTCCTTACCTCTATACGATGTCTATACGATGATTCTTCAACATTTGGAATTGCATGCTGCCAGATCGCAGATCAGCCGACGCGGCCACGTGGGTCTATTAAGTGGCTTCCGCATTGTGCCACTCGCATCCAGTGTAAACACGAAAATACATATCTTTTAAAATAATTATATCAAATACATATTGGTTCCCCAATGTTCGTAGTTGATCAGCATACAATTTGACAAGCATTTAAACCATTGTTGCATTTTTCCCTCACCAGTACATGTATGTGAAAACAAAAACAGTAGTTTTACCTTTATTAAGAGATTTTAAATTGGTTAAGGCAGTTTCACTGATCCATTTTGTCTTACATTAATATTTACGAGGGACACTTAACTTTTTTTTTGCTTTCAGTACAGAATAAAATATTAGCATACATATATATAACACATGGATTTATTTAAAAAATGCTTTCAAAGATTTGTTATGGGCAAATTTATCCTCTTACTGGATACAAATCAGAATATAATAATAAAAATTATGTAAAAAAACAACACATGAAGACTTTCTGGAACTCATCATGCACAACAGCCTTTAAATTTGTTTGCTTAATCCCTCAGTATATATATATATATATATATTAAAAAAATACATGCAAAAAATGCAGCCAAGTTGTACATTTGAGGAAAACCTCCTTGCAAGTCAACTGGATATCTACCTGCTGATTAGGTGTGGTTCAAAATTTATTGTATCTTGCAGAAAGCATAAATTAGACCCTTCTAGACTTCCATGCTTGGCTGCTGCTTAGAATGTAAAGTGTAGCATAACAAGCTTGATAATTTGAGTAACAATTTAATTGATTCCATGATCCACAGCTTTGTCAGGTAGACATTTCTTAATGTCTTGTTTTTCTTTCATGTGTCAGGTGGTTCTTTGCACGGAAATAGTTTAACACACACCAAGCCATTTTCATATTTTGTTCTAAATAATGATGCTTACAAACTCCCAATGAGCAAGGCAAAGGTAAAGAAAACCCTTGCAGATGTATAAGGAAGAAGCCTTAGGAGGAAACAATATACAAATGTTAATTTGATTCATATTACCTCAAAGATTTAATGCCATTTACTTTCCAGAGAATTGATTAAACTTTAAAACCATCTTTAAATATATTTTTTTTTTTTAAATGCCAATTTAATGTCATAACTGCTGAGAGCATAAAGGTGAATATTGTCACAAATAAGGTTCCGTAACGACGCTGGCTTTCGCTGATGACCTGGTGCTGATTGGAGGATCTTGGAGCAATAAGACCCACAACTTACTCCCGCTGGACGAGTTCTGTCAGCACACCGGCCTACACGAAAGTTCCCTTCCATAGGAAGTGTTGCAGCTACCATAATACTGGTCTCATAGATTATAATGAGCTTTAATAGAACAATCCAAAACATTTGCAATGAACAAGGAACAGATGCATGGCAGACACTGGTTATGAACTGCATATTTATTATTTTATTGCATATTTTAAAATATAATGAAAACATTGATGGCCAGGTGTGGGTGGGAATGAAGGTGGACTAGAGGTAGATCTGTGCATTTTAGGATGAACCATCTCCAAAAGCTGTTTGGTGGAGAAAAGAAATTGAAAAAGATTAGAGTATTCTAAAAAAGTTACTGTGGGTTAAAATACTTATTTCTCACAAACAATATTGGGCAGTGAACAACATGTAAAATCTAGAAACATGAACAATACTGTCAACAACCTCCTTAATAGATACTACACAGCTATCAGATTGAACGTGCAAAAAAAAAGAAAAAAATAAATATGGCTGTTGTTGATCCAAAGAATGTAACTGTTCAAATTAAATAATGCTTTTATGTTTGTGCATTAAAACTAAAATAGCTGTGTTGACAATTAGAAAATTTACACAACTCACTCAAGTTAAATGAACGAAATGCAGTTGTTACGTCTGCAGTACCGCACTTTGGTCAACAGGTTGAGCTAGATTTGCGCATGCGCAAATATTTCGAAGAACGTTCAGCACACATCGCTTAGCTTTTAGCACTCATTCTCCATTTTGAGGGAATCAAACCATGCTCAAAAGGAGGATGCAATATTTATCTGGACAAACAGGTGAGTTATTTTACTTCCTATATTTAAAGAGGAAATTGCAGGTAAAAACAAAAAAAGATTATTAAAATTGAGATACAATTAATACAAAACGAAATTCAATTTAAAGAAAGTCTTTGTGCTTTCTGTTTGAGGTCTCTGAAAGTTTTAGTGCCGCTTCCAGAGACACGACATTGTCACGACATTGTTTTTTTCCTCTTAAATGCGAACACGAAAAATAAAACAAAATTAATTAATAATTAATATTTTATGTTCTGGGGAGAGCCAACCCTTGTTCATCCGATGGGTAGCCTAGTATTACTTTTGGTTTGTACAGTGTAATTTACAGAATTATAAAAAATATATATATATTTTTTGCCACCTAAAAATTAAAGATGTTTTGTGTCGCGTCCGAGTGCGCGTGTGTATTTCCCTCATATTAAATATAAAATGCATGTGTATACTTATATTTTTTCAATGTCTGGACATGTACTGGACTTTATTTAGGGAGTAGGCTATGGATATATAAACAGAAGTGTCAATATATTGGTATTAAATGCATTTTCTGAGAATTAATTTTCAAGTTTTGGCTGCAAATTTCACGTCCATAACGCTGAAATTGCCAAATTTTAAATAATTTATCCTCAACTAGTATTTTATAATGTTAACTTCAAATAATACTAATAGTAATTTAAAGATGTGGTAGCATTGGATCTGGACGGGAAGGATAACTCTGGGAGTTGGAAGGGGTGTGTCGCGATTCTGCCTTCTCACATCGCGATACTGGTTCGTTGACCTGAGTATCGCGAATCGTTGACCTGAGTATCGCGATTTCGATTTTATATTGCGTATCGTTACAGCCCTAGTCAAATGATAACTCTGAGACTTTTGAAGTACAGAATAACACATAGGCCTATGGCAATACGCACGTTTGACACCGACTTGAATAAGATGACATCTAGCATAATGGTAAGCTTGTTAGGTAAGCCAAAATAATTTTACTAGTTTTGTAGTCAGCAACCTACAATTTTTTTGTATTATTATTCTTTGATGACTCACATCTTCATTTTTTGTTTCCTCAGAATTTTGGAGTTCTTCATGTGACGTGCAGAGATTATGGCTCTTCTCGCTTCTAAGCTTTTAAAACACTTCAGGTTGGACACAGACAAAGTCTTAAAACATGGAATTCGCTGTGGTCCCACTTATACAGGTTATCAAGGTGCTGATGGACTGAACATTTACGCTAAGGAGGCATGAGATGATCGAAGATTTGCGTTTCATTGCTGAATTTAATACCAGATAACTCTTTAGAGGTAAGTTTTTTTAATGTAATGTCAGATGTGATGAATTACTTGGATGGTTATTGTATGCAATTCCAAATTATAAATTGAAGTCCTTTAGATGTAATTCAGGTAAATGCTGTTAAACAAAATACTGTAAGTGTTGGTGTATGATAATATTGTAAAGACTCACAAATTTATCAGCAACCAACCTGATGAGTCCTTTTTGATCATTTCTGAACCCAGCTCGTCAAAAATTTCAAAAAGACAGGAGGAACAACGGCACAGAAGATCAGAAGCATCCTATCAGTTGTGGATCTGGTATGTTCTGCTAAATTCATCATTTTAAATCTGGCAATAATTCACTACAGAGTCAAATAGTATACCCAAGGATGAAAATTCAGTCATTATTTACTCAGCTTCATGTCACCGAATCCCTTTTATTTTCGCTTTTCTAACTAAAAAGAAATGAGCAGGACAAACTGGCCATAATTCACCTGTCATTACAATGACAGTCAAAATGGTGAGTTCCTGTTCTGAAGCTTCAAAAGTCACATGGAATTGTTTGATGCTATTGAACCTTTGGAAGAAGAACTCACCATTGACTGTCATTGTAATGACAGAAATGAGCAGGAAAAACAGGTCAAAATTCAATTTTTTAGGAAGAAATTAAGACTACATGCTAAACACTGCTTATTTATCTCATTGTTCAGAATGACACCACTGGGGAAAGCTGAATGCATCCTGAAAGCACTTGCCTGGATGAGGGCCCCTGAAACCTTGTGAAGGAGTGCAAGGTAAATTTACATTTTTAAAAAGTGTTGTATGTTTCTCTAAAAACAACTCCCCCTTTCACCTCTGATCTGTTGTTAATTGTTTCTTTTTGTATTTGACTTTTTTTTAGGATGTTGAACATGATGAAGCCCTAACCTCGATATACAACACCACCCAAGGAATCTATGTGGTCAGACCAGTGTTAATTTCGTCAACGGCATTTTTTCAGACGAAAACGAGACGATAACTAAATAAAACCTAGTTTTGAATGACAAAAACTATGAAAAATCTATTGACATTTTCATTAATGAATAAAAACTAGATGAAAATGTTAGATAGTGACGATTTGGGAAGAGATCCAGTCAGAACTGATGTGCTGCGTGTGTGGTAGATGCGCACATTTGTTCTGTAACATGCTGATCTACCCCGCGGTCTCATAAAACGTTAAAAAATGTGAACGTCTGGGAGAATGAGTAGAGCAGACATATAGATCTGAGTGCCGATGCAAAAAAGAGCTCTATTTGGTAGAGTTTTCTGTGCGCACACACCCGACCTGAAGCATGCAGCCATGCACATAGACACCTATACTGCGCGCAAGTACCGAATTGAGCTCTCTTTCGTGTCTGAATGGTGTAGGATTACAAATTTATTTAAATGTTTTAATTTAGGTTCAACAGTATTTTAACTGAGAAAGTGCACACACTGTTTTCCATTTTTGAGGCAATCAAGGTTTTGGACATTAACCTCTTGTCACATCTCAAAGGTCAGCTGGGCCTTTTGTTGATCTAATCAGGCTGATTGGATTAGCATCTCAAGGCTCTGAGTTACACTGTTACCTGATGAAATCAGGTAACCAGCTGAATCATGTACTTTCCTTTACATGTTTTGTTCAAGAGTCCCCTCCTCTAAGAAATTAATCCAACCCCCTTGTAAGGGTATATGAACTAAATGTATACTGCCTTAGTTAGACTTGATTGAGATGACTACAGCGACGCAATAAAGAACTTATACCTCAACAATCTCCTGGTCTGCAACTCTATCTTTTCTACACTTGAGAAGAAAAAGTTCACAACAGATGGTGCCGGGACCCGGATGGAGCTGAAACACCTGAATCCAGAACTGAATCTCAACAAAAGATTTCAACAAAGACTGAATTCCAGACTGAATCTTGAAACTTCAAGCTCAAAAAAGAATCTCAACAAAGAATGAACTTCTGACTGAATTCCATACTGAATTTTGAAACTTCAAGCTCAACAAAGATTCCAACAAAGAATTATCTTTCTGACTGAATTCCATACTGAATTTTGAAACTTCAAGCTCAACAAAGATTTCAACAAAGAATTATCTTTCTGACTGAGTTCCAGACGGAATCTTTTCAGTCAAACAACGATTCGGTGAGTTTCACTCTATTCAAAGAACCAGACCAGTACGAATTTTGTGCCTGTGTGCCGTCAGAGAAAGAGTTATCAGACAGCTGTAGTGTTTGATTACCTAAAGTTATCCTTTAAAAGTTGTCTTTTAAAGATGAAAATATATCCTCTGTTCAGGCAGGGACGTTTTTAACATCACATGTTAAAAAGATATCCTCTGTGTCAGGCAGGGAAGATTAGTATTATTTTGCTAATTATTTGTTTTGTTGTTTGTTACCTTGTGGTGTTACCCTCTAAAAACATTATTTTAGAGAAGAGAGTTTGATCCTCTGTTCAGGCAGGGAAGATTAGTATCATTTGCTAATTATCTGTCACGGAACACACACTGGAGGCAGAAAATCCAAAAGCAGTAGTTTAATGTAAAAGGGCAATCCAAACTCTTAGTCATCCAGGCAGGGGTCAAAAGTCCAATAAGGCAATCCAAAACATAAAATACAAACGAGAACCAGTATGATACAAATAACGGAAGTGTGGGGACATAATACAAGGACTCCGTGACACATACTGAAACAGACAGGGTTATATACACAGGGAATCGACAATGATAATGGGGAATTGGCTGAGTGCAATGATCAGTGATAAGAAACAGCTGAGTGCAATGATGAGACAAAGGATCGTGGGAAATGTAGTTCATAAGTGAAGGACACCGTGGGAAAGGAGGACATCTAGTGGACATCAGGGGAACACAAACCCAACACTGTGACATAACCCCCCCTCTACGGAGCGGCTACCAGACGCTCCATGACAACAACAAGAAACACAGAAAACACAACACAATATAATACAAGAGGTTCAGGAGGGAGGTGGAACGGTGGAGGATCAGGGGGAGGGAAGGTGGGCCAGGTCCATGAAGGGAGACAGGAACAAGGAGTGAGGGTTTAACCGGGGACCGGGGCAAAACAAAAAATCTATCGGGCATCCAGGGGTAAACACAAAGTCTATCGGGATGCCAGGGCGAAACGCACAGTTCATCGGGAGGCCAGGGCGAGACGCAAAGTCCATCGGGCGGCCAGGGCGAGACGTAAAGTCCATCGGGCGGCCAGGGCGAAGAAGACCTCTCGGGCGGCCAGGGCGGCAAAGACCCCTCGGGCGGCCAGGGCGGCGAAGACCCCTCGGGCGGCCAGGGCGGCCCCTCGGGCGGCCAGGGCGGCGAAGACCCCTCGGGCGGCCAGGGCGGCGAAGACCCCTCGGGCGGCCAGGGCGGCGAAGACCCCTCGGGCGGCCAGGGCGGCGAAGACCCCTCGGGCGGCCAGGGCGAAGAAGACCTCTCGGGCGGCCAGGGCGGCGAAGACCCCTCGGGCGGCCAGGGCGGCGAAGACCCCTCGGGCGGCCAGGGCGGCCCCTCGGGCGGCCAGGGCGGCCCCTCGGGCGGCCAGGGCGGCGAAGACCCCTCGGGCGGCCAGGGCGGCGAAGACCCCTCGGGCGGCCAGGGCGGCGAAGACCCCTCGGGCGGCCAGGGCGGCGAAGACCCCTCGGGCGGCCAGGGCGGCGAAGACCCCTCGGGCGGCCAGGGCGGCGAAGACCCCTCGGGCGGCCAGGGCGGCCCCTCGGGCGGCCAGGGCGGCGAAGACCCCTCGGGCGGCCAGGGCGGCGAAGACCCCTCGGGCGGCCAGGGCGGCGAAGACCCCTCGGGCGGCCAGGGCGGCGAAGACCCCTCGGGCGGCCAGGGCGGCGAAGACCCCTCGGGCGGCCAGGGCGGCGAAGACCCCTCGGGCGGCCAGGGCGGCGAAGACCCCTCGGGCGGCCAGGGCGGCGAAGACCCCTCGGGCGGCCAGGGCGGCGAAGACCCCTCGGGCGGCCAGGGCGGAGCAGACACCGGCTCAGGAACAGCAGACACCGGCTCAGGAACAGCAGACACCGGCTCAGGAACAGCAGACACCGGCTCAGGAACAGCAGACACCGGCTCAGGAACAGCAGACACCGGCTCAGGAACAGCAGACACCGGCTCAGGAACAGCAGACACCGGCTCAGGAACAGCAGACACCGGCTCAGGAACAGCAGACACCGGCTCAGGAACAGCAGACACCGGCTCAGGAACAGCAGACACCGGCTCAGGAACAGCAGACACCGGCTCAGGAACAGCAGACACCGGCTCAGGAACAGCAGACACCGGCTCAGGAACAGCAGACACCGGCTCAGGAACAGCAGACACCGGCTCAGGAACAGCAGACACCGGCTCAGGAACAGACACTGGCTCTGGAACAGACACTGGCTCTGGAACAGACACTGGCTCTGGAACAGACACTGGCTCTGGAACAGACACTGGCTCTGGAACAGACACTGGCTCTGGAACAGACACTGGCTCTGGAACAGACACTGGCTCTGGAACAGGCATTGGCTCAGCCTCCGGCTCTGGAACAGGCATTGGCTCAGCCTCCGGCTCTGGAACAGGCATTGGCTCAGCCTTCGGCTCTGGAACAGGCATTGGCTCAGTCTCCGGCTCTGGAACAGGCATAGGCTCTGGAACAGGCATTGGCTCTGCCTCCGGCTCTGGAACAGGCATAGGCTCTGGAACAAGCATTGGCTCTGCCTCCGGATCTGGAACGGGCAATGGCTCTGCCTCCAGCTCTGGAACAGCAGACACTAGCTCCGGCTCTGGAACAGCAGACATGGGCATGTCCAGGATCCGAACCAGACGCTCCAGATAGTCCAGATCCAAGAAGGCAGACGGCACTGGCTCTGCCTCCGGCGCTGGAACGGATACTGGCTCTGCCTCCGGCTCTGGAACAGGCATTGGCTCTGCCTCCGGCTCTGGAACCGGCAATGGCTCTGCCTCCGGCTCTGGAACCGGCAATGGCTCTGCCTCCGGCTCTGGAATGGGCACTGGCTCTGCCTCCGGCTCTGGAACGGCCATTGGCTCTGCCTCCGGCTCCGGCTCTGGAACAGCAGACACTGGTTCCGGCTCTGGAACAGCAGACACGGGCATGTCCAGGATCCGAGCCAGACGCTCCAGATAGTCCCGGCCCAGGAAGGCGGACGGAACGTGAACAGTCTCTCGCTGGGCAGACGTGACGTGAACAGTCTCTCGCTGGGCAGACGTGACGTGAACAGTCTCTCGCTGGGCAGACGTGACGTGAACAGTCTCTCGCTGGGCAGACGTGACGTGAACAGTCTCTCGCTGGGCAGACGTGACGTGAACAGTCTCTCGCTGGGCAGACGTGACGTGAACAGTCTCTCGCTGGGCAGACGTGACGTGAACAGTCTCTCGCTGGGCAGACGTGACGTGAACAGTCTCTCGCTGGGCAGACGTGACGTGAACAGTCTCTCGCTGGGCAGACGTGACGTGAACAGTCTCTCGCTGGGCAGACGGAACGTGAACAGTCTCTCGCTGGGCAGACGGAACGTGAAGATTCTCTGACTGGGCAGACGGGACGTGAACAGTCTCTGACTGGGTAGACGGGACGTGAACAGTCTCTGACTGGGCAGACGGGACGTGAACAGGCTCTCGACCACCTCCTCCACTGCGACCTCCACGGGTTCCACGAAACTTAACTAATCGGGTCCCCTTAAAAAACTCCCTTCTCTCCCGCTCGGTGGCTGGGGAAGAGATATTGAGAAACATACCGCTGGATCTTGTGTGACGGAGTCCTTCTGTCACGGAACACACACTGGAGGCAGAAAATCCAAAAGCAGTAGTTTAATGTAAAAGGGCAATCCAAACTCTTAGTCATCCAGGCAGGGGTCAAAAGTCCAATAAGGCAATCCAAAACATAAAATACAAACGAGAACCAGTATGATACAAATAACGGAAGTGTGGGGACATAATACAAGGACTCCGTGACACATACTGAAACAGACAGGGTTATATACACAGGGAATCGACAATGATAATGGGGAATTGGCTGAGTGCAATGATCAGTGATAAGAAACAGCTGAGTGCAATGATGAGACAAAGGATCGTGGGAAATGTAGTTCATAAGTGAAGGACACCGTGGGAAAGGAGGACATCTAGTGGACATCAGGGGAACACAAACCCAACACTGTGACATTATTTGTTTTTGTTTTTTTATTATTTTGTGTTGTTACCCTCTAAAAAATTATTTTAGAGAAGAAAAGTTTGACCCTCTGTTTCAGGCAGGGAAGATTAGCGTAACATGCTAATAGTTTGTGATGTGTTGGTAACAAGGAAGTTTAACAATAGTTGATTTGTGTTAACAAGTGTACCCTCTGTGATCAGAGAAGTTTAGTGTTTGTTTGTGTGGTAACAAAGAAAATCCACAAAATGATTAAGAAAAGTGCTAGACTAATCTCCACAACTAAAAAAGGTGGTCTTGCAACTCCTTTGTGGTCAGATAGCGAATTTAAAACACTGTTAGGAGAACAGATGGATCTAATAGTCACTGAAAAAGTTAGACAAGAACTAACACAGAAATATGAGATTCATCCAGACAAAACTTGATCGGTAGATGAGTGTAAAAAAGTACTAGGAGCAAGTATTCGCAAGAACAATGTGAAAGGCATAATATGTTGCCATAGAGAATTTGGTTTAGCACTAGCTACAGAACAGTCTAAACGCAACTCAGAGCTAGAGAAACAGATCAATGAGCACAAAGATGCAGAAAAAACTGATGTGGAAGAAGTAAGTCAGCCTGATAACATTTACCCTGATTTACGAACGTTCTTTGAAACAGATGTAGCCGTCCAATCAGTCACTGATAAGCCTGTAAATTCAGTTTATGTGTGTGGAGCTAGAAAAAGATCACAGGGAATTGAGGAAAATGAAAGTGTTTCTACCCACCCTTCTGTAGTCCGAATACAAACTGTCGCAAAAGCCCTTGGACCTAAGGGTATAGAACGACTCTCTGAGAGTTTACCCTCGCCACGTAAACAGTTTTCTGAATTTAGAAGGGCATTGATCAGCAAAATTCGTCTATATGACATGTCGTTAACAGAAGTCACACAGTTAATGTCACAAATTTTAACTGATTCTGAATTCAACAGTTTTGAATCTGCAGTGACTTCTGAACTACAACATGCCAGTAGAGGCGATATGAGAGAAGGTGTTTTGAAAATCCTAAAGACTATCTTAGGACCCAAAATAGACTGGTCTAGAGTTACTAGCTGTGTACAAAAGAAAGAAGAAACGGTAAATGAATATACTGAACGGTTTTGTCAGTCAGCCATAACTTACAGTGGAATAGTGGATGATTCTGAAAGTGTGCTCGATGACAAAGGACCACTAATTCGTATCTGGTCAGATGGCCTTGTAGCCGAATACAGAAGAGCTTTGCCATTCCTAGATCTAACTTGGTCTAACAGAACTCTCAGAAGTAACGTTGACAGGTTAGCTGCATGGGAAAGAGATGCTGATGTTAAAACCAAAGTGAGAGTAGCAGCAGCAGCTACATTTAGCACAGCAAAACAAGAAAAAAGGTGGTCTAAAAAAGATGGCAGCTGCCACTATTGTGGAAGATTAGGACATTGGGAGAAAGGGTGTAGGAAGAAATTGCAAGATACAAAAATAAATGCTATGCATAATTCTGCTCCTTCTCAGCCTGCTTACAACCCGGAAGCAGTTCCGCAAGTGTCCACTGAAACTTTAGGACAGCTTGTTCAGGCTCTTTTAAGAGCACAAAAAGACAAGGAAAAAAACTAATTGTTGGGGCTGTGAGCAGCTACCTTACCCCTGTAATACATCATAATGACACAAGAATTTTTGTGAAAGGTAGCATACAAGAGAAAGAAATTGATTTTTTGCTTGATACAGGTGCAGAAATTACCATAATTCCTACAAAATTGGCTAAAGGTTTAGACATTCCGTACAAGAAAACCAAATTTTCTTTAACTGGCGTAATAGGTGAAGATTCTGATTTGTATGAAAGCCCACCCATAGATGTACAATTTGGCCCAAAAACTCCGACTACAAAATTGTTATGTGCTCCATTAAATACAGGTGGAATTTTAGGCATGGATCTCCTGAGACAAATACATCTAACTTTAGACGTGTCCTCAGAATCTGCTAGCATTAAAATTTCCTCAGCACAAGTTTCTACCAATAATGTGATCCCTCCTGAGTATGCTTTCTTACAGAATCATCCAATTTGGGCTAAAGACAAGGATGATTGTGGTTTGTTGACAGGTGTAGAACCTATTAAATTGACGGGGACTCCACCCCCGGTCACCAAACAATATCCGATCAATAAGGAAGCTATACAGGGGATCAAACCTATTGTAGAAAAGTTGCTGATGCAGGGAGTGCTAGTTAAAACCAATAGTCCATGTAACTCGCCCAAATGGCCCATCAAGAAATCCAATGGGACATGGAGACTTACAATAGACTACAGAGTAGCCAATAAATTTTTTTGATGAAATCACCCCTCTAGTGGCAGATCCTTCCACAATTTGTAATGGCATACCATTAGAGAGTAAGATTTTTTCAGTAATTGATATGTCTAATGGATTCTTGTCTGTATAGTTGCACTCTGACAGCCAGCCATGGTTAGCTTTCACAGTTGACTATGAGCAATACCAGTGGACACGTTTACCACAGGGATGTCAAAACTCCCCAACCATATACCATCAGGCTGTCAGACGTGATTTGTGTGACCCAGAATGTCCGGTAAAACAGTCCACTATGATCCAATATGTCGATGATATTTTGATTGCCTCAACAGATCACGAGGTACATCAAACTGAATTGGCATCATTGTTGGACTATTTGCATAAGAAAGGACACAAATGCAGCTTTCACAAAGCTCAAATTGCTAAAAAGCAAGTCACATTTCTGGGTCAAACAATTGGTGCCGGAAATAGATCCATTACAAAGGATCGAGCGGCTTCAGTCAAAGCCATACCTCCGCCTACTACCATTAAAACACTCCGATCATTTTTAGGAACAGCAGGTTACTGTAGACCTTGGATTGAAGACTATGCCTCAATTGCACAGCCACTCTACGACTTGTTGAAAGGCCATGGTAAAGATTCTGATACTGTTTGTATGGAAGAATGTCACCTCAAAGCGTTCAATGATTTGAAGAGAGCACTATGTCAAGCACCAGCATTAGGAATTGCCCAAACTGATAGACCATTTGTGCTTTATGTCCATGAACATTTAAGCTTCATGACTGCATGTCTAATGCAAGATCATGGGGGCAGTTTACGCCCAATTCATTACTATTCTGGTAAACTTGACATAGTAGCTCAAGGTATGGGCCCATGCCTCAGAGCAGTACAGGCAGTGCATCTAGCGCTTCAGGCTTCATCAGGAATGGTGTTAGGACACTCTGTAAACGTAAGATGTCCGCACGCAGTGTCCGTATTAATGAATCAAGCAAAAGTCACTTCTTTCACTTCCTCTCGCTGGGGAAATTGGTTAGCAACTCTCACAGCCCCGAATATTGTCTTACAGCGCGCACCTGTCACGAACCCATCCTCATGTATGATGTCTGCAATGACTGAGAATTTGTTAGAGGATGAAGGAGAAATGACTCACGATTGTGTTACGCTTACACATACACCTACGAGTGTAGTCAAAGAAACTCCCATAGAGAATTCAGAATTTGAGTTGTTTGTTGATGGGTCAGCTCAAGTAATTGAAGGTAACAGACGAGCAGGTTATGCAGTAACGTCCACCACGGAAGTGTTAGCTTCAGGACGTCTTCCAGATCATTTTTCAGCTCAAGCTGCAGAACTAGTAGCCCTAACAAGAGCATGGATGCTAGCTTCAGGATCAGTTGCTAATATCTACACAGATTCCAGATATGCTTATTGCTTTTGGGGTAATTCATGATTTTGGTGTCATTTGGCAAACCAGACAGTTCCTAACTTCTGCTGGATCCCCCATTAAGCATGCTGAATTAGTGAAAGATCTAATGTTTTCCATGAAACTTCCAAAGAAATTAGCAGTGATCAAAGTGAAAGCACATCTCACAACTAATACTACAGAAGCTAAAGGTAATGCTCTTGCTGATATGGCAGCTAAACAGGCTTGTTTCTATGCAACTGTACAAGTGTGTTCAGGTAGTGCAGCACAGAAGACAATTATGCCTCCTGAATCAATAATTGATCTGTACAAAGACGTTTCTCTGTATGAAGCATGGACATGGTTAGACAAAGGAGCCACAGTGGATTCATCCGGTTGCTGGACCAAAGGGGGAAAGTATGTTGCTCCCGAATCACTGTTGCCATATTTGGCTCAACAAATACACAATTTGGGTCACAGTGGTCCAGCAACGATGAATCACAGGTTCTCAAATCAGTGGTGGAATCCAAAATTCAGAAATGTAGCCACAGAAACAGCCAAAAGGTGTGTTACATGTCAGAAAAATAATGATGTACCAGCAGCCACTACACCAGCAGCACATACCCCAGCCCCACCAGGACCATTTCGTCACCTGCAAGTTGATTACATATCATTGCCTCGTTGTAAGGGAAAAACTGATGTTTTGGTAGTAATAGATAAGTTCTCAAGATGGGTAGAAGCTTATCCAACAGGGCGTGCTACAGCTGCACATACTGCTAAATGTCTTGTCACTGATTTCATTCCCAGATGGGGATTACCAGATAGCATTGACTCAGATCAAGGTACACACTTCACAGGAGAGGTAGTCAAAGAAGTGTCTAGAATGTTGCAGATTAAGTGGAACCTTCACTGCCCCTATAGGCCACAAGCATCAGGACAGGTTGAACGTGCAAACAGAACAATCAAAATCAGGCTAAGCAAAATGCATCAGGAAGGAGTACCATGGGTCGAAGCACTGCCAGCAGTACTGTGTAGTATGAGAGCATCACCTAACAGAACAGTAGGACTGAGCCCTCATGAGATTATTACTTGACGCCCCATGCAGATGCCAGGTGTGATTGATCTTAGAAATGCTGATGTACACATTGCCTCAGATGTCCTGGTTGCTTACTGTGAAAACCTAACAAAGGCGGTACAGAGTGGCAGAGGGAGAGTTGAGTCATGTTGGCAGACTCCACCAGAAGGTGGACACGCAATCATCCCAGGTCAATGGGTCATGATAAGTTCATTCAGAAACAAGCCGTTAGAACCTAAGTGGCATGGGCCACATTAAGTGATGTTGATTACAGCAGCTGCAGTATTGTGTCAGGGAAGGAAAACCTGGACTCATGTGTCACACTGTAAAGTAGCTCCCCCACCTACAGGGATAGGATAGGACACGAACCAGTGAGGAGCCGAGGGAAGAACCGATTGCAACAGGCGTCGGGGGCCAACCCTTCGGTGAAGAATCCCTCATAGGCCTTCCCATCCATTAATCCATCCTCACCTCACTGCGTTCTTTAGGTGTCATAATTAAGAAATAGGGAAAGAGGGAGCAAAAATAGCAGACTCAGAAAAGTTTACAACCCTAGTGTTTGAACAAATACTGCTCCACTGTCTAGCAGAATCAGAAAAAGTTCACAATCCTAGTGTTTGAACAAATACTGCTCTACTGTCTTTTGTTTTTCTTTCTTACTCTGTGCAGACACCACTTGATGACTGTCTGAGACCCATACGCACCAACCTCCTCACCTGCGTATGAAGTCGAGCCAACTATCACAAAAGGATAAAGAAAAGAAAAAGAAAAAAATACACAACACAGAGACTCACACACGAAACCTTCAGTCATCCATCAACATGATCAAGATTGTCGTTCTACTAAGCATCATAGACATCGCACAAAGTGTGGACTCCAGAAACAACATATTCTTAGAGCTGATGAATATGTCAAGAAATGCCTTGTTTGCTGGGAAGAACTTTTGCATGCCACACGCACCTTCAGTAGGAGCAGGAATCCCATGGGTGGCCCACCCTATCTCCAAATGTGACACGTCGTGTACCTTATTCAATCATCATACCAGTGGATTATACAACAAGGATACATGTCACAACATAACAATTCCTCCCGCTTCTCTGTTGCATTCCAGGATTAACATCCTGCAACCTAACTTCAGCTACTCCCATCATGACAGATCTACTCCTGCCAATGATGTTCTATTGGTGCGTGGAAAATTATGCTCCAGCATCGACTCCACTGGGTGAAATTCCTTGTGAACGTTGCAGCTTTGTGATTGAAAGAGGAACAGAATCCCATGTGTACGCTACTACCACAGATAAGAAAGAGGAAAATGACTTAACAGAGTGTTTCTCCAGAAACCCATCCCTACCCAATTTTTTTGCAATAAATCAGTTGTGTATGATCTCTCCACCAACTGACACTTTTTGGTTATGTGGAACTTCTGTCTACAGCATCCTCCCCAGCCAATTCAACGGAAGGTGCACCCTGGTTTATGTTCTACCAGCTATCAGAGAAAATACACACTCCAGCCCAAGCTCCCCACAGCTACAAAATTCAGCTCCTACCACTAACAAAGCAGATGGCTGCATTCCAGGACTCACTTGTGCACAAACATGGTGATCAAGAACTCTTGGAGCATTAATACCATCTTGTGGTGTCATGCAAGCCCTTGATCAAGTCAGAAACTTATCGAATTCTGTACAGAAATTGGCCAATGATACGGCTTTGGCCCTTGGTAACATCACAGACACTCTCGCTTCGCACAAGATAATGATCTTACAGAACAGAGTGGCCTTGGATTACATTCTAGCGACGCAAGGAGTAGCCTGCACCATCATTGGACCTGAGTGCTGCACCGGGTTAATGGATCCAACAGAGAACTTGAACAAAATCCAACAAGACATTCTTGATCTTTCAGCAAAATTACATCAGATGACTGAAGATAAGTCTTCATGGTTCGGAAACTTGATTGGTAAACCCTGGCTGTGGATAAAGGAAATAGCAATTATGTTGTTGTTTGTTCTACTGGCGTACTATCTATGCGTCCACAGTATCAAGTGTTTCATTCAACATATGAATCACACCTCTCTCGAGAAAATCACAGTTCCTACCAGAAAAGACTATAACCCGTAGGGATGTCACGGACCCTAAAATTGCATGTTTGTTTAAGTGTCTAAATTTGTATTTTGTGAGAGTTATTTAGAACTCTCAAAGGGGGAAATGTAGGATTACAAATTTATTTAAATGTTTTAATTTAGGTTCAACAGTATTTTAACTGAGAAAGTGCACACACTGTTTTCCATTTTTGAGGCAATCAAGGTTTTGGACATTAACCTCTTGTCACATCTCAAAGGTCAGCTGGGCCTTTTGTTGATCTAATCAGGCTGATTGGATTAGCATCTCAAGGCTCTGAGTTACACTGTTACCTGATGAAATCAGGTAACCAGCTGAATCATGTACTTTCCTTTACATGTTTTGTTCAAGAGTCCCCTCCTCTATGAAATTAATCCAACCCCCTTGAAAGGGTATATGAACTAAATGTATACTGCCTTAGTTAGACTTGATTGAGATGACTACAGCGACGCAATAAAGAACTTATACCTCAACAATCTCCTGGTCTGCAACTCTATCTTTTCTACACTTGAGAAGAAAAAGTTCACAACAATGGACAAATACACACAACATTATCTAATTGTCCGTTTTGGAGAGTATTCATGTAAACTATGTTGGTTATGTCTTAAACAGTTGTGAGTGTATCAGATGTGCATCAGTGCAATTGTATCCGCATGTCATTGAACATGATTAAGGGTGCTCCGATTGATCGGTCATCGATCATAATCGGCCGATAATTGCTTTGGGATGTGTGATCGGCGGTCTCTATAAAGGCCTATCAAGAAAAGCCGATCAGATGATGCAAAACTCGTGAGACAATTTTTTATGCCCTGGTAAAAATGGCTTCACCGGTCTGGCAATTCTACAAGGTGTGTGAAAGACAATTCATTAGCAATCAATCTGCAAAGTGTGTATCATGCCGCTGCCTGCTTGTCAAACTGTGCAGCCTCTCCGTTCAACCCGTAAATAAATCCATCGATCCGCACACTACGTTTGAGTTCTTAAATGGTCTAGCGGTAGATCCTTTGCCAAGCGTGTCAGAGGTTGCAGGTTCTCCACACCCAAATAGTTTTTTTTCTCTCATCAAAACTGAATATGTTCATCAGTGGTTACAGTATATCAAGCAGGGACACGTTTGTGTGCTTTTTATTTTGTGACTTCGCCGGAATGAATAGAGAATATCCACAACGGTGATAGATTGAAGCAAGCGTCCAAGTGAAGACTGAGCGCGAGCCACAGAGAACGCTGTATCCATGCTAGTGTTGTCACGATACTAGAATTTCTAACTTCGATACGATACCTTGAAAAATATCGATATTCGATACGATTTTCGATACCACAGAGAAAAAAACTGCCACAATATTAAGGGGGTCTTTTTTTTATTTAACCCTCTGACTCCTCCGATAAATATTGATATTATTTGATGAAAAATTGATCGATTTCCTTACCGTTTTTTGCAGCAGAAAGCTAACACGCTAGCCGTCACGGGGGTGTATTTGGTGTCTTTCTAGCCTTTTCAGAAGGTTTTCTATCCAGCCTGGAACTTGTGCGTCCTTTCAGAGTGTTTCAGTAATAAATCCATATGTGTATATCCCAGTTTTGATCTCTGAAGTCCATAATTTATAAATTTTCCGTCATATTTGCTGCTAGCTTGATGCAAGCTGCCATTTTGGACATCTCGCGATGCTTTGCGTGAGGTTGTTGACCAATGACAGGCTGATCCGTCGTCCACGTTGGTGTGCGTCATTACGCATGAACCAAGGGTGATATTTTGGAAAGAGAGAGACGCACGGCACAGTGGTTTCGAGGAGAGAGAGAGAGAGACGCACAGAGAGACGCGAGTTTTGAATAATACACAGAGAAACACGGAGAATAATGGATCCTCAGAGATTGAGAAACATGGATGTAAATCAAGCACTGGCCTTTTTTGATGCCATGGAGGATGATGGATTTTCTGGAGAAGAGAGCTTTTTGACTGATGAGGAACTTGATTACCAGAATCGTCTAGACCCTGCTGAAGAGTAAGTTACATTTATTTATTTACTGTAAAAGTATAAAAATAAACAAAAACTAATATGATAAAATATACATTTTCTAAATATGGACAAATAAGTTATGTAAAAGTAGTATTTCGTTTTTCTGTGTGTGTTACAGAGTAGTAAGAGTTGTAGATTACACTCTTTGTCTCTCAACCATTGTATGTCTGAGTTTATTTACTGTAAAAAGTATAAAAAAGAAGAAAAAACTAATATGATAAAATATAAATTTTCTAAATATGTAAAAATAAGTTCTGTAAAAGTAGTATTTCATTTGTTTATGTTTGTTACAGAGTTGTGGATTACACTTTGTCTCTCAGCCATTGTTTGTCTGAGTTTACCTAGAGATACAAACAAAGGATGTTGTAGTGGGGGGTTGGTCACACCTTTTACATGTGGAGAGAATAGTGGGGGGTTGGTCACACCTTTTGGCTGGAAAGCGAATGGTCATATTATAGCTGTGGTGGGTTGGGGGTACAGTAGCAATCTCAGCCATTGTAATCTTATGTGAAAAATCAAATACAAAAACAGTAATTGATCTAATTTGTATGATCTAATATTTTGCTTTATTTATTTGTTTTACAGTTGTGATAATGATGAAGACACCAGCCCACCCACCCAAGCCAGACAGGAAAGCTCCCATTCTTCCACTGAGGAGGGCCCTTCCACTTCTGCTGCAGCATCCCAGCAGCTGCCAGGAATAGGTCATGGACGGCTGCTGCAGTTTTTTACTTCACAAGGAAGTTTGTGCAGAGAAGCAGCAACAGCCCATGACCCACAGGGCTTTTCTGGAGGAGCTGACAGCCCAACTCTGTGGTGTTACAGTTGCTGTTCCTCCCACCCAGCAACAAAGTAACCATGTACCCGTCCAAACATCGGAACAAACTGAAGCAAGCAAGAAGGCCACCTATGGTAGAAGGCAATGTGTGAACTGCAAACAGACAAGGCAGGTGAAACAGGCCACCCCCTGGAAATGCAAAGCCTGTGATGTGGCCCTCTGTGTGATTCCTGATAGGAACTGTTTTGAGGCTTGGCATCAGTGATTTTCATGAGGCCCAAAACGCCTGGACTTCCTTTGGAAAAATGTAAATATTTTTTGTTCTGTTCAAGTTATAATGTTCATTCCTGTGCTCCAGGACTCCAAAGACTTGAACAAACTGTTTTCCAGAGGAAAATTGCTTAGCTTTTATTTATTTGTGTGTGATTTCAATAAATATTTGAGTGATTCAATTTCCGATTTATTTTTTCATTTGTCTTTGTGGTCCCATAACTTATTTTACATTCAGGTGACATCAATGAAACACAAATAAGCTGAAAGTTCAATTTGTCCTGAAAAAAAAGATGTGTGTCAATTGTCTGTGCACAAAAGTGTTGATGTTTTACAAGCTTTTTTAGTGAATAACACCAGACGAAAAATTTATTGTAAAAATACCCTTAGGTCTCAGAGGGTTAAAGCTAAATATAACAAGTCTAGAACATGACAATGAGGTGTATTTTACAGGAACAAAAATGTCCTGAGTTTTATCGGTTTATATTTTTTCATTGGACCAGAGCTAACATGATCCGTTTTGTTTTTATGACCTACTGTTATCAAAGATTAAAATATACTGTAACAAATGCCTTGTTCATTGGTCATAAATGCTGGTTAATACATTAACTTTATTTGATGAACAGATTTAAATTTTTGATGCAAATTACACATTTCTGAGCGCTTTGTTTAATCTAAATAGCCCTATGTTGTTAGAAATTACTGTTGATAATTTAGGTTTTGGTCTGTTGGGTCTGTTGATAGTAGGTTTTAGGTTTTTGGTCATGTCCTTGATTTAATTTTTTTAATTCTTTTTTTTAATTAAAACTAACATCATAAAGTATGATTTTTTTTACTTTGAGCAATTCTGGAGCTATAATTGACTCCTCTTAGGAGCATATAAAACAAAACAGCTCCTTGGAAAAAAATGAAATTTAATATTGTAGTAGTTATAAACAAAGGTTTATTTTAGTTCATATTAGTTTGAGGGCAGCAATTGTATTCATAATGTAAAAATAAAACCGACGTAATGTTACTTAGAAGGCATTATAGCCTACTATTTCTGCCAAACTTCCATGGTTGCGGTTAGTGTTACTACAGTAAATCCATGGTGAATGTTGCTGATCTGTGGACACTGGATAGTTCATTCATGGCACAATGTTTCTTCCTGGTTTCCACGTCAGTGCTGTTTGATCCGTTAATAACGGAGAAATGTGAATGTTTCTCACTAGATCTCAGCGATGTTATTACTTCTGTGGCAAATTCAAATGCTTCCTTTACTGGATCTCTTATTAGCGCTGTGTAGTAACAGTGTCGCTTGATCAAGAGCCGCGCTGCTTTGGTCCAAACTGATAAACGGTCCGTCAACCACACAATAACGAGCAGTTTCGTTCCGCTTGCATTATGTTTGCCATTTGATGTTGGGCAATGTTGTGGTGGCTCCGGTGGAATATGAGCGCGCTTACCACGCGCAACGCGCTACATTTGAAATAACGAAATTTTGGTCGGCAGGAAAAATGGCCTACCCCCCACCCCCCTCAAAGAAAAACTCTCCGGTTCTACACGATTCACGTAAATGACCCAATTGACCAAGAAAACGTCTACGGTTACGTATGTAACCCTCGTTCCCTGAGTAGGGAACGGAGACGTTACGTCGGATGACGACGAATGGGGTTTCGCTTAGAAAGCCTATCAACTTCGAGTATTACAAAACGAGCCAATGGCAAAGAAATGCCATGGGTCTGCGGAATTTGCATGGCGTAACTCCGCCCCACCTCGTGGGTATAAAAGGAGGAAGCCGGCAGCAAGCAGATATGTTTCTTCGCTGAGGAGCCAAGACTGAGCTCAGGCGATCCCCGCGGTACAGCGGAAAGTGGCAGGCAGACGTAACGTCTCCGTTCCCTACTCAGGGAACGAGGGTTACATACGTAACCGTAGACGTTCCCTTTCGTTGTCACTCCGAGTTACGTCGGATGACGACGAATGGGGTTACCAGTCTAATCACGCCACCTTCTCAGCTGTCTTCCAGTGCCCTGCGTAAATCGAGATCCCTGTCAGCCTGGACAAAGGACTCCATTTATCACAGGAATACCATGGTACTAGGGGTGGAGCCGAACCCGAATACGGTATTCGGAAAGGCACAAATAACGTGTTTTTTACGAATACTTATTTCGAACAAATACTTTAGAAAATATTTGTATTCGGGAACAAGAAAAACTTTATATCAAAAAGCTGCGTTTCCTCACGAGACCGCAGTGCGCGAATGAGTGAGTGACGTTCAGGAAGAGGTGACTGACACAGGCTGCTCCACACAGCAACAGAGAGGGCTCGGCTGAGCGAAAAAACACTTAACTGCATTACTATTTTTGTTGAATAGATTTTTGTACCTTAACTGGGTTCCGGAGGCAGTTTATAACTTTCGGGAAGTGGAGTTTGATCGGGAGATTATTTCATTACGCTGCATTATTGACGTCTGCAGCCGGGTGCTCTCATGTTCGCTCTGTTTACGTAGCTCTGTTAGCTCCGTAATTATTTGTTTTTATTACATGGCTTGGTTGAATTCTAATGTAGAATGCGGTCTGTTATTTCCATGGTTATTTCTTAATAACAGACCGCTGCTAAGTTGCCATGGATTCTAAACGTAGAGACGGAACGGACTATTTTTTTTAGCGGAAGCAATACAATAGTTTTTAAATCAATAAACTCCTTTTTAAATCAATATTTTGAGTCAAATTATTGATTTATTTGGTAGGTAGCCATGTAGTAAAAGGGATAATGTATAGCGAGGTGGTTGTTATAGCGAATACAAACCCTTCAGGCTGATTCAAGACCCCTCCGCTTCGCGTCAGGCTCATAATCAACCGCCTCGCTATACATTATCCCTTGCTTATTCTGTCTGTTCAGCGTCCTCCAACAAGGACGGGTGGTGGTGGGATTCATAATGTTCACAATGGTATTTTATTAGTTGTTGGTTTAACCATGGATGAGGTAATGGCTGTTATGTTATTTTCTTTTCAATGACGTTCCTTGGTAGGCTACATGTTCATTGCTGGATAATATAATTAAAGAATACTTACACTATAACGTAAATTAGAAGTGTAACGCAAAAAAACTAGATTTTTACGCCTATTTTGGAATTTACTCGAATACAAATACAAATACTTTTTCCCCCTCAACAAATACAAATACAGATACAAATACCGGCTGCTTTGCACACCCCTACATGGTACACTGGGAAGCATATCCCAAGCTTAGGGGAAGTATGCAATTAATGCCAGCCCGGAGGGGGGGGGACTTAGAGAATACACATATGACCCGAAGGAAGCATATGGAAAACACTGGGGTGTCCAGCCGCAGGTGGAATATTTCAACCCCAGGGGTGGCAAGGTGGCTTGCCAAGGGAAAGACACACGCTCAGAGAGGCTTACAGTGGAAATACACATGTGGGGGTCGCTCAGAGGAGGGAGCATGCACACGGGAGGCACCTAGCCGACGCACAGGCAATAGACACTGGCGCCGACGTCAGGAGTGCTGGAGGAGCTCAGGGCTTTCGGAGAAGCTCACCTGAGGAAAATATCGCACGTATCCAGTCCGTGGAGTGGAATGGCGAGCAAGCGAAGACACCTGAGCGGGTCCGGTACTAGCTGGTTGAAGCGAGTACACGAGAGGACACAGGCTCCACTCGGAGATTATAGAATCTGGCGAATGTGTTAGGTGTCGCCCAGCCTGCAGCTCTGCAGATGTCTGTTAGCGAGGCGCCATGCGCTAGAGCCCAAGAGGACGCCACACTCCGGGTGGAGTGGGCAGTCACACCAAGGGGGCACGGTCGACCTTGCTGCTGGTAAGCCAAAGCAATGGTGTCCACTATCCAGTGAGACAACCTTGCTTGGAGAGAGCCTTTCCCTTCAGCTTCCCACCATAACAAACAAAGAGCTGGTCTGAGGTCCTGAAACACTGCGTTCTGTCTACATAGGCGCGGAGAGCGCGTACTGGACAGAGCAGTGCCAAGGCTGGGTCTGCCTCCTCCGAGGGCAGCGCTTGCAGGTTCACCACCTGGTCCCGAAAGGGAGTGGTAGGAACCTTGGGCACGTATCCAGGCCGGGGTCTCAGGATCACGTGAGAGGAAGCCGGCCCAAATTCCAGGCACGCTTCGTCAACGGAGAATGCGTGCAGGTCCCCAACCCTCTTGATGGAGGCCAGTGCAACCAGGAGCGCTGTCTTCATAGACAGGAACTTAAGCTCGACTGATTGCAGGGGCTCAAAGGGAGCACTCTTCAGGGCAGTTAGAACCACTGAGAGGTCCCAAGAGGGAACGAGAGGAGGACGAGGAGGATTTAGTCTCCTCGCTCCTCTCAGGAACCTGATGATCAGGTCGTGCTTCCCTACCGACTTACCTTCGATGAGGTCATGATGTGCGGCAATGGCGGCAACATAGACCTTCAGGGTGGAGGGAGACAGCCTTCGCTCCAGCCCCTGTTGAAGGAAGGAAAGCAAAACACTGATCGAGCATCTCCGGGGGTCTTCTCGGTGAGAAGAGCACCAGTTGACGAAGAGGTTCCACTTCAACGCATAGACGTGTCTCGTGGACGACGCTCTAGCGGAAGTGATGGTAGCCACCACCGCTGGTGGTAGGGTACTCAAACCTGCCTCGTCCCATCCAGGAGCCACACGTGGAGGTTCCAAAGATCGGGACGAGGGTGCCATAGGGTGCCCCGTCCCTGAGAAAGAAGGTTCTTCCTCAGAGGGATCGGCCAGGGAGGTGCTGTCGCGAGGAGTACTAGTTCGGGGAACCAGGTCCGGTTGGGCCAGTAAGGGGCAACCAGAATGACCTGCTCCTCGTCCTCCCTGACCTTGCGCAAAGTGTGTGCAAGAAGGCTCACTGGGGGAAACGCATACTTGCGGCCCTGCGGCCAGCTGTGCGCCAGAGCATCCGTGCCGAGCGTGCCCTCGGTCAGGGAATAGAACCGGGCGCAATGGGTCGAGTCGTGAGAGGCAAACAGATCTATCTGCGCGTCCCCGAACTGGTCCCAAATCAGCTGAACCGACTGGGGATGGAGTCGGCATTCTCCAGGGAGGGGCTGAAGCCGTGAGAGCTCGTCGGCTGCACAGTTCAGCGCTCCGGGAATGAAGATGGCTCGAAGCGACCTCAGATGCTTCTGACTCCATAGGAGGAGGTGGCGAGCGAGTTGTGACATACGGCGGGAGCGTAGACCACCTTGATGGTTGATGTACGCTACAGTGGCGGTATTGTCTGAGCGGACTAGTACGTGTTGACCCCTGAGCAACGCCGGAAGCGGTGCAGGGCAAGGCGTACTGCCAACAACTCGAGGCAATTGACATGCCACAGCCGCTGGGGTCCTGTCCAGGAGCCCGCAGCAGCATGTCCATTGCACATGGCGCCCCAGCCCGTGGTGGAGGCATCTGTTGAGACAACAACATGCCGGGAAGCTCGTGCCAGGGGGACACCGGCCCTGAGAAAACCGAGGTTCGCCCACGGGGTGAAGAACTGACGGCAGGTCGGAGTAACTGGTACTCGGAACGTGCCGTGTTGCCATGCCCACCTCGGGACTCGGTCGCGAAGCCAAAGCTGAAGCGGTCTCATATGAAGCAATCCGAGCGGCGTGACCGCGGCTGCAGATGCCATATGCCCCAGGAGCCTCTGAAAAAGTTTCAGTGGAACCGCACTCTTGCCCTCGAATTGTCTTAGGCAAGTCAGCAGTGACTGCGCGCGCTCGCTCGTAAGCTGCGCGGACATGGCGACCGAGTCGATGTCCATACCGAGAAAAGAGATCCTCTGCACGGGGCAAAGTTTGCTCTTCTCCCAGTTGACCCGAAGGCCCAGACGGGCTAGGTGCCGGAGCACTAGGTCCCTGTGTTCGCAAACCTGATCTCGAGAGTGAGCTAGGATCAGCCAGTCGTCGATATAACTCAGGATGCGAACCCCTTGCTCTCGAAGGGGAACAAGGGCCGCCTCGACGACCTTCGTGAAGATGCGAGGAGACAGGGCTAGCCCGAAAGGGAGAACCGCGTACTGGTATGCCTGCCCCTCGAAAGCAAACCGGAGGAACGGTCTGTGTCGAGGAAGAATGGAGACATGAAAGTAGGCGTCCTTCAGGTCGATCGCTGCAAACCAATCCTGGGGCCGTATGCATTCGAAAACGCGTTTGGCGGTGAGCATCTTAAACGGCATCCGGTGAAGGGAGCGGTTCAGCACGCGCAAGTCCAGGATTGGCCGTAACCCACCGGTTTTCTTGGGGACAATGAAGTAGGGGCTGTAGAAGCCGGACCTCATCTCGGCTGGAGGGACAGTCTCGATTGCACCCTTCGCCAGCAGGGTGGCAATCTCTGCTCTCATGATAGGGGCATTGCCACCGACCAAAGTGGAGCGGACTCCCCTGAAGCGGGGAGGAGACCGTGCGAACTGAATCGCATAGCCGAGCCTGACGGTACGCACGATCCAGTGGGACAGACGGGGAAGCTCAAGCCAGGCTCCCAGGAACTGAACCAACGGGATCATGCGAGCCACAGGCGTCCCCCCGGAGGGGCAGCGAAGCGGAGTAACTGGCCCAGATGTGGACGGCATAGCGGCCCGGAGAGGGGGCACAGTTAGCAACCGCGCCCTGGCAGAGGGGGCCAGGGGAGGACCAGGCTGGTCGTCCCGCGGGGGCCTGCTCTGCCAGGGGTCTGGCGACAGAGGGGGACAGCGGCGAAGCGGTCCGTGGACGGCACGCCATGTCAACCACCTCTGGGACAGAGGGGGACGAGGAGAGCACGGCTTGTGGGCGGCGCTCTGTGACGTCCGAGAACTCTGTGCTCAGAGACGGGAGAATCAGCTCTTTGGAGAATAAGGATTCTTCCCCGGCCCTCCCCGGGGAAAGGAGTGGTCCTGCTACCAACTCCTGGAAAGAACTGAGTCCCATCTCTGAGGAGCCCAACTCAAGAGCGCCGCTTAACCCGGCGTGTAGCGGGGTGCGGGGCTGGAGAGGACTGTGGCGTCCGACCGCGGCCTCCAGAGCCGACCCGGGTGAACGGGCGGGGTGGGAGCCGCGGGGGGGCGCCCTCGGCAGTGGGCAGACCGAGGGATCCGAGCGGACGGCGGGGCTGTCGGGACAGAATCAACCTCAGTCTGCTCCCTCGCCGAGGTGCCCGTCTCACGAGCGCCGCTTAACCCGGCGTGTAGCGGGGGGCGGGGCTGGAGAGGGCTGTGGCGTCCGCCCGCGGCCCCCAGAGCCGGCCCGTGAACGGGCGGGGTGGGAGCCGCGGGAGGGCGCCTTCGGCGGTGGGCAGACGAGGGATCTGAGCGGACGGCGGGGCCGTCGGGACAGAATCAACCTCACTCTGCTCATGGGCGGCTGAGAGCTGTTGGGCAAGCCCTCAACCGCACCGCCGAAGAGGCCGACCTGGGATATGGGAATGTCGGACAGACGGGTCCGCGCGACATCCAGCACATCAGACAGGTTCAGCCACAGACTGGTGAGCATCACCTGACCCAGGGAGCGTACGGCCACTTTCGTCGCTCAGAGAGCAAGGTCAGTGGCGGCGCGCAGCTCAGTGAAGAGCCCTGGGTCAGTCCCGCCCTCGTGCAGGTCCATGAGCATCTGGGTCAGGTGGACCAGCAGAATGACCATGGCATGCAGTGAGGCGGCTGCCAGTCCCGTGGCGCTATAGGATCTCGCCACAAGCGTAGACGAAAAACTACAGGCCACGGGCGGGTGCTTAGGATTGCGCCGAGAAGAAGCACTCTGAGGACACATAGCATCGCAACAGAGCGTTCAGCCGGGGGAACCCCAGTGTACCCATGGGCAGCGGCCCCATCGAGGGGAGGAAAGGCGGATGAGATCAGCGAGCGGTCCCGAGAAGACAAGGGGGTCTTCTTGGACTTCGAGATCTCATCATGCACGTCCGGGAAGAGAGGTATTGGGGTTTGCCGTGGACGAGGGTCGGCGGCCTTACCCAAAACCCATCGTCCCAGGAAAGCATGGTCGTCATCTCCGGATCAGACTCAGGCACAGCCGTATGCACACCGGAAGGTGGCAGCTGTGACGAGCCCTCACTTCCAGAAGACTCAAACCCACCTAGTGATGCTGCAACAGACATGGCATCTTCCTCTGTAGCTTCAACTGAAACACGCGGGCCACCGAGGGTAGACTCGCGGGAATCAGCAGTTCACTAGCGGGCACCGTCATTGAAGAGGGGGGCTGGGGACACGGACACATAGTCGGCGCCTAGATCCAGACCGTAACCCTCAGGTCACCCTGGCCACCAGCCGAAGATCGGGGGGTGGATGAGGGGACTCTCACTCTTGCGAGTTCACCGAGTCTCGACCTATATATGACGCGATGATCACGTTCCCGGCGAGAACATGAGTCACCCACGAGCGCTGTTCAAGCATGATCAAAGCCCAAACACACTAGACAGCGCTCGTGCCCATCAGAGTCCGATACCAGTCCGCTGCAACCAGAAATGCACGGGCGAGCCGTCTTTAAAAAGACGTGCCACGTGTAAGCTCTTTTAGTGAGAGAAAACTCAAGTGTTGAAGCACCCGGGGAGAAACGCACCGACTGGCAGACCACTGCAACAGATCAGCAGGAAGCACGCTCTCGCCGTAGATCGCCGTCACACCAACACTCGAGGTACTCGTTTGTAAAGCTGACAATTCAGAGATGGCTTGTGGAGAGAAGAATACACTTGGCTCCGAAGCGAAAACATATCTGCTTGCTGCCGGCTTCCTCCTTTTATACCCACGAGGTGGGGCGGAGTTACGCCATGCAAATTCCGCAGACCCATGGCATTTCTTTGCCATTGGCTCGTTTTGTAATACTCGAAGTTGATAGGCTTTCTAAGCGAAACCCCATTCGTCGTCATCCGACGTAACTCGGAGTGACAACGAAAGGGAACGGCGGTTTTCTAGGTGTGGAAGAGTTACAGTGTTTCTTTTAGGATTTTTTTATTAGCAGTGGGGTTAGGTCTGTCCAAACAACAAACACCCCTGATGCGGAGCATATATGCTGCTAAATGGTACCCCTGAAATTTTAGAGAAATTCTAAATTAACGCATGACAATTTACCTAAACCCATTATATTTTAGTTGACTAAACCTACTGTAGATTTAGTCGACTAAAATCTTATTGTATTTCGTCGACTAAAACCAGACAAAAACAATTCAGATGACTAAAATATGACAAACTAAATGGCATTTTAGTCAAAAGACTGACTAAAACAATCAAAATTTGCGGTCAAAATTAACACTGGGTCAGACATGAAGGGGCAGAGGCTACACATCCTTACACAGATGATGTCATGATTCTATTTCTTCGATGCTTGGTCTTATTTACGCCTGAAAAAAACTCCTGTATTCTGAGGTCAGGACCATTTCTGCTTGTTCCACTGTTGACTGTTACAGTAAAGCCCTGCATTTCAGCCCGAGCCCGACGGGCCCCGACTTATTTACGCCCCTAGGGCCGGGCTTCGGGCCAATTTTCACGTCATAGTTCACATGCGGGCCGGGCCTCGGGCCTTTTTTGGGTTATCCTTCTTTTTATATTTTTAGACATTAATTTAAAAATGTATATGAAGTTGACGTCGACGATAGAAAAACAAACATAAAAAGCCATTTCATAACCTCATAACTTTCATAATCTTTTAATTACACAAACGACTGACATGACAGTCTCACGCATGCACGCACGCACGCACACACACAAAAGGTTTCCCGTCAGCGGCGCGACCCACGATTCACCTCATGAGCAAATAATGGAGAATATTAAGAGAAAAATCGCAGATGGCCAACTTAAAACGGTAAAAAACACCAGAGGAAAGGCAAACTTCTGGGCTGTTTTTCAAACTGTCCAGACTGGCCCGCTCTGTGTTTAGTGTCCCCGCCAGCAGCAGCAGCAGCGAACGTGTCTTCAGCGCCGCGGGAAGAGTGATAGAAGAGAGGAGGACTGGGTTAAAACCTTCCACTGTGGATGCTATTCTTTTTCTCCACGATGCTCTGTAAGGGACCGTTCTAACTTTTCGTTTGATTGGACTTTATTTTCGTTTAACTGTTGTAAACTACTGATGTTTTTCGTTTGATTGGACTTTATTTTCGTTTAACTGTTAAACTATTGGAAAAAAGAATGGCCATGTTCTGTGGTGAATTTTTGAGGTAAGATAACTTGCGAGTTTAATTTAGTTTGTTTAGATTGTAGGCTATGCTCATTTCGTTTGCGATGTTGCGAGCAGCCTGAGCTTGCCTCAGTAGGCTATTTAAAAAAGGCGTTTTACTCACTGTGGTTTAATAAATAAACATTTATTAAACTAACTGTCTGTGTGATATGCTTGAAGTGTTTTATATCTATGGTTTTTATTGTAGCCAAGTAAAGTAGCCTATTAGCGTTGATTTGAGAGGCTAAATTAATCATGTTTTACTCGCTGTCGGCGCGGCTGCTTGGTCGTCATTTTTTTAAAAAAATGCTCCAAACATTTGTCTTAACTTAATAAAGAAATAAAAAGAAACATAACTAACAAAACTGACCTATTTTAATGGCTGCAAATAGGGCAGGCTGCCGCTGTGTCATAAAAAAAATAAAATACGGGCTCGGGTCGGACTCGGGCTGATAATTCTGATGAGCTGTCGGACACGGGTCGGGCTAGGGCCTGAGCGTTTCGGGCCAGGGCCGGGCTCGGGCCTAGATTTGAGGCCCATGCAGGGCTCTATGTTACAGTACTTTTGTTTCAATATCAACCATGTTACATTCCTTTGGATAATAGTCTTTTTAACAACTGATAATTGTTTGCTGCTTTTTTTGCAGAACACATTTATCCTTTAACTTTAAGGCAACATGCTTTTATTTTTCATTATTTAATTACCTATTTTTTCTTGAAAAATGAAGGCAGTCTTTACAGAGTACATATTTTGTACATGTTCACGTTGGAAATGTTTGTAAAAATGTAAACAAAATAGTAAAAAAGAAAAAAAGTTAATGTATTCATTGAATAAACTCATAATGAAACCAGATTATTTGTTTTGGTTGAATGTAGAAATATAAATTTTAGGATAATTTAACTTTTTGGACAAAATTAAGACTGTTAACCTTATTCAAATAAACGGCATTGGATTAACCTTATGTAATTAACATAAGTTTATTGAAATAAATAATGTTACATAAATCAGCTCAACAGGAGCAAGATTGGACGGCCCTGGTTAGACGATGCGAAAAGTTAACGTACAAATGTGAAGCGCTGTTCTACTTAACACTGGTTTCCGAAACCTTAGTGGACGTTATCGAGTGTAAATTCACTACGATTTTGCACACTGTTTCCTTTCCTCACAAAACAGCTGTGAGTAACGACAACACGGAGCAGGGGAAAAAAGCTGTTCTGATTGGTTTAGACCGGGGCGTCCAAACTCCCGTAGAGTTTAGCTCCAACTTGCCTCAACACACCTAATAAAAGCTTGATTAGGTTGTTAAGGTGTTTAATTAGGAACATTGCTAATGACCAAATAAACTGTCAACAGTATTTGTCAATCAGCAACAAAGGGAAACGGAAGAGCAACAGCAGACCTGGTGTGAGAGTCTCCCCAGCTTTCAAGGTTTCATTTTGCACACTCAACGGCTGTCCGAAATAGCTTACTCGTTTTCCTTCACTCCTCCAAATTAACTATGAATTAAGTGAGCCATACTGTACCATGCAGTGGAAAAGGACCATTAGTAGCCCAATGTAGGGACGATGTGTGCACGAGGGGGAGAGCGGCCCGGATAACACTAGCGTGCACAGTTACACAAGTACTAAACATGATGGTCATTATGCAAGACACAAATTCGTTAACATGCATGATTAACACATTGTGTTAAACAAGATTAAGTTACCTTAATGATGATGACACTCATCAACGTCTTCCGTCGTCGGCTCGGGCTCCTCTCCTGATCCGGAGGCGTGCGCGCGCACATGAAAGAGTGACATCAGCAGGGAACAGCCAATCGCATGCCCTGAAACAGAGAATCGGAATTCACATCTCACAAGAGACTAATGCCTGGCTCACACTACAGGAGTTTTAAAATCCTAACCGATTTTGAAATCTGGTTGCACCACACACTTAAGGAGAATCTTTGCAGATTTTCTTCCCTCAAATCTTAAACATGCTCACACTACAAGATTTGAAAATCATGGCGCATCACACACTACAAAATGTTAATAAGATTATCATGCCAGATATGATTCCACCATGATCACGTGATCTCACGCAACAGATCGGAAGCGGAAAAGTGGATGTAAACTAAATATCTGTCCTTCAGATCAAGTAATATTTGAAAAATATGCCGTGACCAACGAAAGCGAAATCTTAAAAAAAAAAAAATCATCCTTTTAACATTTAAGGATATTTCTAATGAATGGCGTCATCTCTATGAGGTGACGTGTCAGCTTCAGCGTTGCCTTGCCCATGCGCCGGAATGGGCAGCTGAGCCTTATAAAGTGGAGCTCAAAGTTAAAATTAAATGTTAAAATAATTAACAGCTTGTTTCATTACATATATATTAGAATGAATCCGAATTTCTTTGTTAATTCAACGGAAATGTATGACTCACTCAAAGGCAGTCTCTTGCCGCCACCTAGTGGCCTAACTGTGTAACTGGACTGAGTGACAGCCTGTCTATAACACGCAGAGACGAGCAATGACGATACTGGTGAAATATCAGCAAAAAGCCTCTCGTTTGGTGAGATTACAGGATCGTAACTAACTGTTATATAACAATGATCTAACAAGCTTGTGTCAGGTTTATGTTCTGTTATACTATGTGGACCCTTATTTTGACACTGTATCTTCTGTTTACACTTTCTTTTGTTTCGGTTTCATTACTGAACATGTACTAGTCTTCGTGCCTGCCGACAACAGTGTAACACTTTTATTTAGCAATAAATAAATAAATAAAGATAATAAATAAAGAATACCGCATATCCTTTTTTACAGTCTATGTGCATATCACGCTGATGAGTCACTCAAAATTACCTCATTCCTTCACCACGACAGCCCTACTTGTTTCTTATTGGCTATTGTGACAGTACTGACGTAATCACAATCTTGCTCATCCCGATAAATATCAAACATGTTTGATATGATCGGGGCGAGCCCGATTTGTGTGAGAGCAGATCGGGAGGTGCAATATTCGATCTGTGAACGCCTCACATTACCAGATAATCTGCGCCGAACATCGGAACCGATCGAGGTCCTCGGCAAGATATTTTCTCCGATTCTCGGGAGGGGGAAATCGGGCATAAATTGGCCTAAAACTCCTGTAGTGTGAGCCAAGCATAAGCGCTTTTCAATACTCTCATCTGAAGATTCGATTGAAGAATATAAAATACATAAATGGATTTAGACAGCAAGAAGAAAATATCTTGCTATAACAAAAACATTTGTTTGTCTTATTTATACTCCACAATATAAACTAACTAAAGACTCAATTTATTTAATAAAAAATGCAGTAAAAAGGCAAAATTGTATAACAAATTAATAATAATAAAATATTTTAAGATGCTTTTTATTCCTGGGATGCAAAGCTGAATTTTCAGCATCATTACTCCAGTCTTCAGTGTCACATGATTCTTTTGGAAATCATTCTAATATGATTTAATGCCCAAGTAACATTTCTTATTATCAAATGATTATCACCTAGCCTGGTTCTACCAGACTCTCGTACATTTCATTTTTACAGAGAGTCTGGCACCGCTCCATTGACAAGCGTTAACTTCCTTGTAGGCGGGTATTCTATTGAAGTCTAAAACTATTTGATCTGTCCAGAGTCCAGGGCCGGCGCCACGGGGGGGCGTGAGGGGGCGACGCCCCCTCAACGGGACTCTCCCGCCCCCTCAGATCACCATGAATGTAAACGGGATTTTACTGATAAAATATGCTATTTAAAAATCACATTTTGCCAATTACATTTTCACATTTTCGTGAATATTAACCTAAATTTATATTTTAGCTAGCCCTTTCACTCGTAAGTTTAAAATATTCTAACTGACCACCCAGCGTGAGTTTTTCAAGGCGACCGTTATTTAGAACCTGTCGCTTTAATGTTTCCATGGTGACGCGTCATTGCTTGTCACGTGACAGAGCGCAACCGCAACACAGCGCTGAATGAATGATGATCTGCTTTTATGTCATTTTTCCTTTTTTATTCAAAATATTCACAAATGTATTAGCTATAGCATGAAACACTGATATTCCGATTGTCAAATATGTGCATGTGGATGTGTTTTGTTGTTTGTGCGATGGGCGGCGCCATGTGGTTTGTGCCACTGCCACAGTTCAGAGAATCAGATCTGTTGGATTTACAACACGTAATTTCTCCACTAATCATGAAATACATAAGTGGCCGGTGAACTGAAGAAGAAAAGAGCAAAATGTAAAGCTACTTACAGAGTGTGTATCCAACATGTAAAACGTGTCGTCTTATTGTTATGGAAAGGATTATTATTTATTGCCGCTTCCATAGACATTAGTGTGTTTTAAAATTTCACTGATCGAAGCGGCAACGAGCACTTTGATCACTTGATTTAAAAAAAAACTACACATTTCAGCGCTATAATGACTCTAATTTGACAAACGAACAAAATGAATGCTCTGCTAGTTAACTGGAGATGTTTTATTATTTGTATTGGTACAAATTGGTACATGCCGCAAAGATGTTTTAAAAAGTGGTGGGGAGAATATAGACCCTGGCAAAAAAGTGGTGACGTGCGTTAATGTGAACGCCCCCTCTCGGTATTCCAGACGCCCCCTCATCAGTTCTCGGCTGGCGACAAAGAGTCACTCTATCTGCCATAACCAATCGCTGACGTTTGGTCGTGACATATGTCTTTTCCCGAACCCCGTGGGAGGATGGCCATAAACACAAAACTAAGCAAAGATTGTTCTTGCTCCGGCTTTAACTTCTTGATATTCGGCAGCGTTGCCACAACGGACCGAATGGCTTCGCTCGCATCTTTCTTATTTTGAACTACAACTCAAAAAAACGCACGAGTCGACATCAACGTCATCGTTCTCAGCCATTCCCTCTGTTCGCTGATTGGCCCGGTAAAAAATTGATCGGAGAAAACAAGAAAACCAAAAGGTGTGTTCGACATCGGCTGCGGCTGGATGTAAGCGATCGGCGAGAGTAGCCGCGTGCAGGCGGGGAGGAGCTGCAAACGGAGATATAAAGCCGGACACGTTGTGGCTGCCGTAGTTTGCTGCAATTACGTCAGTCATGGCAGATCACGTGGTGTTTGCTTTCTTTATCGCAGACGAGCTGGAAGCGATAGAAATTCCATTATTATTGCATGACATTGAGCACAATGAGCAACGAAAGTGAGTAAAGGTTAAATGTAAGGAGTATCTTTTTAAACAAATTATAGACACATTATCAATTTACTTGTCAAGTTACTATATCTGACAATTATATGTTGAATACAAATACTGTATCGATAGTCTTTACAATACTGTACTGTAGTCTTTGCAATGTATTACTAATGTAATGGGTGGTTTTTGTAATCAATAGCTACTGTTGCTTGCCTTTTAATAATAATAATAATTATTATTATTATTTTGGTTTAAATAGAAAATTACTCATTCTTACAAAGAATAATGGAGTGTTACTCCAATTTCAACACTTATGTATACACTAATTATTTCATTAAAATCCCCATTCAACATAAAACACTGATAATAAAATTTTGACTACATGTGTGTTCAGTTAGGCTACATATATATATGAGTACAATTCCTTTTGTTCTTATATAGAATGGTTCCAAAAATAGACAATTTTGTGGAGGATGTTGTCCCTCTCTACAGTCCCTCAGAATTTAGAGGTCATTTCAGGCTCTCCAAAGAACAAGTGGAGGTTTGTACTGGTTAATATCGGTTAATATACAATTAATTGAAAACAAGTGTTAGTATGTTGTCTTGATAACCTATTTTTCTACCTTTGCAGGATGTCATCACTACCCTTGGTCCTGTTTATATGAATTTACAACAGACCAAACTTCCACTCACAAACAGTGTTCTTGCCTGCCTTTGGACATTGGCGAATCAGGAGTCATATCGTGGGGTGGCAGATAGATTCAACATGTCAAAATCCACTCTTGCCAAGCATCTCCATGAGTTTTGTTTTAATGTGAACACATACATGGCCCACCACATTTCCTGGCCCAGAGGTCAAAGGCTGGAGATGTCAAAGTTAGGGTTTGACGCAGCAGGTTTCCCCAACACTGTATGTGCAGTGGATGGGTGTCACATTCCTATAATGAGACCCCACTGTGATAATCCCCTAGCATACATGAATAGGAAACAGTTTTATTCTGTAAATTTAACTGGGTTTTGTGACAGTCAGCGACGCTTCTGTCACATCAGTGTGGGTCACCCTGGGAGTTGGCATGATGCCAGAGCATTTCACTTGACAGAAGTTTGTCGTCTTCTTGAAGAAGATCCTCATTCCCTTGTTCCACAGGGAATGCACATAATTGGGGATTCTGCCTACCCTTTGTTACCTCAACTTATGAGGCCTTATAGAGACAATGGCCACTTGTCTGCTAGGCAAAGATACTTTAACAGAAAGCTCAATGCAGCTCGTGTGGTCATTGAGCATGCATTTGGCATTCTAAAATCTAAGTTTAGGAGGCTCCATTACCTGCAAATGAGAAGCATTTCTAATATCAGTTCAGCAGTCTCAGCATGCTGCATTTTGCATAATCTTTGTTTAGAGCCCAGTGATCAAGTTGTTGTGGTAGATGGTGTTGATGATGAACCACACCACCAGCAACCCCACAACACTAATGCATGTCATCATAGAGACCAGATTTGTGGCCAGATCTAACTGATGTATACTAAACATACAAAAAAAAAAAAAAAGATTTGAATGTACAGAAATAGTCAACAAATGATAAAAAAAAAAAACAGATTTTGTGTTGAAATTAGGAAATATATTTTATTGAACATGATTAGTTTGTCATTGGAAATTGTGTTCTTTGGGAACAAAAAAGCATTTTGGGGAAAGCTGCAAATCAAGAAAAAAAAAAAACCTTTACATTATTGAGGTTCATGGGTTCTGTAATAGATGCATAATTTGCTCTTGTCTTTTTCCCATTTTCTTTAGCTCCTCAACAATTGTTCCCAAGCTGGTCAACATCTTTTTTTCAAAGGACCTTCTGCGCCTCTCCTTAAGTCGCCGCCATCTCTCCAGATCTGGCCTTACCAGGGACTCAAGCACAGCAAGTCCTTCTCTCGGCATGCTCTTCATACGCCTCCAGAAACTGTAAGGGTTGTGATCGTCTTTGCCTGTTTGTGATGTTTGTATTTGGTATGGTAGAGGTTCCTGGCTGTTCATCTATACTAGCACTTGCTGGAGGAGGTCTCTTCCAAACCCAGAGGTGTGGAGTGGATGGTGCCAGGTGGTGCAGTACCGATTCCCGATGACCCAAATAACTCATCCATTAGCTGGTGGGGGTGAATTTCAAATATAAAATGAAAAATAACCAATGTTTCTTGTAAGACATGACAATGTTATTTCAGAAACAAAGTAAAGCAGTCTTCAACTTACTGTATAGTACTCCCAGGTGATCTTCCCCTCCCCAGTTGCACGGCGCCTGTCTTTTACCCTTTTATATGTGGTTAACATGTTTGCTAGTTTTTTTCTAATTTTCTCACTTGATAAGTTGTAGCCCTTTTGTGAGAAGGAGTTTTGCATTTTTTTATAGAAGGCCATTTTGTTCCTAAAATAAAGTTGCTGATGAGTTTTTGTAAGGTCCAGTAGAAATAGTGTCATTTGATGTGTTATTTCTGTAAAATGGAGGGGATAAGGAGATAAATAGATTAACACTACAAAACAAAGAAAAATGTAAATTAACCACAGTATTGACATTAATCTTCCTTATATTATTTGATGCAATACCTTGAGATTCATGCCTGTCTGACTGGAAGGAGGGGGATGAAGGTTGAATGGATTCTGAAGGGTTTCCACACATTGCACCAGGTTGCAGAGTGGCAGGCGGTGGGTACTTGACAGTGGAGGTAAGTTGTACAGGGGGCCTAGTGGGGCACTGGCTGGATGATGGTGGTACAGGGGGCCTAGTGGGGCACTGGCTGGATGATGGTGGTACAGGGGGCCTAGTGGGGCACTGGCTGGATGATGGTGGTACAGGGGGCCTAGTGGGGCACTGGCTGGATGATGGTGGTACAGGGGGCCTAGTGGGGCACTGGCTGGATGATGGTGGTACAGGGGGCCTAGTGGGGCACTGGCTGGATGATGGTGGTACAGAGGGCCTAGTGGGGCACTGGCTGGATGATGGTTTCACAAAACTGAGGTTTAGGGGTACCGGTGACCTAGTGAGACATGAAATAGGAGGTTGGAGGAGCTTTGCAGCAGAAGCTGGGCCACTGAGGAGAGCTGTTTGGAGAGAAGATGTGGTCAGTGTCACCCAAGAAATAATTCCAGTATATTCTTGTTCATTAAGTAAATGTATACCTTTTGTTTCAACAGCTGATACTTGCTCCATGACAGAAGAAAGGAACATTTGATCTGGGGGAATAAATGATAAATAAAACACTTGCACAAATCATTGGTGACTTGTAATTATTTCAGTTATGCTGTTTACTTACCATTTTGCATCCTCTCTGCAATGTCCTTGGAAACTGTTAGCATGACAACATTACCTTTGCTGTCTAACACATTAATGGTTATGTTGTCCATTTTGTTGTGTGTTACACAGGGTAATCCAGGTTATTTATATATCCTAAGGAACCATGGGACCATAGCCAACACCTGTTGCATTCATTATTACTAATAGTTAGCAACAAATGCAATTACCATTTTAAGTCAACCTTCAGTTTTGGCTCAACATTAATTAGCAGTGATTTCCATTGTTTTCGTGATTTAGTGATTTTAAGTAACTTTATGTATTAACCATGGTATTAACACACTTTTGAGATGTGTGTATAAGTGGTGTTTTGGACAAGATAACATATTGGATATATACTTTAGCAGTTTGACATGGGTGTTTCTGCTAATGCAAAATGATAAAAGTTACCTTTAAAAAAATATATAGGCTATATTCCCTGCTGGGTATGTTTTTTTTTTTAGCAACATGATTTACATTACCCTCCACCTGAGCTCTTTTTAACATTTGAGACAAAACACCATTCATTTTCATATGCAAAAAAAAGCACATTTCTGTTGGATTTATTTTGTGATTTAGACCAACTCTTTGAAAGTGAACAGAATGTTGTCCTGTTGTTAAGTTGAAGATACAGCAAGTTGTTAGCAGTTTGTTAACCACATGCAGGTGAAGTATAAACACAGCAAAATAAACTAGAGAATATGAAGAAACCATATGAACAAATGGAGGAACATGATGTAGCCTATTATGCATCATTTGTATATGAGCATACATTTATAACCACATTAGATTGTATGTTTTTAAGATTAACATTTGAGTTATTAAAAAAAGCTCATTTGAATAGGTTATGCAGCTGAATAGGCTACTGTAAAAGGTTTGTATGAAAAATAATGCCAAATAAACATACACAAACCCTATAGGCTTTTAACAATAAAGTAAATACAGTAAAACAATATTTAATAAATATGATTTATAAGATGAAGACGACATTAAAACGTAATGAACTGTTTTAAAAGTCCATATATGAGAATTTCTGGAACTGAATTCCTCGCAATAAACTTGAAACGCACGTCATCGGTGTTGTCAGTGAATCCGGCCAATCGTGGATCAGTTGTGTCGTCATCAGAACCTGTGCAGCCGCTCTTGAGAATCTGCGCTGGCTGAATCCTGCGGCTGCTCTCGCATCGCTCTCGCGGTACTTTGATAGCACACGTCACAGTCATGTGGAGTCAGCGCTGCATCAAGTCGGACAGAATTTCTAACCGGCATGCACTGCTTCAAGTCTGCCGCCGATCGGTCTGCGCAGAGCTGCATGAAGTCGAACAAGCCTAAAGTCTACAGCGCAATCCCAGACGTAGTACTGAAGGAAAATGAAATTGAGCGGAAGTACGTAGGAGGGCGGAGCCAGGCTAATTATCACCATCATCCCTGGAATAAATAACATTTTTATATATTTACATACAATTATTTTGTAAAAAAAAAATGACAATTGTGTTTATTTTGATAAAATAATGTAGGTGCCACAGCCAATCAGGACAGGAGTTCTGCAGTTCTGAGTCAGGTAAGCAGAATAAAATACACTGTAAATAAACAGTATTAAAACAAAAGGTAATGTCACTAGTACATGCCCTTCCATGTCATGACCTTCCATGGCTTAATTCTTCCATAAATTAAATTATCATATTATATATCATTAAATTATGTTTCTCAGGATTGGTTGTTGAATAAAATGTTATGCTAGTAACAATTAATAACTACTAGATATAATATAATAACTACATCTCCCGATTCGATACTATCACGATACTTGGGTGCAGATACTATATGCATTGTGATTTGACACATTTCATCCTCTGTTGGAACAAAAGTGGCTAACTATATCAACCTCATCTAAAAGCAAGGACAAAAATATAACAATTTAATTCTCTACTAAGCAATACATAAAAATGTAGCAAAATTAATAAAAACTCTAATCATGAGCACACTGGATTTTATGTGTGTAACTCAGAATAAGTAAATAGATAAATAAAATAAACTGAATGAATGTCATGTGATCTTAGGCTATATACGATGACCATTGTAATTTGCATCAGATGACCGTTATTATTTACTCAGCTGTACTGTACCCTCAACATTTTGATCAATTTTCCCACATTAATAACCTGTAATTAGCAATTAACTGTATATATTTTGTATCTGTTCATTCATTATACGTGTTTTTACTTCTGTTGTTTTATTTATTCATTATTAGCCGGCTTTAAGTTTGTTTGTAGTTTGTTGTCAGTTCGTCGTCAGTTCGTCAAATTGTTGGTAAGCATGAATTAAGCAGCCTTTTGATATGTTGAAGTTTATTATAAAGAAGTATTATACATTAATATAACACACAGACACAATAAACCACAAATACAAACACTAAAAACAAATACCGGAAAATATTAGGGTGCGTTTTTTTCCTTTCCTCACAAAACAGCTGTGAGTAACGACAACACGGAGCAGGGGAAAAAAACTGTTCTGATTGGTTTAGACCGGGACGTCAAAACTCCCTTAGAGTTTAGCTCCAACTTGCCTCAGCACACCTAATAAAAGCTTGCTTAGGTTGTTAAGGTGTTTAATTAGGAACATTGCTAATGACCAAATAAACTGTCAACAGTATTTGTCAATCAGCAACAAAGGGAAACGGAAGAGCAACAGCAGACCTGGTGTGAGAGTCTCCCCAGCTTTCAAGGTACATTATTAGTTGTATCTGGCTGTTGGGTATGCTCAAATGAAAATGCTTTTTTAAGTTTGTAAGCTATGGGGTAATGCCCTGTCGCAATTACACGTTACAAGTGCAACCTACCCACTCCACCTTTCTCAGCTCCAGTGTGTGTGTCTGAGGCAGAGCATTACAGAGACAGCTGGAGTGTTGATCCACCGAACACACTAGGTAAAAGAGCATAAATTACAATAGAAAAGGGAGAAAAAAATCTTATTCACAGCACAGCACAAAATCTAAAACTGTTCATGATCTTTTCCACTCCATAGAGCACACATTCTCTGTCCTGAGACCCTTGGGTGATTGTGACCACCAAGGAAGATCACAGAGTAAGATAAGAAATAATGAAAAAAAAAAAAAAAAAAAACCTACCAGTGTCAGACACAGGATGCATTTACACTTGGCATTAACATGCTTTCACAGTGATCCGATCAAGCAGATTGGATCATTAGCCAATCAGGACATGGCACATTTACATTTGTTCACATTAAGTGGCCACTGTATCTGGATAACCGATTGGATTTCTAAAGTGTTGTCAATTTTTTGTTGGCCATATGAGTGTAAAATTATCTTGAAGGAATCTTACACTGGTTCAAACTAAGCTTCTGTACTGTATATGTTTGATTTATGTTGTGTTTGGGACAAAGCTTTTAATGAAGAGCATTTTTTTGTAATTAGGCTCTCTAAGTATATCAAAAATTGGATTTAGATTTATCGTTCAATATATCGTTCTAGGCTTTCAGATATAAAGAATTAATGGTTATCGGTTTCGGACAAAATTTTCATATCAATGTATCCCTATTTTGGAGAGCAACTACTCCTAGTCACCCCCTGTCATTTCAATGATTTGTACAATAGAGAGCATGTCAAGTAGAAAAGCCTCATCCATTTTGGGAGGTGCTTGCGCAGTCAGCAGTGAGGAGCCAGGCAAAAGTATAAACATTATACTAGTTTCAAACGGATTTGACAGAATCAAGTGACTTCTGCAGCAGACTCAGGCTGCAGGGGGTGCCAGAAATAGTCACACTCAAATTTGGACATATTAGAACTGTACTCAAAAGAGCACTGATGTACTGATTGGAGATTGTTGGTAATGCCAGTGTAATAATGAATAAATTAACCATACTGTTCTTATAAGAAGTGAACAAAAATCAGTTTTATGCTTTTCGGTTTTATATTTTAGTGTGTGTTAACTTGTGTTGGTAACAAGTGAATCTTACCTACTCCACCTTCCTCAGCTCCAGTGGGCGTCTCTCAGGCAGAGCATCATGGAGCCGGCTGGGGTGTTGATCCACCAAACACACAAGGTACAAGGGCATTCATTAGACATGAGGAAATCAAACACATTCACAACATTTAAAGACAATCTAATATATATATACATACATACATACAAACATACATACATATAATTACATTTTCTGTTCAAACAATAGTGCAAACCTTTTCTGTACTGAGACCTTCAGGGAACCACCAAGGAAGAGAGGAGAGTATGTTTCCTACAAATTATATTTTTACATATATTGTTTTATGCTGTTATGAAAATCAGCAGCAGCATTTAAGTTTTTACCAAAATCCAGTCTTGAGTATTGTACCACGTAAGTCATTTAATGATTTAAATGATCTTCTGTATTGCAGCTAGGGCAATTCTGGAAACACTAGAAAAAATGGACATGAAGATCAACCACCTGACTTCACTTGTCCAATCTCTAGTGGGAAACAGGCGCATTCTACCGCAGATGCAGAATGACGAAGAGGGTGACGTCTTTCCACTCGCATCTATTGAAGACCTAGACCGGCTGGAACAAAGTTTAGTTGACAGGGGGTTTATGCAGAGAATGGTAAGAATCAACTTAATTTTCAACCTACAACTACTAATGAAATGTACTGTGCATGTTTACACGCTTGTCAAAAGTCTGAAATTATCAAGATTTTGTAAAAAATAAATAAAAAAGTTTTTAAAAAAAATTAAAGAAGTTTCTTCTGCTCAGCAAGGCTGCAATTTATTTGATCAGAAATACAGTGAAAACAGTAACAGTTAAATATGATTAAACCTTTCCATTTTAATATATTGTCAAATGTATTTTTTTTCTGATCAAAACAAAATTTCCAGCAGTGTAATATTCTGTTTTTCTCATTGGTTAATAGCCATTATTTTTGGTGCTCAATTATTGATAATGGTTCTTATTATTATCAATGTTAAAATAGTTTTTGCTGCTTCATATTTTTGAGGAAACATTTATCCTGTTTTTAGGATTATTTGATGAACAGTTCATTATTTAATGAACAGAAAGTTCAAATGAAAGTTCAAATGAACAAAATGTATTTGAAATAAACGTAATGAAATGTGTTTGTCATTTTTTAACATTGCTGATTAAAATGGTTACCCTAAACTTTTGAATGGTAGTTTATCACAGTTTCCACAAAACTATGAAGCAGCACAACTGTTTTCAACATTGATAATAATCAGAAAGGTTTATTGAGCAGCAAATCAGCATATTATAATAATTTCTGAAGGATCAAGTGCTGCTGAAAATTCAGCTTTGCAAAGCAGGAATTGCTTTTCAAAATAGAAAACAGTTCTTATAAATAATATCAGGATATTACTGTTTTACTATGTTTTTGAATCAAGTCAATGAACAGACTTTCAAAAACATTACAAAATAAGAATTATTCCAAACTTTTGACGGATACAAATAAAAGTACAGAAGAGGTCCCTCTATATCAGGGGTGTCCAAACTCGGTCCTGGAGGGCCACTGTCCTGCAGAGTTTAGTTCCAACTTGCCTCAACACACCTGCTTGTAAGTTTTTAGCATGCCTAATGACCTTCAACAGCTAATCAAGACCTTGATTAGCTGTTTCAGGTGTGTTTAATTGGGGTTGGAGCTAAACTCTGCAGGACAGTGGCCCTCCAGGACCGAGTTTGGACACCCGTGCTAAAATATTACTTAAAATGTACCTGTAGAAGGTGAGCAGATTGTTTTATACATACCTCAAGCTAATTTTTCCACGTCTTCTCCACCCAGCACATGGTTTACTGCGACTCACGCAGGAAGAGTATTGTCCAAAGCCAGGTAAAAGTACACATTTACCGTGTTTGCAAGTACTTTTTAGAAAAAGCAGTCGAGTAACAGAAGAGGACAGCAGATTGTAAGTGTTATGTTTTCTCATTAGATTTTAGCCCGGTTTGCCGTTGCTAGGAAACATTGTTTTGTTTGCAGTGTTTAACGTGGTACACGCCTGCTGAAGTTGCGTTTGTTCTCGTACAGCGTGAAAATTTGTAGCGGCTGCGTTTTATGGGAATTAATTTTGTTAATGGAAGGAATTATATGTTTAAACGATGTCTGGGCTACATAAATCAGATGTCTTGGAGATGTATGAAGCAGTGACGTGCGGTGATGTCTTAAAGAGGCTAGGCACTGAGTTATGAAAGCCAGATTACCTGATTTATTGTTTAGGCTAATAATACGTAATAACAGTAAACGTTACGCACAAACGCAGCATAACAAGAAATGTACAAATCAGAATGTATACCGTGTTCTCTCTCTCTCTCTCTCTCTCTCTCTCTCTCTCTCTCTCTCTCTCTCTCTCTCTCTCTCTCTCTCTCTCTCTCTCTCTCTCTCTCTCTCTCTCTCTCTCTCTCTCTCTCTCTCTCTCTCTCTCTCTCTCTCTCTCTCTCTCTCTCTCTCTCTCTCTCTCTCTCTCTCTCTCTCTCTCTCTCTCTCTCTCACACACACACACACGCAAGCGCGGCACAGGCACACACCGGTAGTTAATGTCCACTCCAGCATCAATACAACCATTCTTAGGCCACGTGTCCACCAAAGCGTATTTTCACGCAGCTGGCGTAAAATTCCAATTGTTTTCAATGGGAGCGCCGCGTTTTTTAAACGCCATGAGCGTAACGAGGCGCTGAGCGTGTATTTAACGCTCAAGCGCTGAGCGCCCGGCGTTTTTTACTGGTCGCCGAGAGTTGAAAAATGTTCAACTTTGGGTAAAAGAACTGGGCTCATCACTGTCACTTTTTACACAGCCGTCCAATCACAGTGGAGGAGGGGCGGGACAATTACCACACGACCAACTTTTTTTATTTATTTTTTATTGAATATTTATCCACCTTATTCCTGACGAGCTTACTGCGTTTTGAATTATGGGTGGCACTTCCGGTTTGGGGAACTGCCATTCAAAAAGACTGAAACGAATCATTTCAAATCATAAGGTTGCCCTACAAATAAAGCTGATCCGTCAGTTTGACTTAATGAGCTATCAGTTTTCTTTCATGTTTTATCTAAGAATAACATCAGAATAACGTAACACTTGGTATTTTAACGTGACATGTTATAACAAGAATATCTATAGTAAGAGCTCTGCATTCTTTTCCTCATGATTATTTTCTTTTTTACTTTTGAATTTCGCTGTAATAGTATGATAAAGGTCAACATATACTGGAATACTCCCCAAATCCTGCACGTCTCTTTCCAGGTTTGGTTTCACAGGTAAATTTACAATTTATTATCTGTCAAAATGAATGAAATCACTTTAAAATAGTATCACGCAATGCTGAAGTAAAACATTTTTTTTATTATTAAGGCAACGTATGTTACATAATACAGATTACCGCCGATTTTGCTGTGGAAAGATACTTTTTCATAGATTATTCATGGTCTGTTGAAAATACCTTGTTTACGCTTTTACACTTTGAAAATGTCATTTTAATTTTCAATGGTTGAAGGGTAAGTAGAATAATGTAATGTCATCGTACACGGTTTAAAAATATATTATTGCGTCCAGAGCTAGTAAAACCACTGGTAAATGGTTTACTGACCATGGTATTACTGTGTTCAATTGGCCTGCCAACTCTCCTGACCTGAACCCCATAGAGAATCTGTTACAGCTTAACGGAAGTTACACCCATAATTCGCGCAAAGCGTCATGGGGCGCAGGAATACTGTGGATACATTACAGCAAATAGAAAGAAAATATAAAGTAATTTAAAAATAATAATACAAATAATGAAAAAAATAAATTAAAAAAAAGACAGGTATGAGATCATGAAATAAATAACATAAAAGCTTCACATAAAGACCTAGTACGTATGGCTTTACTGTTTTTGAACCCAAGTAGTAACTCACAATAACTTTTCATTTCTATCTGAAATAAAAAAAAATTGGGTTTTCCTTTAGCCCATTTTTGTTTGTGTATATGATATTTCCCCATAATCAAACAGAGATTAACAACAAAGGCCACATTTGGTGGTAAACTTTGTCTATTAAAATAAAAAAGACATCTTTTTCAGAAAATAAAACTTTCATTCCTAACCATTTACAAAGAAAACATTCCATATCCACCCAAAACATTTTGCTATAAATGCAATTAAAAAATAAGTGGACAACATTTTCTTTCTCTGTCCCACAGAAATCACATATAACATCTACATCAGTACGAAATCTTAGAAAAAGAGTTTTTACTGGGTACACCAGATGAAGTATTTTAAAATGTACTTCTCTCACCTTATTTGTTATGCAATATTTTTTTGGCAGCAACCATGCATATTTCCAGTCAATGCAATCAACTTTAGAATACCATTTACATTTATTCATTTAGCTGACGCTTTTATCCAAAGCGACTTACAATTGCTATATATGTCAGAGGTCGCACGCCTCTGGAGCAACTAGAGGTAAAGTGTCTTGCTCAGGGACACATTGGTGTCTCACAGTGGATTTGAACCCGGGTCTCCCACACCAAAGGCATGTGTCTTATCCACTGCGCCATCACCACCCCATATGCCAGTATGTTTTAGAAGATATTGGGCTGTATTCAGTAAGTAACTTCCTAATAAAGTAATTATTCCATTTTCTATCAGTAATAGTAACTCCATTAATTACAACATCAGGTCTAAGACTCACAGTCTCCTTATTCACATTTCCTTTAAACAGACACTTTAAACCTGATGGTATAGCATCGAACACTATACAATATTCTTTTGGGGTTAGTGCAATATTATACCTTTGAAGAAATTCTACATAGGTATACAGGTGCCCATTTTCATTAAATAACTCTTTGACAAAAATGATGCCATTATCAACCCATTTTTGAAAAAACAAAGTTTTATGCTTAAACGTTATATACCTGTTATTCCAAATTATACATTTGTTTTGAGAAAAATTGTGTTTATAGATAAGCATCCATGAGAGAAGCACCTGCCTGTGAAAGTTACTTAATTTAATGGGAATCTTACTGATTTCAAAGTCGCATTGCAACAGAAAAGCTAACCCACCCATCTTTTCAAAAATTAGATTAGGAATTAAATACCAGATTTTATTTTTGTATTGAAAGTAATGCTTGTTCCATCTATTTTTTAAAATTGAATTTGAGGTGCTGAAGTCAAGCACATTTAGACCTCCATCACCAAACGAATTAGTTAAGGTATCTTTTTTTATGTAATGAGATCTATTTCTCTAAATGAAATTGAAAAGGTTTTTATCAACTTCTTTAATGATGCTATTTGGGACTTCTAGTGAAATAGCAGGATAGAGTAGACGAGATAAACATTCAGTTTTGGATAAAAGAATTCTACCATTTAATGACAAAGCTCTCATTAACCATAAATTAAATCTATTTTTAACTCTTTTAACAACAGATTGAAAATTAAGCTGGCCCCTTTCCTTCTCGTCTTTACATATTTTGATTCCTAAATAAGTAATAACCTTTTTTACAGGGATGCCATTAATATCAAGAAATTCACTATTTTTCAGGGGGAACAACTCGCATTTGTTTAAATTTAATTTTAGCCCTGAGACCAATGAAAAGCTATTCAAACAATCAATCACTCTTTTAATTTCTAATGAATCTCGAATAAATATAGTTGTATCATCTGCTAATTGGCAGCACTTTATTTCTCTTTCTAAAATCCTGATGCCGTGAAAGTTATAGTTTTTAATGTAAAGAGTCAATGTCTGAGTTACAAGTAAAAACAAAAAAGGTGATATTGGGCATCCCTGCCTTATGCCTCTTTCTAAAAGAAATCTGGGGGTAGTGCCATTAGCAAGTTTCACTGAGCTATTACACCCATTATATAAAGTACCAATGGCCCTTTTAAAAAAGTTACCAAAGCCAAAAAAATCTAAAGTCTCAAACATAAAATTGTGGTTGACGGTGTCAAATGCTTTATAGAAATCTACAAAAAATATAAAACTTTCATTCTCAATATACTCATTATAATCAATTAGATCTAGGACCAAACGAATATTATTACTTATATGTCTGCCCTTCATGAATCCTGTTTGGCAATCATCTATAATTTGTTCTAAGCATTTTTTTAATCTTTCTGCAAAAATAATAGCAAACACCTTAACATCATTATTAAGTAATGTAATTGGTCTCCAATTATCGATTAGAGTAGAGTCCTTATTGGCTTTTGGTATCAAGCTAATCAATCCCTGACATAATGATGGAGGTAACTCACCACGTTCTATAGCTTCATTAAACACACATAATAAAAACTGAGATAATTAGGGCCCAAGCCTTGAAAAGGCGAAGGCCCTATTGTTTTCCTAAGGATTATTATTAGGGCCCAAGCCTTGAAAAGGCGAAGGCCCTATTGTTTTCCTAAGGATTATTATTAGGGCCCAAGCCTTGAAAAGGCGAAGGCCCTATTGTTTTCCTAAGGATTATTATTATTATTATTATTATTATTCTAACGACTATTCGGGCACTTTTGGGGCTCTTAACGTGCTCAAACTCTTGAAACTTTGCACACGGGTCAGAACCCGCGGCCATCAGGGCCGGGCTGAAGATGGTACCCGGCGTGGCAGGGGGGCTCGACAGAGCCCCCTGGAACGGGGTCTGAAAACTTGGTCCATAAATCAAACACGCTTGCATGTAATAATATGAAACTCGGTACACATATAGATCTCATCGGTTCATATATACTTCATTCTCTTACTTTTTACCCCAGCCCAACAGGAAGTCGGCTATTTAGGTTTGTTTGTAAAACGCATGCAATGGAATTTAAAGTACTTCTCCTAGAGAATTCAAAGAAATGCCACGAAACTCGGTCAGCATGAAGTCAAGACATTGAGGATGAAAAATTGCCAGGGGATTTTTGATATCTCGAACGGTTTGGCCGTGGCGAGGAAACGAATTTATGGCGAGAAACGTGAAACAGGAAGTGTGTTATAACTTCAGCATACATTAGCTGATCTTAATGAAACTTCAGCAGTGTGTTCGTTGTAAGAGGCCGATCACATGGATGTGACTATTGTGAGTCAAAGTTATAGCGCCACCAACTGGCAGCAGGAAGTGTGTCACTTTCAAAATGCTTTGAAATCACCCTCTTATTTTAACCCGATTTGCTTCAAACTTCATCTGTATAATGCAAATACACGGCAGATGTAGACCTGTGAAAGGATTATTGATATCTTTGATACTGTTGCCGTGGCAACGCATCAAACTTTAAAATTCTTTTTGGATGCTTTTGAGACTCTTAGCATGCCTGAAATTGCTTGAAATTGCATGAAACTCGACAGACAGATCACATTTATTAGCCAGTAGACATGTGCAAAGTTTCAGAAACGGGCGTGGTGCAGGGACTCAGTAGCGCCACCTTTTGACAAAAGTGGGGGGGTTAGTTTTATAGTTTTACCTACAATCATAAAACTCGGTACGCATATTGTTCAGATCAAGCCGGACAACTTTCTAATTAACTGTCATTAGCTCAGACCAAGAGGAAGTCAGATATTTTGGTTTGAATATGGTCATTTTCTCTCTCTCTCTCTCTCTGAGCCAATATGGCAAGCCATTTTAACATTTAATCATTTTAACCTACTAGTCTCTATTTTCATGCTTCTAGTACTTATTTTTTAGATACTAGTATCTATTCCATTAAGTACTAGTACTTATTCATTAGCGACTAGTGCTTATTCTTTAGTACTAGTGCCTATTCTTTAGATACTAGTGCTTATTCTTTAGATATTCTTTTGAATACGTATTAGTAGCTAATGAATAAGTACTGGTATCTATTTAATAGGTACTAGTATCTAATGACTTAGTACTAGTATTTATTGAATAAATACTAGTATCTATTAATAGGTACTAGTATCTAAAAGGTCATTTTCTCTCTCTCTCTCTCTGAGCCAATATGGCAAGCCGTTTTAACATTTTATCATTTTAACCTACTAGTCTCTATTTTCATGCTACTAGTACTTATTTTTTAGATACTAGTATCTATTCCATTAAGTACTAGTACTTATTCATTAGCGACTAGTGCTTATTCTGTTTAGAATATTAAAAGTGCTTATTCAATTTTTATGCTTATTTATATTTTCAGAGGAGAAAATCCGAATTTTCTGCTTATTCAATATTGCATCTAAAATGGAAGTGACTTGACGTGTGTGTGTGTGTGTGTGTGTGTGTGTGTGTGTGTGTGTGTGTGTGTGTGTGTGTGTGTGTGTGTGAGATTGTGTCTGTTACAGTGACAAGAGTTTAACCCTTTAAGGCCTTGTTTTTTGGATATATATCTTTTTTTATTAAAAAAAAGTGCATACAACCCATATCTTTTAAATGTATTGTTTGCTTTAAGTTAAATTAAGATTTTATGTTTGGTAATTGAACCTAAATAAATTTAAAATTAATGTGCTATATTTCAGATCAATATATTTGTTTTCCTTCATTTTAATCAACACTAACTTTATTCTCATCTGAATTATAAATAACTTATTTCTGTATAAAATAAAAAATCCCGAATAATCCAGACCAACCAGAGCGCACTATTTCTACAACATCATCAGTGCTGAAGCGGAACTACCAGAACCGTTCGGCAGATAGCCAGCAGATATTTTGTGTCACGTCGTGCACAATAACCCTAAAGGCACCAGGGTGGCGGTGCCACCGGCTTTTTATATATATATATATATATATATATATATATATATATATATAAATATAGCTGCGAGCAGCGATGAAGGGCCAAAGCCGGCGGTACCGCCACCCCGGTGCCTTTAGGTAACTAAAGGCACCGGGGTTGCGGTGCCACCGGCTTGGGCCCGTAATCGCTACTCGCAGCTATATTTATTATTATTATTATTATTATTTTAACGACTATTCGGGCACTTTTGGGGCTCTTAACGTGCACGAAAACTCTTGAAACTTTGCACACAGGTCAGAACCCGCGGCCATCAGGGTCAGGCTGAAGGTGGCACCCGGGCGTGGCAGGGGGGCTCGACAGCGCCCCCTGGAACGGGGTCCGAAAACTTGGTCCATAAATCAAACACGCTTGCATGTAATATGAAACTCGGTACACATATAGATCTCATCGGTTTATATATCCTTTGTGCTTTTACTTTTTACCCCAGCCCAACAGGAAGTCGGCTATTATGGTTTGTTTGGAAGCGTATGCCCCTGGAATTCGATATACTCCTCCTAGAGAATTCAACCAATCGCAACGAAACTCGGTCAGCATGATGTCAAGACATTGAGGATGAAAAATTGCCAGGGGATTTCTGATATCTCGAACGGTTTGGCCGTGACGAGGAAACGAATTCATGGCGAATAATGGAAACAGGAAGTGTGTTATAACTTCAGCATACATTAGCTGATCTTAATGAAACTTCAGCAGTGTGTTCGCTGTAAGAGGCCGATCACATGGATGTGACTATTGTGAGTCAAAGTTATAGCGCCACCAACTGGCAGCAGGAAGTGTGTCACTTTCAAAATGCTTTGAAATCACCCTCTTATTTTAACCCGATTTGCTTCAAACTTCATCTGTATAATGTAAATACACGGCAGATGTAGACCTGTGAAAGGATTATTGATATCTTTGATACTGTTGCCGTGGCAACGCATCAAACTTTAAAATTCTTTTTGGATGCTTTTGAGACTCTTAGCATGCCTGAAATTGCTTGAAATTGCATGAAACTCGACAGACAGATCACATTTATTAGCCAGTAGACATGTGCAAAGTTTCAGAAACGGGCAGGGTGCAGGGACTCAGTAGCGCCACCTTTTGACAAAAGTGGGGGGGTTAGTTTTATAGTTTTACCTACAATCATAAAACTCTGTACGCATATTGTTCAGATCAAGCCGGACAACTTTCTAATTAACTGTCATTAGCTCAGACCAAGAGGAAGTCAGATATTTTGGTTTGAATATGGTCATTTTCTCTCTCTCTCTCTCTCTCTGAGCCAATATGGCAAGCCGTTTTAACATTTAATCATTTTAACCTACTAGTCTCTATTTTCATGCTACTAGTACTTATTTTTTAGATACTAGTATCTATTCCATTAAGTACTAGTACTTATTCATTAGCGACTAGTGCTTATTCAATATTGCATCTAAAGTGTGTGTGTGTGTGTGTGTGTGTGTGTGTGTGTGTGTGACAGTGACAAGAGTTTAACCCTTTAAGGCCTTGTTTTTTGGATATATATCTTTTTTTATTAAAAAAAAAAGTGCATACAACCCATATCTTTTAAATGTATTGTTTGCTTTAAATTAAATTAAGATTGTATGTTTGGTAATTGAACCTAAATAAATTTAAAATGAATGTGCTATATTTCAGATCAATATATTTGTTTTCCTTCATTTTAATCAACACTAACTTTATTCTCATCTGAATTATAAATAACTTATTTCTGTATAAAATAAAAAATCCCGAATAATCCAGAGCGAACTATTTCTACAACATCATCAGTGCTGAAGCGGAACTACCAGAGCCGTTCGGCAGATAGCCAGCAGATATTGTGTCACGTCGTGCACAATAACCCTAAAGGCACCGGGGTTGCGGTGCCACCGGCTTGGGCCCGTAATCGCTGCTCGCAGCTATATTTTTTATTATTATTAGGGCCCAAGCCTTGAAAAGGCGAAGGCCCTATTGTTTTCCTAAGGATTATTATTATTAGGGCCCAAGCCTTGAAAAGGCGAAGGCCCTATTGTTTTCCTAAGGATTATTATTATTATTATTATTATTATTCTAACGACTATTCGGGCACTTTTGGGGCTCTTAACTTGCACAAAAACTCTTGAAACTTTGCACACAGGTCAGAACCCGCGGCCATCAGGGCTGGGCTGAAGATGATACCCGGGCGTGGCAGGGGGGCTCGACAGCGCCCCCTGGAACGGGGTCCGAAAACTTGGTCCATAAATCAAACACGCTTGCATGTAATAATATGAAACTCGGTACACATATAGATCTCATCGGTTTATATATCCTTTGTACTTTTACTTTTTACCCCAGCCCAACAGGAAGTCGGCTATTATGGTTTGTTTGGAAACACATGCAATGGAATTCGAAACACTTCTCCTAGGAAATTCGTCCAATCACCACGAAACTCGGTGTGCATGAAGTCAAGCAATTGAGGATGAAAAATTGCCAGCGGATTTTTGATATCTCGAACGGTTTGGCCGTGGCGAGGAAACGAAATTATGGCGAATAATGGAAACAGGAAGTGTGTTATAACTTCTTCATACATTAACTGATCTTGATGAAACTTCAGTAGTGTGTTCGTTGTAAGAGGCCGATCACATGGATGTGAGTCAAAGTTATAGCGCCACCAACTGGCAGAAGGAAGTGTGTCACTTTCAAAATGCTTTGAAATCACCCTCTTATTTTAACCCGATTTGCTTCAAATTTCACTACTATAATGTAAACACACGGTAGATGTAGACCTGTGAATGGATTCTTGATATCTTAGATACTGTTGTCGTGGCAACGCATCAAACTTTAATATTCTTTTTTTATGCTTTTGAGACTCTTACCATACTTGAAATTGCATGAAACTCGACAGACACATCACATTTATTAGCCAGTAGACATGTGCAAAGTTTCAGAAACGGGCGTGGTGAGGGGCTCAGTAGCGCCACCTTTTGTCAAAAGTGGAGGGATTAATTTTATCTACAGTAATAAAAATCGGTATGTGTATTGTTCTCCTCCAGCCAGACAACTTTCTAATTTATACTCAATAGCTCCAACCAACAGGAAGTCAGATATTTTGGTTTGAAAATTGTCATTTTATGTCTCTCTCTCTCTGAGCCTACGTCTCTGTGTGTGTGTGTGTCTGTGAGTGTGGGGAGGGGGAGGGGGGCTAGATTAACCATTTCACTGCTGTTTGGTCTGGCCTGCATTAAAAAAGAAAATAAATGTCTTACGCCTTGTATTTTTTAAATGAGTTGTATTAATAAGTAAAGGCATATAACCAGTTGAATTGTAGTGCATTGAAAATAGTTTTATATAATTAGTTTATTAATTAAATTAACTTGGTCCATAAACTTGGTCAGAAAATTTGGTCCATAAATTAAACACGCTTGCATGTAATATTATGAAACTCGGTACACATATAGATCTCATCGGGCCAAACAACTTTAAGCCAGCCCAACAGGAAGTGGGCTATTTTGGTCTTAATGTGGATTTTTGGCAAAATCAGCCTCTGATTTTTTTACCCACTCCTCTTAAGTGGTTTATTCAATTCCCACCAAACTTTTTCAACATGATGAAAATACATTAAAGAAGCTAAATTGTGAATGGCTATTGAATATCTCAAATTGTTTTGCTATGGCGAGGGATTAAAGTCATGTCAAAAAAGTAAACACTAAAAGCCTCATATCTTCTAAAAAATTAATTATACACCATTTATTTCTAGATAAAATTACACAAATATCAGAACTAAACCCATTTTATTCTTGTTTTCAATTTAAGAATAATGTACAAGTTTAAAAACAGCCAGAATGTGCTATTCAGTTAAAAAATAAATACATCAAGTAATACAAAGGGCTATACTGCCCTCTTGTGTCCAAAATGATATCAACTCAGTACATAAAACTTTTTTATCAGGTATGGCTATTGTAATTAAATATAAATATATTAGGTATGTGGCTGTGAGGATCTTTTCCCACCGGTTAATTGACGTTAGACACCAGCGAGGCCTTTTAAATCGCTAATATAAAAGTGAAAGTAAAGTATAAGGACGTCCGCACGGACATTTATAGTGGTGGCGCTCGCAGTGCGCTGGAATGAATTTCTATGGAAGTAGAAATGAAAAAACGTTCGCTCTGTTCTGCTCGCTCGTCGCCATGGACGCGCACCGTTATGAATGCCAGTGCAGCCGCATACTTTTTAGTGTCACTTTAAAATTAGCACCATATCGGGGGCCGATTGTTTCCGGTTTCACACAACAACAAATGAGTAAATGACAGATTCGCTTTTAAATAGGCGCTTTTACACAATATTCCGTCATCATTTTTTTCAGTCAGCTTTTCACTCTCGTGATTAATGAATTTTGACTCCTGTTGCTGATCTTTGCTGCAACTTTCGTTCAGCTCACAATTTAGTAAGCAAACACGCTTCAAATGTGTTTTTTTTTATTTTTGTGTATACATGTGTGTGTATATATATATATATATATATATATATATATATATATATATATATATATATATATATATATAGCTTATGTTTCAAATATGAGTTAATTAACAATCGTTGGAAAGAATGATACTTTTAAACATATCACTAAACCGTCATTAGGTGTCGCCAGGCGACCGTCTTAATGAGCGAGTCATTTATTCATTCGTTCAAACGATTCGTTCAAAATGCTGAATCATTCAGTAATGAGAACGCATTGCTGTGAGATCCTCGATGGTTCTGCTGTGATCTTTGTTTAACTATTTTCGCTGCTGAAACAGAAAAAAAGTCAATATTGCATCTAAAATGTAAGTGATTTGACGTGTGTGTGTGTGTGTGTGTGTGTGTGTGTGTGTGTGTGTGTGTGTGTGTGTGTGTGTGTGTGTGTGTGTGTGTGTGTGTGTGTGTGTGTGTGTGTGTGTGTGTGATTGTGTCTGTTACAGTGATTGTTTAACCCTTGTTAAAGTTTAGGCCTTGTCTTTTTGGATATATATCTTTTTATATAAAAAAATAGCATACAACCCATATATTTTAAATGTATTGTTTGCTTTAAATTACATTGAGATTTGTATGTTTGGTAATTGAACCTGAATGAATTTTAAATGAATGTGCTATATTTCAGATCATATATTTGTTTTCCTTAAAATTTGAACTAACACTAACTTTATTCTCATCTGAATGATAGATTATTTATTTATGTATAAAATAAAAACACATTTGATTTTTCTTTTTTAATCAATGTAGAATGTGTAACTGAAAAAATAAACAGATTAGGGCTCTGTTCGAGGACAAGAAATGAAAACCAATGCAATATGATGAATGTCCAAAAGATTTTTTTGCTTTTAAACTGTGTGTGTGTGTGTGTGTGTGTGTGTGTGTGTGTGTGTGTGTGTGTGTGTGTGTGTGTGTAAGAGATTTTGGTTGGGTGACAGTTGTAGTTTAGCAGTACAGTTTGACAAAATCACAATGTGGTGTTTTATTGCGATTGTACACAAATATAAGTAAACACTTTGCAGTTTGAATAATGTCCTGTATGAACAAAAGGACGGAGTATGTTTTTATGTCTACATTGTTCAATCACGCCTCACACACACAAACTATTTTTCTAATCAGATCAGGCAAATATTCTGTCTTGGCACACTTCATATAACTTTCAAACTTGTGTACTTATTTCATGTGTCCATTAAGTCCATGAGACCGTAGGGTGTCTCATTTTTCATTTTAGGTTTCAGAAGGTTGCTCACGCATACTTTGTGGTTGATATGTGCCCTCAATGCACACTTTTGCAGAGCCCACACCAATGCAAGCTCTACAGCACACATCTTCTCAAAGGTCAAAGCGGGGTTACGTTATTGCCCGTCATGCACAGTAACCCCAAAGGCACCGGGGTGGCGGTGCCACCGGCTTGTTTATATATATATATATATATATATATATATATATATATATATATATATATATATAAATATAGCTGCGAGCAGCGATGAAGGGCCAAAGCCGGCGGCACCGCCACTCCGGTGCCTTTAGGTAACTAAAGGCACCGGGGTTGCGGGGCCACCGGCTTGGGCCCGTAATCGCTGCTCGCAGCTATATTTATTATTAGGGCCCAAGCCTTGAAAAGGCGAATGCCCTATTGTTTTCCTAAGGATTATTATTAGGGCCCAAGCCTTGAAAAGGCGAAGGCCCTATTGTTTTCCTAAGGATTATTATTATTATTCTAACGACTATTCGGGCACTTTTGGGGCTCTTAACGTGCACGAAAACTCTTGAAACTTTGCACACAGGTCAGAACCCGCGGCCATCAGGGCCGGGCTGAAGATGGTACCCGGGCGTGGCAGGGGGGCTCGACAGCGCCCCCTGGAACGGGGTCCGAAAACTTGGTCCATAAATCAAACACGCTTGCATGTAATAATATGAAACTCGGTACACATATAGATCTCATCGGTTCATATATACTTCATGCTCTTACTTTTTACCCCAGCCCAACAGGAAGTCGGCTATTTAGGGTTGTTTGTAAAACGCATGCAATGGAATTTAAAGTACTTCTCATAGAGAATTCAAAGAAATGCCACGAAACTCGGTCAGCATGAATTCAAAGAAATGCCACGAAACTCGGTCAGCATGAATTCAAGACATTGAGGATGAAAAATTGCCAGGGGATTTTTGATATCTCGAACGGTTTGGCCGTGGCGAGGAAACGAATTTTTGGCGAATAATGGAAACAGGAAGTGTGTTATAACTTCAGCATACAGTAACTGATCTTGATGAAACTTTAGCAGTGTGTTCGCTGTAAGAGGCCGATCACATGGATGTGACTATTGTGAGTCAAAGTTATAGCGCCACCAACTGGCAGCAGGAAGTGTCACTTTCAAAATGCTTTTAAATCACCCTCTTATTTTTACCCGATTTGCTTCAAACTTTGTGTATAATGTAGACACACGCCAGATGTAGACCTGTGAAAGGATTATTGATATCTTAGATACTGTTGCCATGGCAACGCATCAAACTTTAATATTCTTTTTGGATGCTTTTGAGACTCTTAACATGCCTGAAATTGCTTAAAATTGCATGAAACTCGTCAGACAGATCACATTTATTAGCCAGTAGACATGTGCAAAATTTCAGAAACGGGCGTGGTGCAGGGACTCAGTAGCGCCACCTTTTGACAAAAGTGGGGGTGTTAGTTTTATAGTTTTACCTACAATCATAAAACTCGGTACGCATATTGTTCAGATCAAGCCGGACAACTTTCTAATTAACTGTCATTAGCTCAGACCAAGAGGAAGTCAGATATTTTAGTTTGAATGTGGATGTTTCTGAGAATTTTCTCTCCCTCTCTCTTCGTCTCTGTGTGTGAGGGATTTGTCTATTGCTTTTAATGGAGTTCAAGGTTTCAGGGGCTTTTGGGGCTCTTAACGTGCTCAAAAACTCTTGAAACTTTGCACACAGGTCAGAACATACGGCCATCAGGGCCGGGCTGAAGCTGGTACCCGGGCGTGGCAGGGGGGCTCAACAGCGCCCCCTTGAACGGGGTCCTACAATTTGGTCCATATATCCAACACGCTTGCATAAATTAATATGAAACTCAGTACACTTATAGATCTCATCGGGCCGAACATCTTTCCCCCGGTCAAGTTTTACGCCAGCCCAACAGGAAATCGGCTATTATGGGTTGTTTGGAAAACGCTTGCTGTGGAATTTGAAGTACTACTCCTAGGCAATTCATTCAATCATTGCCAAACTCGGTGTGCATGAAGTCAAGACATTGAGGATGCTAAATTGTGGACAGATTTAGGTAACTAAAGGCACCGGGGTTGCGGTGCCACCGGCTTGGGCCCGTAATCGCTGCTCGCAGCTATATTTATTAGGGCCCAAGCCTTGAAAAGGCGAAGGCCCTATTGTTTTCCTAAGGATTATTTTATTTTATTTTTTTCTCCTCTTTTATTTTTCTTACGACTATTCGGACACTTTTGGGGCTCTTAACGTGCACGAAAACTCTTGAAACTTTGCACGCGGGTCAGAACCCGCGGCCATCAGGGTCGGGGTGAAGATGGTACCCGGGCGTGGCAGGGGGGCTCGACAGCGCCCCCTGGAACGGGGTCCGAAAACTTGGTCCATAAATCAAACACGCTTGTATGTAAGAATATGAAACTCGGTACACATATAGATCTCATCGGTTCATATATACTTCATGCTCTTACTTTTTACCCCAGCCCAACAGGAAGTCGGCTATTTAGGGTTGTTTGTAAAACGCATGCAATGGAATTTAAAGTACTTCTCCTAGAGAATTCAAAGAAATGCCACGAAACTCGGTCAGCATGAAGTCAAGACATTGAGGATGAAAAATTGCGAGGGGATTTTTGATATCTCGAACGGTTTGGCCGTGGCGAGGAAACGAATTTATGGCGAGAAACGTGAAACAGGAAGTGTGTTATAACTTCAGCATACATTAGCTGATCTTAATGAAACTTCAGCAGTGTGTTCGTTGTAAGAGGCCGATCACATGGATGTGACTATTGTGAGTCAAAGTTATAGCGCCACCAACTGGCAGCAGGAAGTGTGTCACTTTCAAAATGCTTTGAAATCACCCTCTTATTTTAACCCGATTTGCTTCAAACTTCATCTGTATAATGTAAATACACGGCAGATGTAGACCTGTGAACGGATTATTGATATCTTTGATACTGTTGCCGTGGCAACGCATCAAACTTTAAAATTCTTTTTGGATGCTTTTGAGACTCTTAGCATGCCTGAAATTGCTTAAAATTGCATGAAACTCGACAGACAGATCACATTTATTAGCCTGTAGACATGTGCAAAGTTTCAGAAACGGGCGTGGTGCAGGGACTCAGTAGCGCCACCTTTTGACAAAAGTGGGGGGGTTAGTTTTATAGTTTTACCTACAATCATAAAACTCGGTACGCATATTGTTCAGATCAAGCCGGACAACTTTCTAATTAACTGTCATTAGCTCAGACCAAGAGGAAGTCATATATTTTGGTTTGAATATGGTCATTTTCTCTCTCTCTCTCTCTTTGAGCCAATATGGCAAGCCGTTTTAACATTTAATCATTTTAACCTACTAGTCTCTATTTTCATGCTTCTAGTACTTATTTTTTAGATACTAGTATCTATTCCATTAAGTACTAGTACTTATTCATTAGCGACTAGTGCTTATTCTTTAGTACTAGTGCCTATTCTTTAGATACTAGTGCTTATTCTTTAGATATTATTTTGAATACGTATTAGTAGCTAATGAATAAGTACTGGTATCTATTTAATAGGTACTAGTATCTAATGACTTAGTACTAGTATTTATTGAATAAATACTAGTATCTATTAATAGGTACTAGTATCTAAAAGGTCATTTTCTCTCTCTCTCTCTCTGAGCCAATATGGCAAGCCGTTTTAACATTTTATCATTTTAACCTACTAGTCTCTATTTTCATGCTACTAGTACTTATTTTTTAGATACTAGTATCTATTCCATTAAGTATTAGTACTTATTCATTAGCGACTAGTGCTTATTCTGTTTAGAATATTAAAAGTGCTTATTCAATTTTTATGCTTATTTATATTTTCAGAGCAGAAAATCCGAATTTTCTGCTTATTAGGGCCCAAGCCTTGAAAAGGCGAAGGCCCTATTGTTTTCCTTAGGATTATTATTTTTTTTTTTCTCCTCTTTTATTTTTCTTACGACTATTCGGGCACTTTTGGGGCTCTTAACGTGCACGAAAACTCTTGAAACTTTGCACGCGGGTCAGAACCCGCGGCCATCAGGGTCGGGGTGAAGATGGTACCCGGGCGTGGCAGGGGGGCTCGACAGCGCCCCCTGGAACGGGGTCCGAAAACTTGGTCCATAAATCAAACACGCTTGTATGTAAGAATATGAAACTCGGTACACATATAGATCTCATCGGTTCATATATACTTCATGCTCTTACTTTTTACCCCAGCCCAACAGGAAGTCGGCTATTTAGGGTTGTTTGTAAAACGCATGCAATGGAATTTAAACTACTTCTCCTAGAGAATTCAAAGAAATGCCACGAAACTCGGTCAGCATGAAGTCAAGACATTGAGGATGAAAAATTGCGAGAGGATTTTTGATATCTCGAACGGTGTGGCCGTGGCGAGGAAACGAAATTATGGCGAGAAACGTGAAACAGGAAGTGTGTTATAACTTCTGCATACATTAACTGATCTTGATGAAACTTCAGCAGTGTGTTCGTTGTAAGAGGCCGATCACATGGATGTGACTTTTGTGAGTCAAAGTTATAGCGCCACCAACTGGCAGCAGGAAGTGTGTCACTTTCAAAATGCTTCGAAATCACCCTCTTATTTTAACCCAATTTGCTTCAAACTTCATCTGTATAATGTAAACATACGGCATATGTAGACCTGTGAATGGATTCTTGATATCTTTGATACTGTTGCCGTGGCAACACATCAAACTTTAAAATTCTTTTTTGATGCTTTTGAGACTCTTAGCATGCTTGAAATTGCATGAAACTCGACAGACATGTCACATATATTAGCCAGTAGACATGTGCAAAGTTTCAGGAACGGGCGTGGTGCAGGGACTCAGTAGCGCCACCTTTTGACAAAAGTGAGAGGGTTAGTTTCATAGTTTTACCTGCAATCTTAAAACTCGGTAGGCATATTGTTCAGATCAAGCCGGACAACTTTCTAATTTACAGATTTTGGTTCCGAACAACAGGAAGTCAGATATTTTGGTTTGAATGGGATGTTTTGGAGTAATCTCTGTCCCTCTCTCCCTCTCTCTGCATACCTCTGTGTCTGTGGGGGGAGGGGGATGTGTCTGTTTGAGTGACAAAGCTTTTAATTATTGTTGATCAAGGTTTTGGGGGCTTTTGGGGCCCTTAACATCCTCTAAAACTCTTGAAACTTTGCACACGGGTCAGAACCCGTGGCCATCAGGGCCGGACTGAAGCTGGTACCCGGGCGTGGCAGGGCGGACCGACAGCGCCCCCTGGACTGGGATTCGAACACTTGTCCATAAATCAAAGACACTTGCATGTAATAATTTGAAACTCGGTACACTTATAGATCTCATTGGGTTGAACAACTTTCGTGCTCTAAGTTTTACGACATCCCAACAGGAAGCCGGCTATCATGGTTTGTTTGGAAACGCATACCCCTGAAATTCTATTTAATTCTCCTTGGGAATTAATCGGATTTCAAGCAAACTCGGTCAGCATGACGTCAAGACATTGATGATGCTAAATTCCGGAGGGATTTTTGATATCTCGAACGGTTTGGCCGTGGCGAGGAAATTAATTTTACGACTAAAAAAGGACACATAAAGTGTGTTATAACTTTGCTCGTTTTACCTACAGTTACAAAACTTGCCACGCATATTGTTCTCATCAAGCCAATCGACTTTCTAATTTAAAGTCATTAGCTCAGAGCAACAGAAAGTCAGATATTGTAGTTTGAATGGATTTCTTGTCCCCCTGCCATTCTGTTTGTGTGTGTGTGTGTCTGTGTGGGGAGGGGGGGAGGGGAGGAGGGGAGGGGGGAGGGGAGGAGGGGAGGGGGGGGGGCTCTTTGAGTGATAGTTTAGTTTAAACACCAACTCATACATAGGGCCATACTGCCTTCTTGTGTTCAAAATTATATACATATTTGGTATGTGACTGAGGATCGAGAGCTTTTAAATACGGACGTCCACATTGATAATGGTGGCTCTTGCAGAGCGCTCGAATGAATAAATTAACTAAACGTTCGCTCAGCTCTGCTCGCTCGTCGCCATGGACGCGCACCGTTATGAATGCCCAGTGTTTCCCCTAGGATTTTTTTTCAGGGGGGGGGGGGATTGGGGGAACTGCTAGTGTTGCGGAGCGGGTGTATTACGAATACGTGGTGTAAATTTTTTAGCAATCAAAAAGCATGTCTAATTAATTGAAATAGTGTATTATGAATCATTAAACGTATACAACATTTAAAAAAAAATATGAAAAAAAATGTCACACTAATTCTGTGTTGTGTTTTTTCTGGTAATAAAATGAAGACATAAAACACAAATTTGATCATTTATCATCAATTTTAATCATATGAAATTAAATAAACTTTTTGTCAAATAACGTGCTGCACAATGAGCTTTACTGTTAAAGTCCCCATGAATTCAAAATTGACCATACTTACTTTGTTTGCTTAAATTGATCGTTTTGTGGTGAACAATTCATCCATGCAAGTCAATCCACACAAAAAAATTGTTTGGCTTCGTAATCTTTAATCAAAATCTGAAATTTCCCCTCCCCTCTGCGTTGGAGGACCTTGCCTGATGACGTAGGTTTCACGGTTTGGGCGTCTTCTTAACATCCGTAATCACGCCCCTCCAACTGACAGTAGACAGGCTGAATGAAAACACCTACTTTTCTAGATCCAATCAGGTGCTAGTTGGGGAAAAAGCCACGCCCACCATTTTGCCTCATTTAGTATTCCGTTTCTCTCGGAAATACGTCACAACACTGGAGAAAAGTCGTTTGCAACTTCCGGTTCACGGGGACTTTAAAATTAAAACATGGATTATTCCTTAAATTCAGTTTTGATGATAATTTATTTGGATTAGTGTTAGTATTATTACATTGGGACATATCTAAATTCTACTGTACAACGGTAATATATTTCTGTCAAGTTAAACCGAACTTTTATTTTGACGGGTTGCCGTGAAGACCTTTTGAGTTTGTTTGTTTATGTCATAATGATAGTTTTTCTCAAATGAAGCGGTTAAATGATCACGAAGTGACTTTCGGAGTGGATCTAGAGCCTAAATACTAGTATCAATTAATAGGTACTAGTATCTAAAAGGTAATTTTCTCTCTCTCTCTCTCTCTCTATCTCTGAGCCAATATGGCAAGCCGTTTTAACATTTAATCATTTTAACCTACTAGTCTCTATTTTCATGCTACTAGTACTTATTTTTTAGATACTAGTATCTATTCCATTAAGTACTAGTACTTATACATTAGCGACTAGTGCTTATTCTGTTTAGAATATTCAAAGTGCTTATTCAATTTTTAAGCTTATTTATATTTTCAGAGCAGAAAATCCGAATTTTCTGCTTATTCAATATTGCATCTAAAATGGAAGTGACTTGACGTGTGTGTTTGTGTGTGTGTGTGTGTGTGTGTGTGAGAGAGAGAGAGATTGTGTCTGTTACAGTGACAAGAGTTTAACCCTTTAAGGCCTTGTCTTTTTGGATATATATCTTTTTTTTTATAAAAAAAAAGTGCATACAAGCCATATATTTTAAATGTATTGTTTGCTTTAAATTAAATTAAGATTGTATGTTTGGTAATTGAACCTAAATAAATTTAAAACTAATGTGCTATATTTCAGATAAATATATTTGTTTTCCTTCATTTTAATCAACACTAACTTTATTCTCATCTGAATTATAAATAACTTATTTCTGTATAAAATACAAAATCCCGAATAATCCAGACCAACCAGAGCGCACTATTTCTACAACATCATCAGTGTTGAAGCAGAACTACCAGAGCCGTTCGGCAGATAGCGAGCAGATATTTTGTGTCACGTCGTGCACAATAACCCTAAAGGCACCAGGGTGGCGGTGCCACCGGCTTTATATATATATATATATATATATATATATATATATATATATATAAATATAGCTGCGAGCAGCGATGAAGGGCCAAAGCCGGCGGCACCGCCACCCCGGTGCCTTTAGGTAACTAAAGGCACCGGGGTTGCGGTGCCACCGGCTTGGGTCCGTAATCGCTGCTCGCAGCTATATTTCAATATTGCATCTAAAATGGAAGTGACTTGACGTGTGTGTGAGAGAGAGAGAGAGATTGTGTCTGTTACAGTGACAAGAGTTTAACCCTTTAAGGCCTTGTTTTTTGGATATATATCTTTTTTATTAAAAAAAAAGTGCATACAACCCATATCTTTTAAATGTATTGTTTGCTTTAAATTAAATTAAGATTGTATGTTTGGTAATTGAACCTAAATAAATTTAAAATTAATGTGCTATATTTCAGATCAATATATTTGTTTTCCTTCATTTTAATCAACACTAACTTTATTCTCATCTGAATTATAAATAACTTATTTCTGTATAAAATAAAAAATCCCGAATAATCCAGACCAACCAGAGCGCACTATTTCTACAACATCATCAGTGCTGAAGCGGAACTACCAGAGCCGTTCGGCAGATAGCCAGCAGATATTTTGTGTCACGTCGTGCACAATAACCCTAAAGGCACCAGGGTGGCGGTGCCACCGGCTTTTTATATATATATATATATATATATATATATATATAAATATAGCTGCGAGCATCGATGAAGGGCCAAAGCCAGCGGTACCGCCACCCTGGTGCCTTTAGGTAACTAAAGGCACCGGGGTTGCGGTGCCACCGGCTTGGGCCCGTAATCGCTGCTCGCAGCTATATTTATATATATTTATTATTATTATTATTCTAACGACTATACGGGCACTTTTGGGGCTCTTAACGTGCACGAAAACTCTTGAAACTTTGCACACAGGTCAGAACCCGCGGCCATCAGGGCCGGGCTGAAGGTGGTACCCGAGAGTGGCAGGGGGGCTCGACAGCGCCCCCTGGAACGGGGTCCGAAAACTTGGTCCATAAATCAAACACGCTTGCATGTAATAATATGAAACTCGGTACACATATAGATCTCATCGGTTCATATATACTTCATGCTCTTACTTTTTACCCCAGCCCAACAGGAAGTCGGCTATTTAGGGTTGTTTGTAAAACGCATGTAATGGAATTTAAAGTACTTCTCCTAGAGAATTCAAAGAAATGCCACGAAACTCGGTCAGCATGAAGTCAAGACATTGAGGATGAAAAATTGCCAGGGGATTTTTGATATCTCAAACGGTTTGGCCGTGGCGAGGAAACGAATTTATGGCGAGAAACATGAAACAGGAAGTGTGTTATAACTTCAGCATACATTAGCTGATCTTAATGAAACTTCAGCAGTGTGTTCGTTGTAAGAGGCCGATCACATGGATGTGACTATTGTGAGTCAAAGTTATAGCGCCACCAACTGGCAGCAGGAAGTGTGTCACTTTCAAAATGCTAATGTAGACACACGCCAGATGTAGACCTGTGAAAGGATTATTGATATCTTAGATACTGTTGCCATGGCAACGCATCAAACTTTAATATTCTTTTTGGATGCTTTTGAGACTCTTAGCATGCCTGAAATTGCTTAAAATTGCATGAAACTCGTCAGACAGATCACATTTATTAGCCAGTAGACATGTGCAAAATTTCAGAAACGGGCGTGGTGCAGGGACTCAGTAGCGCCACCTTTTGACAAAAGTGGGGGTGTTAGTTTTATAGTTTTACCTACAATCATAAAACTCGGTACGCATATTGTTCAGATCAAGCCGGACAACTTTCTAATTAACTGTCATTAGCTCAGACCAAGAGGAAGTCAGATATTTTGGTTTGAATATGGTCATTTTCTCTCTCTCTCTCTCTGAGCCAATATGGCAGCCCGTTTTAACATTTAATCATTTTAACCTACTAGTCTCTATTTTCATGCTTCTAGTACTTATTTTTTAGATACTAGTATCTATTCCATTAAGTACTAGTACTTATTCATTAGCGACTAGTGCTTATTCTTTAGTACTAGTGCCTATTCTTTAGATACTAGTGCTTATTCTTTAGATATTCTTTTGAATACGTATTAGTAGCTAATGAATAAGTACTGGTATCTATTTAATAGGTACTAGTATCTAATGACTTAGTACTAGTATTTATTGAATAAATACTAGTATCTATTAATAGGTACTAGTATCTAAAAGGTCATTTTCTCTCTCTCTCTCTGAGCCAATATGGCAAGCCGTTTTAACATTTTATCATTTTAACCTACTAGTCTCTATTTTCATGCTACTAGTACTTATTTTTTAGATACTAGTATCTATTCCATTAAGTACTAGTACTTACTCATTAGCGACTAGTGCTTATTCTGTTTAGAATATTAAAAGTGCTTATTCAATTTTTATGCTTATTTATATTTTCAGAGCAGAAAATCCGAATTTTCTGCTTATTCAATATTGCATCTAAAATGGAAGTGACTTGACGTGTGTGTGTGTGTGAGAGAGAGAGATTGTGTCTGTTACAGTGACAAGAGTTTAACCCTTTAAGGCCTTGTTTTTTGGATGTATATATTTTTTTATTAAAAAAAAGTGCATACAACCCATATCTTTTAAATGTATTGTTTTCTTTAAATTAAATTAAGATTGTATGTTTGGTAATTGAACCTAAATAAATTTAAAATTAATGTGCTATATTTCAGATCAATATATTTGTTTTCCTTCATTTTAATCAACACTAACTTTATTCTCATCTGAATTATAAATAACTTATTTCTGTATAAAATAAAAAATCCCGAATAATCCAGACCAACCAGAGTGCACTATTTCTACAACATCATCAGTGCTGAAGCGGAACTACCAGAGCCGTTCGGCAGATAGCCAGCAGATATTTTGTGTCACGTCGTGCACAATAACCCTAAAGGCACCAGGGTGGCGGTGCCACCGGCTTTATATATATATATATATATATATATATATATATAAATATAGCTGCGAGCAGCGATGAAGGGCCAAAGCCGGCGGTACCGCCACCCCGGTGCCTTTAGATCCCAAATCTAACTTCTATAGAAATATCTTTATCACACAACATCATACAATCTTGATCTATACATCTGCCATTTGCTTTAATGCTATCTAGAAATTGTCTTGTATTGCCATCTTCTTTGGCTTTATATTCATACATCTCGTCTAACTGTAACTGTAATTCAAACAACCTTAATTTGTCCTGCTGATTTATTACATTGATACTTGTCAAATTAACTATCTCTTTTATTACTTGTTCCTCTCTAATCCTTTTAGCCTGTGCTATTATTTTTCCTCTAACAATGGCTTGTTTTCTTATAAGATACTTCATGTACTCCCAATTGCTTGTTTTCTTATAAGATACTTCATGTACTCCCAATTGCTACCATATTTATTTGAACTTTGTGCATTGTTCCAGCAACTCAAAATTATATTTTTAACTTCCTTTTTAAACAAGACATCTTCCAATATTGCCTTATTCAATTTCCAGTGTGTTCGTATTCTTGCATTATTATACATATTTCCAGATAAGTCATTAACTAGATAAATGACTTTATGGTCAGTAAGGACAGAAGTTTCTATAGTAGCATGGCTTACTTGATTTTCTAGTACACTGGATATGAGCCAAAAATCTATCCTAGACTGTTTACTCCTGTCACCAGAACACCATGTAAATTCTTGTTTGGTTGGGTTTCGGATCCTCCAAATATCCATTAAATCCAATCCCAAACACACAAATTCTGTAATTTACTTAAATTATTTAAATTATTTCCTCGAGGAGGAATACAATCCAGGTTATTATCCCAAATAGAATTATAATCTCCTCCAGTAATTAGTTTAGCATCAGGAAAACTATCCAAGATGTTTCTGAGTTTTTCTTCAAAGTCTTGTAGTAAACTTTTATTCCTTACAACACTGTTTGTTGCATATATATTTCCTAACACAAAATATTGCTGGTTGAATTCGACAATCAAAATTACCCATCTTCCCAAGGAATGTGAATAACTTTTAACAATTGTTCCTCTAAATTTACCCTTCAAAATTGCAACACCTGCAGAATGATTGCTACCATAAGACATCCACATATCGTTTCCCCACTGGCTCTTCCAAAACTGAAAATCTGATTCAGGTGCATGTGTCTCTTGGATGAAATAAAAATCACAAAAATATTTTCCACAAAACAAAAAGATTGCTTTTCTTTTAACTAAGTTTCTCATACCTCTAACATTAAGAGAAAAAACAGCGAGTGAACCCATACTCACAGAACTTCAGAACAAAAGTTTACATCTCCAAACCCCCCTGCACATCTGGCAGCATACTGTAGGCACTTGTAGACACGAGTCAAAAAGAAATGTTATGTCAATGCCTACTTCACAAAGACCTCTTTCCCGTCCACAAACGCTCTGGTCCCAACGAAATAAGCCCTCTTGCCTTCTTTTCGTCAGCTTCAACACTTGGCCACAGCTGACTCCTAATTTCTTTATCAACTGCCATTAGATCTTCAGCAAACCTCAGCTTCTTTTCCTTCAAAAAGCTGCTTTTCTTTGCACTTTTCCACAGTAAGTCTCTAACATGCCTTTGTTCTGAACAGGAGAATCACAGCTCGTGGTTTCTGGATCACATCGAGCCTCCTTCCTACGCGATGAACCACGTCAATCTCAGAAGCGAACTTTCCCTTTTCCTCTGGAAGCACTACAGCGCAGATGTCCACGACCTTCTGTTTAATGTCTTCGCCTTCACGTTCGTCGAGACCATAAAGCCTCAGGTTCCAGCGCCTTCTATATCTCTCCATTTCATTTACTTTAGCTTCCAGATCCAGTATTTTCTTGTCGTGGGTACCACTCGATGTTTTCAGCCCAGTCAGATCTGCTTTGATGTCGTTAATCTCGCGAGACAAGAATTCAGTGGATTTCTGGAGAGCCTCAATCCCATCAGAGTTATTTTTAATAATTTTCTCTAAACCGTCAGTTCTTTCGTTGATTTTTTCTGTCAGCATTCTGACAATGTTATTTTGCAGGTCGAGAAGGGAAGGCTCGTTCTTTGATTTCTTTGAATCAGGAGTATGCGGAGCCGAATCAAGTTCGGTCAAACCTTTAGAAAGCAAATGTTCACGTTGCTGTTGGATTTGTGCATAATCATGCACCTCCACGACTTCCTGTTCAGCATCCACCCACATTTCTTGAGCTTCTTTCTTGGAACTTTGTCTCTCTTTGCGTTTTCCAGCCATAACTTGCGATGTCAATCGGCTTGCACGTTAATAGCAATATAAACTTGCTGATGATATGTTTAGCACCAAATATAGCTCAGAAGCGGAGTAAACAAGATTATTGAACTACTACTCGATCAATTTAATATAATTACCACAAATGCATGGAATTTGGAGAAGAAACTTTCCGACCTCATATAACGTTATTTACATCCACCACGGTCGCCATCTTGCGCGGCCCCCCCACACGACCAACTGTCACAACATTCTTTCTGTACAACGACGGTTTCAGCAGAGATAACCGAACAAAATGGATGAAAAATAAATTTTCAGTATGAAACAAAATTATCTGCGAAATCAGTTACAAGTAAACAGTGCTGCGGATATTCTGTATCATAGCAACAAATCGTCTCAGCTGAAAAACGCAGCGCTGCCAAAACGCTCTCAAGCGCCCACAGCTAGGCGTTTTCAGCAGAGCGTCCAGCGTTTTCAGCCGGCTAAAAACGCTTTGGTGGACACACGGCCTTAATCCTTCATTTTTGCACAGCGGCCAATTATGTCTGTCAGCAAAAGTAAAATCACACACTGCTCAATTGAATATGAAGGCAAATGGCTTGCATTAATTCAACCACATTTATCAATTCAATATTAAGCCCAAAATAGTTTTTGACTCACCAAGCGGTAGATTATTTGTAGCTTACATAAAATCCATCCGCCGCTCTTTCCTCGTAAAGACGTCGATCGCAACTTTGTAAAACTCGTCTTTACGGCCTTCAGTTGCTGCACTAGTCTATCTAAGGCTGGCGTAGACCTCCCTGTTGCTATTAACTCAGATTTTGAATTAAAATCGAGCTTGAAAAAATTTCTTAACTCTGTGATCACGGCCGGTGCTGTCATTTTGACTTTGAATTTGATTAGGCATAGGCTAGCTGTGGTGTAATGACGTTAGCTACGTAAATATGTCCAGTAATATCTCGATTTTAATTGGTTCATGTCTTATATGTAACGTAGATGGGTACGGGCATAGCATATTTACGTCCAAAGGCACAGCAGAGTTGTGCTTTTTGCCGTACATGTTAAAGAATACAGGATCGAAGTGCGCATGCGCAACATGGGTTTTTCGCTTGTCTGCAATGAATGGACCGTAAAAGCACTGCTTATTCTACCATTTTGTTATTTGATTATGCGTAACTGCTACATTTGTCATTGTAACGTCTAGACAATTTGAATAACACCCATATTGCATATATAAATCACAAGAATACACAGTAAAAATACAAATACAAGTTTATTATTTAATAAACATTTTTATTTTTGAATTTTGGCAGGGTAGGCAGTGCCTAGTTTGCCTCCCCAGACCGCACGTCACTGGTATGAAGATCTGATGAACATCTTTAAAAGAGCGGATTGCCGACGTTCTAAATTATTCACGTCTTATTTACATAGCCTAGACGTCGTTCTAACAGCTGGCAAGGACGTCTCAGCGACGTAAAGCATATGAGCACACGGCCTAATATAAACGTCTTCCAGATGAAAACGACGTCGTCACACAGATGTCTGCATGACGTCCGTGTGCTATCTGGGTGGCATCTGAAGAACATGCATGCGTTTCCTGAATTAAACATAAATCTACACCTTTCCCTTTGCAATACAAAAATAAAGCTTTTCTCTTTATGATATCACGAATACCTCTGGCATTGTAGAAAATAAAGAAAGAGACATAAGTGTCAAAAGTATCCAATTACTGAAAAATAAACCACAAGAGTAAAGCCTGTTTTATGCTTCTGCGTCGAATCGACGGCGTACCCCCGCAGACCCCTCTGCGTCGCCACGAACCCCTCCGCCGTAGCTCGACGTGCACTTCCAAAAAATTGTAACTATGCGTCGAGGCGACGCAGACCACAAGGGCTGTGATTGGTCAGATGCACTGCGATGCAACTCGACCTGACGCAGAACCATAAAACGGCCACGACGCCGTAGGAGTGACGGCGTAGCTACGCCGTGGAGTTGACGCAGAAGCATAATGAGGCCTTAAGTAAATAGCCTAAACTTTAACCAAATGGGATTACCACAAACAGATTAAAAAAATTATAACAGTTGCAAACATCTAAATAAACCAAAGTGCATCCATTATTTAACCATCCGATTAAGAACTTAGAAGCAACCACTTCTTGTCTCTAATAGAGAAGATTAACCTTGACTTTCGAGATAGCCTACCGACAAATGCAGATTCCTTCCAAGCGACCACAAGTCTATAAAGTTCCGTTGCCCTCTTCAGGATGAATCTCTTTACCATCCACGAAAGCCCTCGCTCCGCTGAAGTATGCGCTTTTGCCCTCCTTCCTCGCCCTCTCCACAGCAGGCCAAAGAAGGTTCCGTGCTTCAATGTCAAAAGCAGTCAAGTCCTCCTTAAACCGCAGCCCCTTCAAAGAAGACACTTCTTTGCATATTTCAATGACTCTCGTTTTCATTGGATTGCTCGGACAGTCCGTATAAACGCAAACACCATCTATGGCTGTAACGTTCCTGGTCATACATTTTCGTGTTCATTACCTTGACTTTTTTTCCTAGGAGAGCATTTGCATTTTTTAGGATTTTATTTTCTTTCTGCAGCTCCATTAACGTTACATCATCATGAACTGAGGTAAGAGATTTGCCCAAAGCTTCAATGTTGGAAGAATTCTCCTTCACCATTCTTTCAATCTGGTCGGATCTCTTTTTAATCTTCTCAGAGGGAATTCGGATGATATTCTCCTGCACTTCACTTAAAGAGAATTTAACTTTCTTTAGCAGAGGAGGCCGCAACATTTTTTTGCCTTTTGGAAGGTTGATTTTTGCTTGGTGTGTTTGGACACGAATCACAACTTCCTCTGTTTTTTACTTTACAGGCATACGAGTGGGTATTGCTGAAGTTTCTCTTCTCTTTTACAATCTCAGTCTCCATCTCTGCGCCAAGAATAGCATCCTCAGCCATTTTTTCAAACTGTGTAGCTGATGTTTTGGTAATTTAATGGCCTACTGTTCGCACCGCTGCAAAATCAAAATTTAATCAAATGCATCTAACAGTAACAACCTATAAATATTAGTTAGCAACTTTACGAAAACGGTATCTTCATTTGTGGGGAAATACCCGATATTGCTTCTCAGCTTGCAAAACCACAATCGCTCACGGCGCCATCTTGAGCCGCCTGTCTCCGTGCTTCATATGTTGTTGTTGATGTGTGTGACGTCGTTGCCGACAAATGCAGATTCCTACCAAGCGACCACCAGTCTATAAAGTTCCGTTGCCCTCTTCAGGATGAATCTCTTTACCATCAACGAAAGCCCTCGCTCCGCTGAAGTATGCGCTTTTGCCCTCCTTCCTCGCCCTCTCCACAGCAGGCCAAAGACGGTTCTGTGCTTCAATGTCAAAAGCAGTCAAGTCCTCCTTAAACCGCAGCCCCTTGGTGGTCAGATACTTGTTGTTTTTTGAAATTTTCCAGATGAAATCTCTGGCTGTGCGGGAAATGAATCTCATGATCACCGGTCTTGGTTGAACTCTTCTGCCATCATCCAAGGTTTTAGGTCTGCCAAGACGATGTGCCACATCCAGAGCATCCTCTACCATCACTGATCTATATAGAATGACTGGATAGCTCATGACATTCTAAACTACCATCAGGCATCGAAGCCAACGGAAGTGTTCGAGCAGCCATCTTACGATTCCCTACCAGCAGAGGGCTCCAACGGCCGTTATACAGATTTTGGTAGCTTTGACGGTACTTTTAAGATGACCCGCTGTGCAGCATACAAGTGTAAAACGACGTTCACAAAAGGATGTAGAAAAACTGCCCACGGGTTGTAATTCAAGCCCTATAAGTAGTAATTTATATGTACAATTGTCGCTATTCCTGTGTTGTTTTCTCCAAGGCAAGAGTAACTTAATTCTTCTACTAGTGTTGTCAAAAGAACCGGTAATGTTACTTCGGCAAGTTACCAAGTCGGCACGGAAATTTTGAAAATGGGACGATACCAGCATTTCTGCAGTACCGGGTAACTTATATTCTCGGTACCCACTAATAGCTGCTTTCAATCGCTTCAGTTTTTATCTAAACGCGATCAAGGCTCCAGACTAACTTTTTTACTAGGAGCACTTTAGCCAATGTAGCCTAAGTTATACCACGATGTATTATACTAGTGTCTGTGAATATTGAACCGCAAAAACATGGCTGTCAACCCTTCATGTTCTGCTTCTCTCTGTGGGAATGAATGGCGCAGACGCACGGTTTAATTTACCACACACACACACACACACACACACACACACACACACACACACACAGAAGCACGCGTGAGGTTCCAGTCTCTGCTGCCTCACGATATGAGGACATGATGAACTTCCTCTCCAGAGCCGATCTGAGTGTCACTTCATGAGCATTTTACCGCTTCATTTGAGAAAAACTATCGTCATATCATAACACACACAGAAACTCAAAGGTCTTCACGGCAACCCGTCAAAATAAAAGTTCTGTTTAGCTTTAAGAAATTGACTGAAATAATTATATTTGCCTACTGTTGTACAGTAGATTTAGCTACATCTTAATGTAATGCAATTTTTAATAAGCAGGACATTTTTTTGACTTTAAACAAATATCCATTTAAATGCTTAAGGTGTTTGAGTGGTAAGAATGGACAGTGAGACTTTAGATTTTAAAACGGTGTCTCCTTAGGCAATGTTTTCTCAGTCAAATCATACAATGTCCTATTGATTCAATAGAACGCGTGAGCTCACTAGGGAATACCAATATGGCGGCGCGGTGGCTTCACTGTTTATGACGTCTGCGTCATATAGATCAGTGGTGGCACAGTAATGATTGAAACAACATTGAAATCCTGTCCGTAGATCGGAATTTCAATGGTATTTTAATTATCAGGAATATTGAAACAATGTTGAAATTTCAACTGAACTAAGGATCAATGTGATTTCAATGGAATTTCAATCGTTTTTAAATGTAATGCTATAAATAGTATATAATATTAAATAGCCTGCTTTATCTACAGCAAGGATGTTAAAAAGTAATGGGACATTTGAAATCTTGTATAAAACACTGAACACACATCACAAACAAATTCATTTTTATTAGCCTTTTTATTTAATTAATTGTAGGCTACTCTTTATTTACACTCTTCAATGTTCTCTGACACCTGAATATTTTGTCGTCCAGTCCCTCCTGCCCGGTCTGGCATATGTGAATTGGGTGACGGCGGCTGTCCCCATCTGCTGAGTAAGAGCACCTAAAACAGAAAATAAAATCACAATGCAAAAAATTAGCATTTAAGTTAAACAGGAGATTATATTTATTTGTATTGGTACATTCGTGCCGCAAGATGAAGTATGTAACGTGGGGCTAAGCCCTCCCAAGGCCCCCCTTGACGCCAGGCCTGGTTATGGCTATAACAGTGCGCGCAAAAATCGTGATATCGCATAAGCACTAGTACATTCATATTTTGGATTTGTATTACGACAAGATTGTCTAATCAGCATTCAGTTACAACTCAAGACAGTTCTGCATTGAATAAAGTAAAGTAAGTCATGTCTTCTGTGTAATTCTGGCCCGCCGTGGTCACTTCTGTGGGTTGCGCTAGGTGGAGCATTGCTAGCGTTGGTTCCGCCGGTGTTCTCCGGCGGTCAGAAGAAATAGCGGTGCTGTGTTAATAGATTTCACGACACAAGCAATGGGTAGGCTACAGACATGTATTTTGAGCTAAATATCACAAAAATAGACTGGACTCGGAGGTTTTGCTAACTTTATAACCTAGAAGAGAACTACAAAGTAGGCCTAGGCTACTTTTGGCAGATTTTGACACAGTGGTAAAACAAAAATCTATTTCCTGCAGCACTGCGTCGGTTACTACACTAACCATCATGTTAACGATCAGCCTAACAGTATTTGATTTGGTACAATTCATTCATATCAAACATTAAGCAAGCTTCCCTTTAGGCTTGTGCCAAGGGTCCAGAAATGAGCTGTGTCCGGTGCAGTACGTTGGTATAACACCCGTGGATCTCCCGGTCAACCAAAAATCTATTGATTTTCAATCATATTTCCCGGTCAACTATATATCGATGCATTTTCAATCATATTTCTCAGTCAACTATGTGTCTGACTTTTCAACAACAGCGTCGTTTCTCGGTCAACTATAAATCAATGACTTTTCAACACATTCAGCGATCGCCCGGTAAACCAAATATCAATGCTTAATCAATCATAAAGATAACTATAAATCAATGTTGTTCCAATATCGTTGCCATCAACATTAATAACATCAGGTTTTCATCGACAGGGTAATGGTGATTCAACATTAATTTTGCATCGAAATTTCAATATCAACCATAATCCCAGCTAACACAGTTATGTTGTGAAGACGTAACAGGACCGGCCCATATTCGTCGTAGCGACGTACCACATAACGTTCCAGTACCATAACTTTGTGATTCCCATAATCGTCGTGGCGACGTTATAGTGGTACATCACAAGAACGTGATGAGTACGTCTTAATGACCAAACTGGCATGTTGCAAGGACGTAACATCAAAGGACCATATTAGTCGTAGCGACGCGCCAAATAACGTTCCAGCAACGTAACTTTGTGATTCCTGTATTCATCGTGGCAACGTTATTGTGGTACGTTGCTGGAGCGTGGTAGGTACGTCATCCGCATTTATTTTTAATATAATTCTCACCTTTAGTCCTGGGAATGAAGATGTGCTTGAACCAAAACCCTAATATCAGCATAGAACTGATAAACTCAAACATTTCATTCTCTCTTGTAAAACCTTATAAATTATTAAAGGGAATTGTGTATTCTTTTCAGTGAATACATTTAGGGATTAATATATGTAATGGAAACCAATACAAACCCCTAGCAAATAGAAAATGGCCCAAAACCACACTGCATTCATTTATTAATCAGCCTTAATTCAGTGTTACTTTGTACAATTACTAAGCCAATACATTTTGAACATTAACGATATTTCAACCATGTAAAGTTTAACAAGTTATGAGTACAGAAATTGAACATGTCAATTAATTAATCAAAAAAACATAATCAATGAATAATGCAACCAACTATTATTCTTTTTATTGAAAAAAGTGTCTTATCATTAGGGATGGGTGTATTTAAATAATGATTTTATCACTGAAACCTATCAATACTCTTATTGACACTACTCTCTAATTTAGCGTAAAAGCAATAAAGACATAAAAAAAGAAATAAATAGATTCAGATGTTTCTTTATTATTCATTTTATTTGCAGAAATAGGTTCAATTGTTTCCTGAGTATCCTGTGAGGCTCCTGCTATAAATGTCTGGTGGTGATGTGCTTCATTGATTCACTACCAGTAGCAAAACCTCACTGTAAAATTTTTCCAGGATTTCACAAGATATAACTGTAATATTTCACAGTTAATTAGATTATAACCACTTCACAGGCTTTAACTGTGATAATTCACAATATAATACCGTATTTAGACTTTCACTGTGAAAATAATGCATGCCCGGGGCTTTTACAAGAAACTACTGTGAATTTCGTCTTTTTCGTCTGGCAACTGCGTCAGCGTCATCAGAGCTCTCTGATCTACGTGGTCTCATTCGGTGGATTCAGCGGTAAGTGTTTAAATGTCAAACTTTATCAATTTGATTGTTTTTATATGATAGTGCATGTTATTTAAAAGTATGAACCAAATTAGCGTTAGTTGTAGGTTCTGTTGTCATGTTTTTGTAACTTTTTGTAAGATGGAGACTCGCGTCTAGGTTTAAGCGCGCAAATTTGAATGAACAGACGTTGGTTGTAAGTTAGAGTTAATTATACCGTATTAAATTAGTAACACTGTGAGACTTAGATACACCGTCGAACATTTAACGTTAGCTTTGCTTAAAGCTTATCTTAGTTACTCTAACAGCGTTCTCTCTTTTTCCACAGCATTTTTCTACGTTGACCTACGAGAAATAAAGTTAGAAGGTAAGATGTGGCCTTAATAGTGGGTATTATGACAGTTATTGTCAACTAGATAAATTATGGTGTTGTGGATTTGGGCAAAGGTGGATTAAATTCATCTCAAATTAGTAACTTTATAATTTTCTTCCCTGCTGTGTGTGTGAAACGGAGCAACCGTTGTCTGTCTCGTCAACAGAAAAATGAAGTGCGCATGTGGATTTGGGCAAAGGTGGATTAAATTCATCTCAAATTAGTAACTTTATAATTTTCTTCCCTGCTGTGTGTGTGAAACGGAGCAACCGTTGTCTGTCTCGTCAACAGAAAAATGAAGTGCGCATGTCAATATATATATATTTTTTACATTACCTTGTCTCTGGAATTTTCCACTACCAAAATAAATGTTCTGCGCGGCAGTTTTCCCGCTGTTAGACCAAGGTGCCCTCATCTGTGTTTTGCAAGAAAATTAACGTTGATTATAACTAGACAGTCCGAAGTAATTGCAGTGATTTGTATCTGTAGGATATACGTTTGTAATTATTGTCTTTTAATCGTCATCTGGTAATGGTGTTTGTATATACAATTTAAATACAAGCCGTTTAGTTTCTAGTAACGTTAGCCTATACCTTACAACAGTAGTGACTGTCACTACAGGGTGGTGAAGTAGTTTTCTTGCTACACTACACACTGTTCATTTTAAAGTTAACCTGTTAACCGTTTCCAGAGCGTCGGCGCACTGAAGCGGTTTTTTTTTTATTTAGTTCAAATTTACTATCAGATTTAATGTTATCCCTTGACAAACTATACATCATTAAAAAGATATAATACTCAAGATTCAGTATTTGACCACTATTGTATTCTGAGAAACTTATAGTGACAGTTATGTCTTAATTTGTGTCAGGAGTTATGAAATGGAAAAATGAGTCGATACCTTTAATATGAATTATGAGCGTCAGCTGGTCCATTCATAAAAAACACTCCAAGCTGTCGTCATGACAGCGATTCGCAAAACATCGTCCCTCAGGGCTTTAGCTCAAAAATGTGCAGACTTGGAGAAATATTGATATATTCTCATAGATTCACATCATATTTCTATAGACAGGAATAATATTTGTTGAATTTATACCCAAATGCGTCGATGTAATCATTATGATCGCTTCTTACTGAGATGTGCTGTGTTTTCAATTCATACCAATAGCCTGAGGGCGCTATATGCACAATAACAGTCCATATATGGATCACGAAGAAGACCCATAGTCATGTGACATTCCAGGACGTCACTGATACAGAAAGTAGCTGACAGAGATCGCTGTAACATGCAGATAAAGATGTTTTGAAGACAATAAACATGATTGCAATGATATTTGAGTTACCTGTGTTCTTCAAGCCATGCCAGGTATTTCATAATAATAGATTATATTTATAATGCAATGCTAATCGATATAGATTTCATCATCGTGCAGAACACTATAAATAATACATTTTCTGTCGGATTTTTTTTTATCTGAAGCCAAATTAGATCACAGAAGATTATTTAAAACACTCGACTTGCGTTATAAAGTAAGTTTGGAGCACAAACATGGTTTCAATCTCATAAATGGTCGTGTATTGATGGTGTGCTAAGCTAACATGCTAGCTAGCCCAGGTGCACCTGCCACCAGCAGTTATTGTTTTATGATTTTTTTCTAAATAGGAATGCTTACTGAAATGTTTCAGTGCATTTGATACCAGTTTCAAATATTTAGTGAGAACTTTGATAAAAGAAATTAGGGTTTGAAACCCTATGAATAGCCTGTGAATAGCCAGTCGTTAGTAGCTATAATGCAGACAAAAGAAATGCATATTTAGAGCCATAACCAGTCTGGAGAGGTGTAAATGTGTGCAAGGAGAGACTGACTCTGAATGGGGCTCGTTTGCACCACAAAATAATAGAGACAATAGACTGATTAGATGACTCAGAAGATGACTAAACATCAGTTTGCATTTTAGAGTCTAATCAAAATAAAGTAATTTGACATGATCTTGAAAAACATTTAACTAAATACAGAGTTTTAGACTTATCATTTTCAGATTTTAAATATAAAATGGTCACACATATGGCTTTAGCTGCAGTGCATTTCTAGATTGCTCCAGGGCCAACTTCAATTTTATTTTTATGAAGATGTTTCATGAAAGTAAATTTCTAATAACTTTACAAAACTTTGAAGCTATTTAAACATTTTTTTTCATTATGACAATAATTATTTCTACATTTACAATAAACTACTAGGTGTCAGCTTTCAAATGAGATCATACTTGTGCTTTTAGTGCAAAGGGTTCATGAACTGTATCTGTTTAAGTTTGGGTATGCCATTTCTGGGGATTTTTCAAAAGTGGCCTTGAAGGTTAACAGGTTAATAACCTGAGTAGTCATTAATAGATTCTATATTTCCACATTTATCTTTAACTAATCTGTATATATTGTTCATTACTTTTTATGTCGTTCAGTAGTGTTTAGGAATTTAGATGTGAGTGATCCAAATACAGTATGTTGGTGTTATAAGGGCAATCTGCTACCTACATCCAAAATTGCTAGTTTAAAAAAGCCCTGTATTTAGTTTTTCTCAATTGAAGAACACAATGTTCAACTGTAAATTCAGTTTGTGTGAGCATGTGTCTAAGACTGTTATTGAGTTTATTCAGCACTCAAAGCTGCATAGCAATGCTCCTAACTTTAAGTACAATTGCGGTGTGCCTGAATGCTCTAGGATGTATCGCAAAGCAAATATTTTGAAAACTCATATGTATAGAGAGCATAAAGGGCTTGGATCATCTGTGCGACCTTGCAAGCAATTTGAGACTCCCTTAAAATGTGTTGCTCCGTTTTGTACAGTTACATGTGACACCTTAAGCTCCCTCATCAAGCATTTGAAGTCACACATACATGAGGGATTAGAAATCAAATGCCCAGTCAGAGGTTGTGGTTGCAGCTTTACAGTTGCATCCACTTTAGCCTTACATTTTTCAAGGAAACATAAAAATCTAGATCACACCTTGTTAGATGTCCGATCCTGCTGAGCCTAGTAGTCTGCATAGTCAGCCATGTTCTGATACTTCTGTTGTGGATGATAATGAGCCAGAGGGGCAATTTGCTGTAGATGAAACTCTCTATTTGCAAAACCTTGCCCTTCTGTATCTTAAATTACAAGGAAAGTTATTGCTACCAGCCAGTACCATACAGACAATCATTGAGGACTTTCAAAATGCCCATGAAATTGGCTTATCACATTCCCTTATGATCTTAACTAAGAAACTGAACGAAATTGGAATCCAAGAGGACACTATAAGCAACATCATTGATGAAATGAACAGGGAAGATCTTCTTAAGATGTGTAACAGGGACATTTTGAGTACAGACCAAAAAAGGAAGAGTTTTTTTAAAACCAGTTTCAACTATGTTGAGCCTGTGCCTTTTCTTTTGGGCAGTGATGAAAATGGTAACGAGTGCTTTTCCCAGTATATTCCCATCCATGAGACGTTAGCTACACTGTTCAAAAGTGAGTCTGTAAAAGAACAATATGTCGCCACACATTTGCAACCAGCTACTGAAAATATAATTCAGGATTTGAGAGATGGAGAGGGATTTAAGGGCAATCAGCTGTTGAAAACAGAGCCTTCCTCTGTTGGTGTGATCCTATATCAAGATGCTTTTGAGGTTGTGAATCCACTTGGTTCAGGGAAAAAAAAACACAAGGTTTTAGCTGTTTACATGACTCTGACTGACATTTTGCCTCACAATAGATCCACAATAGATCAAATGCAACTTGTCATCCTATGTAGGGAGAAAGATTTTAAATACTTTGGCATGAACAAAGTTTGTGAACCATTGATCAGTGACCTCAAACTAGGGTTGTAACGGTATACCGGTATGGCGGTTTATCGCGATATTGACTTGTACGATTATCATATCGTGAACATTTGCTTATCCACGGTTTTGGAAAAAAAATTAAAGCAGATCTCAAATGCGCATATGCAACTTATTTCCACTTGACTACTCCACCTATACATGTGCACTGGAGAAAATGTCTGAGACTGAGGCTGCGAATTCTTCGAAAAAAAAAGTTAAAAGCTGCAGTGTGGGAATACTTTGGGTATCCGAAAAACGAACGTGGGTTTTTCCTTGAAGATTGATATCCAGTTGTGTCCAGAAATATGGACGAAGAGTGGCTGCAAAATGAGGAAATATGTCAAATATGTTCTCCCATATTCGCGAACACCTTCCCTCCCTGCAGATAAAGTTCCATTTATAACTTAAGTCCATATTATTTACGTGTTGCTGAGGGAATTTACAATATAACGCAGATGTCACGTAAAATGCGCGATTTGATAGATGGATGAATAAATCTAAAATATAGCTGTGCAATAAATAAAATCGCTATATGAGTGTGTCTATTAAACAGCGCAAAAAACTGTAAATCTATATTCTGCTTGTTCAGCGTGTCTGTGTGAATGAGCAGCACCGTTTCACCTAGTATATACTCAAGTATATGTGACGCTCATGGTGTTTAAAGCGTCTGCTGTCTCACTCACTATATAAGGACGTGAACACATGAACATATCCAGAGCTGCTCTGAGAGAACTAAATGAGCATTTCATAATTTTGTTGAAAATAATCATTGTCAAATACACTCTGACTGAAACTCATAGGATTTTAGTACAACCTGTCAAAATAAAAATTATCTTAAATAATAATTAATAAATTAAGAATTTTTTTAATTCAATTGATCAAACATGTTTGTTCAAATGGGAGATCTGCAGCTTTATTTTTTCTTTCTTATTTTTTCAAAAGGTAGATTAAAAAAGTTTGTTTTAATAAACCATATGTTCAACCAAAAAACCCTATCAGTTTTCATTAATTTAAGGTTCATTGCAGCTGATAATAATAATCATTGTTTAATACCGTAAACCGTGAAACCGTGATATTTTCTGAGACTATTATCATACCGTGAAAATCTCATACCGTTACAACCCTACCTCAAACTTCTAGAGGAAGGAGGTATTTTGACAAATGATGGCAGAGTTGTAAAAGGAACTTTAGTTGCCATTTCAGGAGACAACCTGGGATCACATTGCATTGGGGGATTTGTCGAAAACTTTAGTCGGGCAACCCATTTCTGCCGCTACTGTGAGATCGACAGAAATGCATTCATGAAGGAACCATACACGTGTGGGACTTCAAGAACTGCACAATCCTATCAAAGTCATTTGCAGGGTTTAGACACCAGTGCTACTGCCACAGTATGCGGCATCAAGATGGACTCTCCTTTTAACCATCTTAATTATTTTCATGTTTGCCAGCCAGGGCTCCCGCCATGTCTGGGGCATGACTTGTTTGAGGGTATTGTGTCTTATGACCTTGCCTTGTTTGCTGGTCACTTGGTTCAGGAGAAGCACTTTACCTACTTACAATTGAACAGATGTAAAAATCAATTCAAATATCAAGGAAATGATGCCAGCAGCAAACCAGCAGACATGTCTCCTGGTAGTGAACGATTAAGTGGACATGCAGTTCAAAATTGGTGCTTTCTTCGGTTGCTACCTCTTTTTGTGGGTGACAGAATTAAAGATCATTCTGAAAATGAAGTATGGCAACTCATTCTGCAGCTGAGAGAGATTGTGGAGCTTATTTGTGCACCAGCCATTACAGCAGGCCAAGTGGCATATCTTAAAGTCCTTATTGAAGAATATATCTTCAGTCATCAAAGGCTTTTCCCTGCCAGTCCGTTAAAACCCAAGCATCACTATTTGTGCCATTACCCAGAGCTGATTCTTCACTTTGGCCCACTTATACGCCTGTGGACGTTACGGTTCGAGAGCAAACACACCTTCAAGCAGTGTGCTAGGAAATTGCACAACTTTAAGAATCTTTGCAAAACTCTTGCAGAAAGACACCAACTATTGCAAGCCTACCTGAGTGCAGGCAGACTCTTTCCTTCAAATGTGCATGTTGATAAGGGTACAGAGTTTTATGTGAGTGATTACAACGACAGGATCAGGGCATCAGTAGCTGGTCAAAATTTTTGAGTCACAGTCTGCAGTAGCTTGCAATGAAGTCACAGTGAAAGGCACAGTATACCAAAAGGGGATGTGTGTTTTGCTTGAGAGTACTGATAGAGAACTTTCTGTGGGAAAGATTAATCTTATCATTGCTCTTAATGAGTCTGTGCAGTTTGTGACTCAGAAACATACTTTTGTGAAGGTGAGCGACATGGGTGTCTATTGTGAATTAGGAACAGCCCAAGAGGATTATGTTTGCATCGAGCAAAAGGATTTGCTTGACTATTATCCTCTTCCATCATACAAAGTGTTTGATATATCACTAATTGCTCTCCACCATTCTTTTCCAGAGGCAGTTTGAACTGGCACTTGACAGAGGTAGCCGGAATTGATTTGACGAGTGGAGCAAGCAGGTAGAAATGCACACACAAGATGTAAACTTATTTGGTGTTCCTTTTTAATAACATTTTTTTAAGCTATGGCACAGATTCTGCTTTACTACAAAATGTTCTGTAGTACATGTTCTCATCACAGTGATTAAAAATTGTTTTTTTTTTTTTAATTATTGTAAAACTGTTCATACTGTCGCTTGTTTAAGCTTAAAGTCATTATTTTATAATTCATCACACATTTAAAGTTTATATGCCCAGAGCTGGTGGTTTTTAAGTGTAGTAAAAAAAAATGCTAAAGGGAAAAAAGAAAATGATACCATCCCTGTCTGTATTGAATCCAATTATTTCAATAGTATATTTTGTCTAAACTGTTATTTGTTTCTTAAATATCCTAGTTCATTACATCCAGATTCAATAATTCATACATTCCTTTTGTCAATTACTTGTGACAATTTTTTGCCTACTAAATTTGTTTTTCTATATAGGTGTAAATAGTTTGATTGTATTCCCCCCAATTAGTATATAGTGGAAAGGGATAGTGTTCTTTGACATCTGTTGTGGAAATGTTGGACAACTTGTACATGTAACATTAAAGTGTGAGTAAACATAATTTGTTTGTAATCAACATGGAAAATGAACAGTGTGACTGAAAAGTGCAGTAAACTTGGAAACTTTTAGTTTGGTCAGGAATGATTGAGTTATATATAATGAGTGAGTTATATATAGTTACACTCTTTTAGGTACAGTCTGTTGCAGTAATAAAGCTCAAACATTGTGTATATAACTATAGTAATTTGACAAATGGAATTGTTTGTATGTCTGCTCAACCCTCTTTTCAGAAAATGGATGAAGTAATGATGAAAGAAGTGGTGCTGTCATTCATATCTGGTCTCTCTGAAGAAACTCTGACTTCACTGCTGTATGGGTTGCAAGAGCTTGGTGTGGAAAACTAGGAAGACCTTGCTTTGTTCAAGAAAAAGATATAGAGAAATACCTTCGACCTATTCAGTGTCGAAAGTTACTGAATGGCTTTAAAGGTAACTATATTTTTGATACTTTCCCATTGAAAAGTTGAATAATCTAAAGTTGAATAAAATAGAATAGAATAAAAATAAAGTTAAAAATATAATGCATATAATGCATAAAATTAAGTAAAAAAAAAAACATTTTTGAAGAAAGGCAGCATTACATAAGTGTAAATATAGCATGAATATAGCATCTACTCGGTCGGTCAAGTGGGTTAGAAATCTACTTGCCCAAAGTAAACAATTTCTTGCCCAAAGTTTTTTTTATTTTTTATTAGCGATTATACAACAGATAACAATAAATACTAAAGTTAATTGTCATATTTAATCTTTATGAATAATATATCTTTATAAAAGACCCTCTGTGTCAAAAATTATTAGTGGACAAAGGAAATATTAGTGGAGTATTAGTGGACAAAGGAAATATTAGTGGAGTTTTAGGGAACTGAGGATTTCACTGCTAAGTTTAAAAAAAAAAAAAATTGTCGAAGACTACATCCAGATCGGGTTCAGAGCGATAATCAAACACAGATGAAGTACTTTCTCTCTCCCTTCATGTAATAATCTGTTCTCTTATTTGTAGGACTCGCAATAGTTCAACTGGAACTGGTTCCTGTCACTCCAACCGTTGTCCCCAGCTCCTTAAACACTCCTTCCAACTTCCCATGCACTCAAGACACCATTTCGTCTCCATCCTTGCCGCTTGGCAGACCATGGCATGTAGCCTTCGAGGTCAACTGGGATAGGATGCCAGCAGCTATTTGAAAGGCACTAACAAATAAAACCAGACCATCACCAAGCGATAGAAAAGAGATGGTTAGGGCAGTGGTTGATCAGATGTTGGATCATGACCCTAACCCAAACAGAACAATGTGTCACAACATTGCTCGAAGCATTGTAAGGAGCCATCCAAAATGTTTTGCGGACGTTGCAAAAAATGGAGACACCCTTGGAGATGGTTGTCATTCTTTTCTGCAGCAAATAAAAACTAGGGTGGAACATAAAACCAGGAACAATACTCTAGCGAGACGACGCAGGGAGAGGACGCACAGTCAGGTACCAGATGAAGGCAGAGGCATGACAAGAGGCCCTGTAGATCAGTACGGCTGTGTAAGGTGGTGTCCTGTGGAAGTTCCATTTGGCGAAACTGAGGAATCATTAGATGGTATCAAAAGTCATCTCCAAAACATCTACTCAGAGGAAGGCATGAGTGGTGCTGAGAGAGCTGAACCTCTGATGGAGAAGACCTATATCATCCAGCGACGCTATCTTAATAGTGTACCTGCGCCAGCCATTGCAGTTGTTAAGGAGGAATGGCCTTTTCTCTTTTCACCAAGAGGTATTTTTTCCCTATTCCACATGGCTCATTGCATGGGTGGAGTATAGTCTCAATCATCTGAAATGTAAAATGCACATCTTTTTCAAAAACAATCCAAAGCTATAAAATTCCCTTATTTTACATGGCAGTATGTATGTAACAGACTAACGGGTTGCGACAAACACAGGTCTTTCTTCAGGGTCATTGTCCACAATATCTTTCTTTTGTTTTGTTACAATAATGAGTTAAAGGGGTCATATTATGTAAAATTCACTGTTATAAGTTGTTTGAACAGCAAAGTGAGAACAATGAGCCTATACTGGCAAAAATCCACTCGCTCGTTTTTGAGGTTATATTCTACCCATGCAACACACACAATGTACCTGAAGCATCCAAAGAGCACCTGTATATAATTACAACAAAGATTCAGCAGCACTTCTACTCCATTATCTTCAGGTATATGTTCACACTTTACTCTTCTGACCGATGTCTCCATCCTCGTGAAGTTTCGAGAGGCCCTGGAGAACAAATTCAACACCATTCTGAAGTTCTGCCAAGAAGTCAACTGTCATCAAGGGAACGGAAGATTTGTTCGAAATTGACTATAGCTACTATAGGTAAAGATTATTAACAGTTGAATCTTATTCTACTCTTATTTTTGCAGCCTTGTGCCACAGCCACTGATGTAGAAGGGACCGTGATGCTACCAAGCACCCCTCGCTTGATTGTTCAAGGTAATGTTGATGTCTTCCTCATTTTGAATGTATTCTGTCAAGTCATCCACAGATTTGTTGTGAGCAGTTTCATGTAGTAACTATTTTCCTTCAACTGATAGTTCCTACATGAAACTGCTCACAATAAGGTCTGGATTATCTTAAGTAAACCAGGTCATGATTTCTGGAAAGAGGCATTGCTGTTGAGTTTTTCAAATGTGTTTTTTTGCACTTTGAGCACCACAAACAAAGTTCCATATAGTCCCTTTATATACAAAAAAAATCTGTTAGAACACTACTCACTCTCAGGTTATATTTTTGAGTATGATGCTCATGTATTAATTTCATTTAAAGGATATAAATGTAAACAGAAAGTTGTCTCTCTCCCTGAAGTCAACATAAACGATCTGCTATCACTCCTCAATTGAACGACATGGTCTTAAAAAAGTTTAAATTGCAATTCACTTGGGTTTAAAAGAATAAAATAAAAATCTATTATGAAAAGGACAGATTTTTAATATCCAAAAGAAACTTTTAAATGATAAGGTGGTGTTGTAATTTATACTGTACACTAGGGCTTTGACTCCGAACTTCGTTATTCGAATAGAATTCGAATATTTAAAAAAATGATATTCGAACGAATATTAGGCAGACTTTAATATTCAAACCTGTTATGGGCATTATGTTTTGTAAATGTGTTTGCTTGTAAACATTGTTTTCAATTCAGTTTCCGGGGCTTTTTCACGCCTGGTGAAGTTGTGAATCACAAGCTCATTAGCAAGGCAATTATTGGTCATCTGGGGTGTATTCCAGAAAGCTGGGTTAATTTACCATCAGATTAACCCTGAACTCTGGGTTGATTAACCCATAACCTGCTTACTCGGGGTATGTCGGTTCCAAAACACCTGTGTCGAGTTAGTTTAATCAACCTACTGCTAATAACCTCGAGTTAATGCGCGCGCACGGCGAACATATAAAGGCATTTTCAATGGAACGCCGAATTCAGGAGTCACCATGGAAACTAAGGCTGAAAAGTTGCGTGCCGCCTACTTCTCCGAAGTAGAGTTAGAAGTTTTAATGTTGGCTTATGAGGAGTTCAAGCCCATTATAATGAAAAAAAGCAATACAGCTGCATATGCGAGGGAAAGACAATTGGCTTGGCAAAAAATAACTGACAGAGTAAATGCGTAAGTTTTTTTTTATTACATTTTAAATATGCTTGCCTTTCTTTTGTTAATTTGCAAAGTTGAACAATTGTCTTTTTGAGCATGTGGCATGACTCGACAAGCATTTACTTTTCTCTACATCAGTTTCTTAAGAATACAGTGCAATGTATATTGACAAGAAATATTTAGGCCTCTTGTTTTATAAGGTGTAATCCTTCTGGAGCCAAAAGAACTCTTTCCCAAGTCAAAATGAAACACAAAAACATTCTCCAAACAGGTAATATTTTATTTTAACTGTTGTAAGATCAATGTCTTAAGTTACTTTTACAGTATTCTTCCTATATAGCTAATAGAAAGAAGGCTGAGGCCCGTCTAACTGGCGGGGGTCCACCTCCACCTCCTCTCACCCCATCTGAGGAGTTGGCTCTTTCCCTTAATAAAGGTCGCCCTGTGGTCGATGGTATTCCAGAGGGCACTTCGTCAGACTTAGCTACGTCCCACAACAACTCAAGTGACTTGGTACAATGTAGGTATACCATATTAGTACTTATGATTATTTAGTCATACGTTTGGACAAAACGATCATTAACTCTTGTCATTAGGAAGAAGGCTAAATGCTTCCCAAATGCAGTCATTGTTTCACTTGTGCATTATGCATACATGTTCTATTTTACAGCATATGCTGTATACAGTAATCTGTTTTTTTTATTCTTGCATGTTCCTAATGCCTTTATTCAGTGTCTGTCATACTTTAGTAATTTATACATTGAGTATCTTTATTTTTTCTTGCAGTTGCTGATGGACGCATTGTATTATTGGATCCTCCCGAAACCACACTTGTCTGTCACAATTGTTAGTGATGCATTTTAAGAAACAGTTGCTTTTAGATCTTTCACTTTCTCTGCCAGACAAAGTAACCTTGCATATTTCCACTCTAGGATGATGATGATGAAGAGACCACATCTGCTGTGACAGAATTAGAAAGTGCTGGGAGACCCACAGAGGTATGATGCATATACTGGACAATGCATAGCTTTTTAGATGGAGTGAAACATGTGTAATTTGTCCTGTGACAGAATCTAGCTGGGGATGTATATGCAGATGATGGTCCATCTACCTCTACACATAATCTTAGCAGTGTAAGAACTTGTCCCTGGTTGTCCTTATTTACATAATGTTACTATGTGGCAGATTTTCTTCTTTAACCATCTTATTTACTTTGCCTTCCTAGTTGTTTGCAAAGGAGCTGTATAAGGTCCATCTATTAAGGCAAATTAAAAAAACTGACATGGACATGGACCTTATACAGCTTCAGATAGAGGAGAAAAGGCTGGCCATTAAAAAGGACAAACTTGAAATAGAACTACTGGAGCATCGCCTTAAGGTGAGAATCATATGTGAACATGAATATGTTATTTCTTTTTGTGTGTGTATAAAGCAATAAATACAAATCTGTCATGTCTCTTTTATTTCAGGATATAAAGAAATAGAACACATTAAATAAAGTGATTTTGACAAATCATGTCTCTAAGCCTTCTGCCATCCGTGTGGTCTGCCAGATTCATTGGGTGTTGTTCTAGGTCATCTTCATCAGGACAGGGGGGATGCCTCTCTCCTCTTATTGTGGCAATGTTGTGAAGTACCACACAAGCAACTGTGATGTCACATGCCCTATTTGGATTGACCCTGAGCCCACGCAGACACTGAAACCTCGCCTTCAGAATGCCTATGGTCATCTCCACCTTGGCCCGTGTTCTGCTGTGAGACCGGTTGAAGCGTGTCTGTGGTCCGGGCTCAGGATCCGGGTAGGGTGTCGTCATATAGGGGAGGCAAGGGTATCCTCTGTCCCCCAGCAAGTAACCATAGAACTGTCCTGTAATGTTAGAGGTGTTTTGTAAATGTAATAAAGACCGCAAGCATTTGTCTAACAAAACGTACCCTGTTGAAATTTGTTGCACAGAGATGACTCTCTAAATATTCCAGGCCATTTTGCCTCAACATTAGTGATGAGGTGAGTTGCATCACATATTACCTGTGGAGAACAATAAGTTTATTAGGGCTATTTGTAACACCAATATTAAGGAGCCCAAATATAGCTACCTGTACGTTGATGCTATGCACAGACTTCCTATTAACATAGTCTCCCTCATTGATAGATGGAGCTTTAATAGGAATGTGGGTGCCATCAATGCACCCAATCACGTTTGGGAACCCTGAAATTAAGATTAATTACAAATTTAAGAAGTCTGTTTAGCCTTTATGTGTGTGCAGTCAAAATAAACCTATTAAGAAATGTAATTTAATTGAAGTTGATGACAGAATTTCTGAAAGCAAACCTGCAACCCTGTAGAATTCTTCTTTAATAAAGCGCACAGGTTTATGGCCAGGGAACTGTACAAAAGTGTGTAGAAACCGTTTCAGTGCCAAGCATACTGTATGAACGGCTCTACACACGGTTGCCTTTCCCACATGCTCTGCATCGCCCACATTGTAGAGAAACCCCCCCCCCCCCCCCCCCCGTAGCGAAAAAGCGCAGAGCAATACAAAGAATTTGTTCGGCGCTAGGCGCTGACCCGCGGATTGTCACGTTTGAGATGTGTGGTTTTAGTAGGTTTGTTAAATAAATTAACGACTCCCTAGAAAAACGATAGCGCTCCTGCAAATATTCGTTAGGATAAGAAAATACATCGATACGTGGTCTTATCACCCTCTCACGGCGGAAAAACCCTCGTATAATCTGTGCCTCTACGTCCACAGGATCCTCATCAAAAGGGCACGCCATGCTCGGAAACCTCTCTGAAACAAACTAACCCTGCAACATAACCTGCCCCGGAGCAGGTTATCCTCAGAGAGTCAGTTGCAATGGTTACTTACATAACCCGAAAGTTACCTCCGTTTTTGGAACCGAAAGCAGAGGTTATCCGCTTACTTACTCCTAAACTTACCTTTTAAGTCACATAACCTGCTTTCTGGAATACACCCCTGGGCTCCTGTAGGTGACGTTAGTGTCCTGGTTAGCGCAGCGCCTATTTTGTATATCAAAACAATGGTCGCGCCAACGCCTACAACAACAACTCCTGACGAGGAGTTCGAAATCTACACTCCTGACACTTTGAAAAGCAACGTGTGGCGCTACTTACATTTTACCAGGTATTCGTTCACTGTTAACATCGTTCTGTGAACGGTAAGCCCCGGCTTCTTTAATTGTTTTGACATCGATGAGCTAACGTTAGACCGCTGAACATTTAGTCTTCATGAAAACAAACAGCGGTGCGTAATGGAGTGGATCAGAGCAGCATCAAGAATATCAAATACATTGCCGAGAATCTCTCTTTGCATCTGAAGTTTATTGGCAATAATAATGACAGGTTTGCGAAAAGTGTAGAACTCGGTGACGGACCTGGTGAGCTCGTGCAAAACACCTCTTCAGCACAGGAACTCATTAAAACGCATCTGATTGGCCGATGCGTTCAACAGACATGTCTGTGATTGGCTACAATGCTCAACGCTGCAAAAGCACGTTGCAAGTACCTTTAATGCAGAGGTAAAAATATAAATAAAACTGTAATAGCCTATGCACTTTTCATGACTAGGTAAGTTGATCGCGGCAACTGTAATCTTATTCACATTTATTTTTCTGATTAATTGTTTTGCTCTATGAGAAAGACAAGGTAACAAAATATTCGGGGCTTTACTTAAAACATTCGGGGCTTAAGCCCCCTTAGCCCAGCCCTAGCGTCGCGGCATTTAATGGTCAAAATATTAATAATTAATATTCAAATATATTTGAATATTAATAAACAAACGAACTTCGAATATGATTTTTGGGCAAAAGTCAAAGCCCTACTGCACACCTGCAACTTTATTTACTTATTTACTGTTCAACATTTGTAATGTATTGACATTTTCTTTTAAAGAAATGTAACACACAGTAGTTAGAATATGCCACAACTCTTTTTACTCTAATTAAAAAAAGAAAAATGTTTCCTTTACCGAACAGTTGTCCATGATGAGTGTATCTGGTTTTGTTTCAGGTGACATAATGAAACCAAGGGCATGGATGCTGTCGTTGGAGGGTCACATGGTCATGGGACCTCACCTTGACTTTACAACTGGTCTGGCTGCTATTTTTTCCAGCTACTACAATTTTAAATTGAAGTATGCTGAAGATGCTGCTTGTACTCTGGAAATTATCCAAAGGTAATATCTACATTAATATTGTACTTGAAGGCTTGCTTTTTATTTGGTGGGTTAAACAAGGAATGTTTGCATGTATTGTGTTTTGCAATCCGCTCAGGACCACAGCAGCCAAACGGTGTGTTAATGCTTTGCCTGGGTAAATCACACACCTCTACTTTGTTGAAGGTCTATTCTTGACTGTGTTTGTGACGGAAATGTTTTTCAGTTCAGTTCCATGAATTTTTTTTTTTTTACTGAATTACAGTAATGTCACCTTGTTAAAACTGAGCTAACTTTAGTTTGACTCTGTACTGCAACAGCAGTGACCCACTGAAGGTGGTGACTAGGAACTGACACCTTTTTGCATCCCACTTGAATTAAACTAACAGCTTTCTTCTGTCTTTTTGTTTATAGGTGCTTCTTGGGCATAAACCCAGAGACGGGCACAAAATCTAAGAGGCAGAGAGGTCACATGAACCAGCAAGTCTGCACTCTGATTAGGAAGCTCATTGACTTCGAATGGATGTCAATCTAATGTAAGCTGTGTTACAACTTCGACGAACGAAACACTGTATCTGTGTGAAAGGAACACGCTGACTTTTTGTGACTTTATCTTATTCACCGTATCCCCCAGAGTTAGATAAGCCCATACATACCCTTTTCATCTCCGTGCGTGCCTTAACTCTGCTGACGCACCCACTGCTAGCGTAGCTTAGCACAAAGACTGGAAGTAGATGGCTCCAGCTAGCATACTGCTCCCAATTAGTGACAAAATAACGCCAACAATTTTTGCTTAACCTCAATCATGTTACTTTCAGTCCTGTTACTCATGTGAAAAATAATAGGACTGGGTAAAAGTAACATGAGTGATTAGAGTCCTCTGGTTTGTTGATTTAATATTGATTGATATAGTACTATTCACATGATTTTTTTTAATAGTTGAAATTACTTAAATTGGAGACATTTGAGGATTAGTGTTACAATGCGAGGACCATACTTACAGGGAACCAGTCCACCACAGAGTAACTTAAACTTTTTGTCTTTCTTATCTTTTGTATATAGCGGATGGAGCCCACACTATGCAGGTGCCAGCTGCAAGGGAAGGAGCGAGACACCTGCAACCCTCTCTATTCCCACCTTTTTTGGTTTTTCTTCCCTGTCTCTCCCCCACTCTCTTCTCTGTCTCCTTCTTTCTCGTTTGACACACATTCCTGTTACCCAGTGTGAATTCCTGTTACCCAGTGTTTTATTCCTGTAATTAAATTGTATTTTACTTCTAAAAAAATAAAAGTTAAATCACTGTTTTTATCAGTTTTGTTTGCTCCATCATTTATGCTAAATCACAGTAATAGATAGACTTTCACAGTTATGTACAGTAATCTACAGCTGCTTACTGCTAAATTACAGTAATAGATAGACACCAACTGTAATTTCACAGTTAAATACATTAATTCTACAGCAGCTTACTGCTAAATCACAGTAATGCGACGGCATAATTACTGTGAAGTCACTGTATACAACTGTCATTTCACAATTTACTGTAAAAATGATACAGTAACTTACTGTGAAAGTCATGCAACTGGTAACCTGCAATTTATTGTAAATTTACAGTCAAATAATTAACAGAATGTGACAATTGCCAAAGATCTAGTCTTTGAGATTCTCTGAAGCAAACAAATAATAAAAAAAAGTGTTCATAAAGTAAAGATATGTAAAAAAACAAACTAAAAAAACAATATAGATTTCTAGCTTCTCTCCTGCATTATTTCACCCACCCAAATATACATCAATAATTTTTTGAGCTTCAAAATGAGCTTGATGACTTTCTCAGAGAGAATCTGAGATGTCTCATTCCTGGCTGTGTCCCAGCTGTGGGAAACACTCTATCAGACAGTGTTGAGGAGGGAGAGGGAGATGATGAAGAGCTGTAAGAGAAGAGGAAGATGTTTTTTGAGCATCAAATCATTTCTCACGAATATAAAGAAAATAATTTCTTAGGATAACAGAATTTATGCTTTAGGTTTCCTTTTTCATTTAATATTGCTCATATAGCGCCACTTACATTTGGATGTCAAAGCCTTCTTAAAATAAATTAAATGAATAAAAATGTAAATTTGAGATGATAAAAAGGAAGAAAACAGATGTATGGTGATATAGGTCAAACAATATTGTGGGGGAAAATGGATATGAAGTTATTCAATAAGCTTCCTCAGTTCACCTGTTTCTCTTCTCTGACAGCAGCTTTCTTCAGAAATGTTGAGATCTTGGAGTTTCCCCTCTGTAGAGAGGTTATTTTGTCGCTGCTAAAATAACTTTTGAACTTGTTTCAGATATTTTTTGCACTCAGTGTAAGTGACGTCACCGACTAACAGCATGTTAAATAATCAGTTGGTTAAAAAGTTAACCAACTTCTAATCACCCATTGAACAGCCAGCAAAATCTTAAACTAACAAAAAATCCCATCTACACATAAATATCAGATTAAAAGACCAAACTTATATAAACAAGCTTAGGTTAGCCTAACAGTTAACTTACCTGTTCTGAAAACGGTTGAGTTGCTAACAGACTTTTTCCAAAGACACTAAACTATTTCTAAAAAGTAAATATTCAACAGATGTGTGTCAATAAAACTGTCAGGAACAGTTGTGTGTATTATTTGTGTGATTTTAGAGACTAAACTCACCTGAAAGTAGTGAAAATGTAATACTCATGTAAAGGATGATATGAATTAACACACGTCCAAGGATAACACACCGTTGGCATGAAAAACGGAGCGTTGCCATGGATTCTAACCGAGACAGAACGGACTATTTTCTTTAGCGGAAACAATACAATTGAATTTAAATTAATAAATTAATAAAATCAATATTTTGTGTCAAAATCTATATTTATTTGTTAGGAGCCATGTAATAAGTGGGATGTAGAGCTTAGTGTCGGGGTCCTAATCAGCCTGTCGGGGTTGTATTTGCTATAACAACCACCCCAGCTAACACAAATACGTAACTGTTACGTAACTGCAACGTAATCTGGTGACCAAACTTTCGTCGTGGCGACGTAATTAGTTACGTCGTGGCAACCGGAAAAGTGAAATTCCCAGATACGTTGCTACAACGTAACTTTGTGACGTTACCAGTTAGTGTTGTGACAACGTAACTTTGTGACGTTACCAGTTAGTAAGCACGACGTTGTGACAACGTAACTTTGTGACGTTACCAGTTAGTAAGCACGTTGTGACAACGTCCTGTGCTGGTACTAAAATATGTCATTTTCAAGGCGGACAGTTTGTGTCCTCATTTGCCAAACCTCATTTAAAGACTATTTAAATCTGCTGAATGATAAATGCATACTCAACATTAGGTAAATTCAGCTAAGTTATTTAGAAAACATCAGTACACATTAACAATTTAATTAATTATAACATATTATAATTTTTTTGAACAAAGAAGACGGGAACACTTCTAGGAATGTAGAACAAGCGAACTACTCCAATTATGCAGGTACTGGCAGTCGAACCTAAAGAAACAGCACAACAACAAAACAACAGGTTAGTCGTTTTCATTGTAACCTTTAATGGGAGCTATCCATGGTGACGAAAGCAGTGATAAATGCTGTGAAAATGTTGACTAACGTGGAAATTGTGTTTTGGGCTTAAATTAACGTTAGCTTAAAATAAAGCTCTTAAGTTCTATTTAAAACAGACGTTAACGGACATTTGTGGAGAAAAAAAGTTTACAGACCGGTAACTATACACATTTTATTGTTGTTATTTTTTATTTGTTTTTATAGTCCTGATAAATAATATCGATTGGAAAAAGCAAAAATGAAAGATTTAGAATTTCATTTTAAGTCAGTCCTTTTCATAACATCTTGTGAGAAAAAGATGCAACTCCTGTCACATAAGATCTTGTGGCAATCAGGGTTTAAAATGAAAGGTAAAGCGACATTTTTCTCCTTATAACGAGATGTTATGTCGATAAAAAATGAATGAGATTAAGTCTCGCGAGACTGAGTTATAGTTTCAAAAATTGCGGTTTTGCATCACCCGACCCGTGCTAAACAAGGTTTAGGGGAGAAATAGGCTGAATAGGCACTCTTTGAGATCCAGATTGTTCGTCAGTACAGAGTGAGTTGATTATTTCTTTGATATGGAAATTTACTATTCATGCAACTACTATGCAACTTGTGTAACTTTTGACGTGCATGTTGATTTATTTGTGTTCAAGAAAACTTTCCGTTTTACATTTTCCCCCATCATTCGTTTTTTTTCTTCTTTTTTTCTCGCACATTTATATTTTGTGGATTTATTTATATATTTATTTGCGTGTTTAAATATGTATTGTTTTTGCAGGTTTTGCCCTCTAAGTTTCAATCAAATCGAACCAATGTCTGATTAATATGTAATATTTTGCCTTTGTTCCCCCTATTTTCCTATATTCAACATCAATACCTGAACATGTTTTTTCAGTTGGGCTGGCACGTTTCAGTGTCTCTGCAATGTAGCACTCTACTATGGGATGATTATAGTATCAAAATGATTAACACGTGCAAGCACACTTATCAATGAACTTGATACATGTTGTAGAAATGTTTTATCCATGCCTTTCAACTTGCGTGTGCAAAATTCAAAATTGAATGAATGTGAAGCAATTTGTACAAATAGAGACATTTTTGTGAATACAAATGTTTTCCTTTGTATTAGTGTATCATAATTTGCACATGCAACACAGAAGACGTGCATGTGTGGATCAGGTGACGCGCGTGCATTCATTGACTCGTTTCTGAGTCGATCCTATTTGATTCATTTGGATTTTGAGACTTTCATTTCGCGGGTTTCGCCTTGCACGATCCACACACAGCTGTCTGAGAAAAGCTGCTACCACTAGATGGCAGTATTCTGCTAAAACAGACAACGGCAGCATAATCAAGCGTTCTTCCGCATTTAAGACGCTTAATGAGAGTGATATTGAAGCACCAAATTTAGTACACAATAATATAGGTCTACCCTATTAATAAAGCATACTTTATAGAGGCAAACATTACGTCAGATTATGAACAACACCCATAGAAAACCATTATAAAACGCTTAAAGTGCAATCGCGCGTTGCATGTTCAATAAGGTGTATTGGCTACTGAGTTTAAATATCACCGTCTTACTGCATTGACGTTAAGCTTTTTCTTTATAATATGCTCTATGGGAGGAAAACTATATAGCCTACAGACAAGAGACTACATGAACGCAATGTACGGCGTTTCAAGTTAATAACATTTCCTTCCCGAGCCTGTTAAAAAGAAAAAGCTTAACATGAAATAAAAATTCTGCAGTTGCGTTTAACTTTGCATGTGAATGGGAGAGCAACCGGTCCGAGGGTGCAGGGAAGTAAGTTTTAGGTTTGATATTCGCCTCGTTTTATAAAGGGACCATCTGCAAACTCCACTCACAGTCAAAAAAATATAAACGTCCAGTCATTCATTCAAATGAACATATTTCCAAGGTTATATTATAACCTTGGAAGTCTAGTGGGCAGACTGACTTAGCCTACTGTTACTGTACTATGTCCAGCCAATATCTCGATTGAACAGTAGCCTACAATTGTTTAATTTACTGTAAATTGTTTTTCTATTCATGTTCCAAAGGTTGTAGTACGTTCCTAGTGACAAGTCAGGTGAAATTTTACATTATTCACTTGTAGTAAGTCACCAAAAACCCGTTTGGTTAATTACAGTAATTTTTTTATAAAATAATAATTGTTTACTAAATAGGCTACATGAAGGGAGTTATTGGGGCAATTTCACCTGTAGTAAGCCAGTATAGTCACTGAACATACTACAACCATTTTGAACATGAAAAAACCCTTTTGGTGAATTACAGTATTTTTCTGCAGAATACAGGCTACATGAAGGGAAGTATTGTCCAAATTTTACTTGTAAGTCAGTCTTACAGAAACCTTCTACGAGCTTTGGAATTTGAAAATGTCTGTTATTAAATTTAAAAAGTAATTTGAATTAAAACAAATTATACGTTTTAACCACTGATCTATATAGAATGACATTATAGATCAGTGGTTTTAACGCAGTTAGTGGAATTGGCAGACGTTCCCTTGTGCATCATGAGCTGTGGTTAGCGCGTCAAAGCATTCTCATGTAGAAATATGCAGCTACAGGCCCGCTACGCCAGTTGATTTTCAATTAATATTTCATGTCGATATACAATGGTTGCATATTGTTAAAACTCATCGTGCTATAGTAAGACTATAGCCTATGGCTTAAGGGTCAAGGGAAAACAAATGTAGGCTACTGCGAAAATCGTCTTTAATATTTAAAAACAGACATTTTCAAATTCCTGCTTGTATACTATGAACACAATGTGTAGTCAGATAAAAATAAGCATATAATATGAACGCAACTGCGAAATTTCACCTTTTTTTTAACAGGAAGGAAAATTGTATTAACTTGAAACGCCGTGCGTTGCGTTCATGTAGTCTCTTGTCTGTAGGCTATATAGTTTTCCTCCCATAGAGCATATTATAAAGAAAAAGCTTAACGTCAATGCAGTAAGACGGTGATATTTAAACTCAGTAGCCAATACACCTTACTGAACATGCAACGCGCGATTGCACGTTAAGCGTTTTATAATGGTTTTCTATGGGTGTTGTTCATAATCTGACGTAATGTTTGCCTCTATAAAGTATGCTTTATTAATAGGGTAGGCATATTATTGTGTACTAAATTTGGTGCTTCAATATCACTCTCATTAAGCGTCTTAAATGCGGAAGAACGCTTGATTATGCTGCCGTTGTCTGTTTTAGCAGAATACTGCCATCTAGTGGTAGCAGCTTTTCTCAGACAGCTGTGTGTGGATCGTGCAAGGCGAAACCCGCGAAATGAAAGTCTCAAAATCCAAATGAATCAAATAGGATCGACTCAATGAATCGAGTCAATGAATGCACGCGCGTCACCTGATCCACACATGCACATCTTCTGTGTTGCATGTGCAAATAATGATACACTAATACAAAGGAAAACATTTGTATTCACAAAAATGTCTCTATTTGTACAAATTGCTTCACATTCATTCAATTTTGAATTTTGCACACACAAGTTGAAAGGCATGGATAAAACATTTCTGCAACATGTATCAAGTTCATTGATAAGTGTGCTTGCACGTGTTAATCATTTTGATACTAAAATCATCCCATACTCTACAGCCTTCTCTCCCAGATCAGACTTGCATTTCATAACAACATCTGGAACACAACAGAAATCATGAATATTATGTAAGTACCATTTATTTATGTGCTCAAAATTCACTTTATCAATATAATACTATCATTTTAAGTTAAGGTATTTCACTTACAAAAGTTATTATCGGACTTAATGATTACAAATGTTTGATTTGTTCAAAAAGCTGATTCATTCAGTAAAGACACCTTTTATATTGAAAGGACTCAAACTTGTGATCACGGAGAAGGAAGACACACTGACATGACTATAGGCAAAACCAATTAATGGTGAAAAGGACAAGATATAGCAGCAAACGGGGAAAAAATGTTTTTTTTATTATGGATATAGGAAAACCTGAAGGAAAATGCTATGTCTACTGTAAATGCAGCTACACTCGCTTTCTCGATCTCTCACGATTTTTTCCTACGGAAGGAAGGATTTTAGTGATTTTACTTCATGAAAGTTGCATAGATACATATTTTTCGGCTTTAATATTTGTATTGTGTGGCAACTGTTTTATAAAAGCAATAAGGCACTCGAGGCAAGTGCTGTATCGTGAATTACTTAAATATTAAAGATTTTTCGTGATTTTTACCATACAAACACATTTTTTGTGTCAAAGTCTTTAAGGAAAGACTAAACAAAACGACAATATACAACTACACAACAGGCTTTATTTAAAAGTTTTATTAGAACAAATGTAACAACAGAACAAAGTTTTTTTACAGCATTACAAAAAAGAAATAACTGGGCAAATAGTTTAAAGCAGGACCAATAAAAGGAGGAAAATATCTGCAGAGGCGCTCTGCATTTTGGAGCCAAATAGTTCCAGCTTCATGCACACAAGAGTGAGAAAAAACATTCAACAAAGAAGATTGCTGTAAACTCCGGTCTCAGTGATGGGCAGTCAGGGATAGAACTGGGAACACTTCCATCATATCGTGATGTACTCGTTACATCATAAGAAGAATGGCATCTACGCTAATTTTAGTATCTTTGTTTATCCCGAGGTTTATCCAGCCTGCTGGATCCAGGCCGTTTCCAGATCTGACGAAGGACTTTCGCCTGGACCTGATGACAATGCAGTGCTGAAGTGCCAACTAGCCTCTCCCTATGGAGGATCCCTATACCACTCTACAGATAAAGCGTTGTGGAATTTTTCGGTTCGCGTACCTACCCAAAGTGATAAGATAAAATAAAAAATTCTGCATCAAAATTTATAGACAAGTAGTTTGTTTAGGCATGGTTTGTAAGGAATTACAAACCTGCGCACATATATTCAAACGCACATAACTATAGAATCAATTATTAATGCGCATGTGAACGCCATCAGCATCTATCACAGATTCGCGTTTAAAGTCTGTTTAGAGAGAACGGTGTCGTCTTAGCGGCCCCTAATTTAATAACAAATGATCATTTAGACGGAAGTGAATCATCAAAACTAACTTTAGCTGGAAAAAAACATTTTTCAAGAACCACTATAAAACCAAACCAATCTCTGTTACCTTAAATTATATGTTTATCTCTGTAAAGCTGCTTTGAAACAATCTACATTGTTAAAAGCGCTATATAAATGAGGATGACTTGACTTGACTTGATAGAGTCCATTTAAAATTGAGAGAGCCTTGGTGAGGAGCTTTAACAGTAAAGGGGTATATAAATTAGAAGCATATTGGAAACACTGTAATGTTGATTTCACTTGGCAATTATTTAGATATTAAAAGTAATTAAGGTGAAAAAAAACTAAAACATAATTAACTGATAAATTACAACTTTTTACACTACGGTGGTCTTAAGGGCTTTGTCGATCTTCTCACAGTGTTGTGTTCCATGAAACAGAGTCATACGAATTTCCATTTTGGTTGCACTATTCCTATAAACATTTTTTGTCACTTGTAATAAAGGGTAAATTTTATATAGGTTTATTACATGGTTTACATATTAAACACCGTTGCCATGGACACACAGGATTCTAACCGTAGAGACGGAACAGACTATTTTCTTTAGCAGAAGCTTTACAATAGTTTTTAAACCAATAATATTCTTTTTTATAAATCAATATTTTGTGTCAAATTATTTATTAATTTGGTAGGTGTAGAGCGAGGCAGTTGTTATAGCGAATTCAACCCCTTCAGGCTGATTCAACCGCCTTGCTCTACATTATCCCTTACTTATTATTTGCAGTTTCAAGAATTTGTTCAGCACGTGTCCTACATAGACCTACATAGTCAAACAGGATTAACTAGTAGCCAGTTAGTTTGGTTTTGCACTTTTCCATGGACACTCAGAAAACTTAATGTTTAACTAAACTCTGGTACTTGTGTTGTATTTCATATGCCTCTGGTAAAGAAATTAATTAAAACCCCTTCTGCTCTTCCTTGTCAGATATCCTGTTTATCTGTTGTGTGTGTGTGTGTGTGTGTGTGTGTGTGTTTGTGTGTTTGTGTGTGTGTGTGTGTGTGTGTGTGTGTGTGTGTGTGTGTGTGTGTGTGTGTGTGTGTGTGTGTGTGTGTGTGTGTGTGTGTGTGTGTGTGTGTGTGTGTGTGTGTGTGTGTGTGTGTGTGTGTGTTGGACTGAGTATGTATATGCCCTATTAAACTACGCCACTGATTAATGCATATAGAGGAAACACTTGTGTCATTCACCAGCTTTCACCCATCTGTGCCTTCCTGTAATGCTGACACTCAGTCCTTCCAAACCAGCCAAATGAGGAAATCTTTAAACAGATGAAGAGCTGTAAAATAATGATAGGATATAAAATTAATAATGGTAATAATAATTATTATTATAATAATCATTATCATCATCATCATATATTATTTATCTAGCATTTAGCTTCTTGTTTCAGGTGAAGAGATGTGCCTTTAGCTTGTTATCACAGACGTCAGAATGAGGAAGTCTACACAGGACCGTGTCATGCAGAAGGATCATGGCACCCTACAGAACCAGGGAAATTAATCATTAAAAGTATAAATGTACTTGTTCTTAGTAGTCCATAATAATAGAGCTGATTTTACTCATTGAGAGATTTATTTGTGAGGGAATAATTATCTTATTTTATTGGAGCCTTACACATTAAATACTGTAAAAATGTTATTTTTTTTCCTGGCCCTAAAGAAATGTGAATTGCTCATTACAATAGGCCATACTCTTGGAACTGAAAAAAAGTAAAGCCTGTTCAAATAAACAAATTAGTGAACATTTTTAATAATTAGGAATCGTGTAACAATCATTTTATTTATCTATTAGACATGTCATTTAATTTTGCCTGCTTGGCCGTTTCCTTTTTTAATTACATGATGTTATGTTGCCGTCTTGATGCCAGCCAATCGTTGCATTGCTGATCATGGTATAAACTTTATAGAGTAATAATACATCAATACAAATGCACACAGAAGGGCACATGGGTTTCTGGGCGAGAAAATTACCCAGAGGTGGACAACCTCACTGTACGCACCAATGACACATTGTGTTGAAGTGACCAGACTCAGGAGACTGAGGACATCCAAATGTCTCCCTTCTTGAGCCTCCCATTGGACATGGCAGAGCAGTTTCCAAAGCAAGCCTGCCTGGGTGTAATGAAAAAACTAAATTTAGCATATGATATGTATTTTTCAGACCATTAATTAAAATTGAACAATTCATGCTTAGAATTAAACAGTATACGGCCTTGAAAATGATGATACCAAAATAAAATTTTGTTAAGAACCAGAATTTAAAAATGATATTAAGATGTCTTTAATATTTCTTGTAATACAATGCAACAAAAATTACGAAAGTCAACATATTTTACTAATAGATCTACAAATCTCTGTGTAAAAATAAAATAACTATGCTGTAACTCAAAGGTCTCAATACAGACAGGAAACAACTGAGGTGCCCTTGCTCTTTACCCCCGATCTTTCCCCTGGCGCTGCCCACTGTCCAAGGTTTGCTGTGTGTGTTCATTACTCCTAATGTGTAAACTAACTTGGATGGGCTAAGTGCAGAGGCCAAATATTTGGCCTTCACTTTCACAAAAGTCATTTTTTGGCTTCATCTCAGATGAAAATAGTACAAGAAATTACTTGTCACAGACAAAGTTTATATTTTAATGGACGATCTTATAGTTGAACACCTCCGGAAGGACAACGCAAAAAGAGCCGCACCGCAATTCAGGTAAAGACTTTTACATGTTTGAATTTTTTGCCTTTAAAACTATTTAGAATAAAACAAAGACAAAAATTTCCAAAGAAAACAAAATCATGTTGTGATGATTCATAAACCTTTTTAAACAATATTATGAGTATTTTTTCTCTATTAATACTAAATGAATTTTAGTAATCAAATAGTAATAGTAGCAAACGCCCCTAGCAACCGAACCTAGAACTGAACTGGTTAGATGCTCCGCTGATGACCCTGGATTGACGTCTTGCATCTTTAATCTAAAGGTAAGGAAATATTTGATTACAGTGGATTATGAAAATGTTTTAGAAGGATCTAGGTATTACAGTGGAATAGAAATACAACACTTCCAAAAAGACCATAAAACAATTGCTCATTCAGAACACAGCTGCCAGATTGAGGAACCAGAAAATATGAACATATCACACCAGTCCTCAGATCTTTACACTGGCTTCCAGTTACATTTAGATCTAATTTATAGCATCAACTCACTGTCATCACTATCATCCATTGTATGCAAAACATTTCTTCGCCCTCTTCGTCTTTGTCATTTTCTCCTCTGCTAAAAAAAACTATTAAGCCTCTTAAAAGTCCTCGTCCTTACTCCTAACAATTTTAACAAGTAAATATAAAATTTACCCTTTATTACAAGTGACAAAAAATGTTTATAGGAATAGTGCAACCAAAATGGAAATTCGTATGACTCTGTTTCATGGAACACAACACTGTGAGAAGATCGACAAAGCCCTTAAGACCACCGTAGTGTAAAAAGTTGTAATTTATCAGTTAATTATGTTTTAGTTTTTTTTCACCTTAATTACTTTTAATATCTAAATAATTGCCAAGTGAAATCAACATTACAGTGTTTCCAATATGCTTCTAATTTATATACCCCTTTACTGTTAAAGCTCCTCACCAAGGCTCTCTCAATTTTAAATGGACTCTATCAAGTCAAGTCAAGTCATCCTCATTTATATAGCGCTTTTAACAATGTAGATTGTTTCAAAGCAGCTTTACAGAGATAAACATATAATTTAAGGTAACAGAGATTGGTTTGGTTTTATAGTGGTTCTTGAAAAATGTTTTTTTCCAGCTAAAGTTAGTTTTGATGATTCACTTCCGTCTAAATGATCATTTGTTATTAAATTAGGGGCCGCTAAGACGACACCGTTCTCTCTAAACAGACTTTAAACGCGAATCTGTGATAGATGCTGATGGCGTTCACATGCGCATTAATAATTGATTCTATAGTTATGTGCGTTTGAATATATGTGCGCAGGTTTGTAATTCCTTACAAACCATGCCTAAACAAACTACTTGTCTATAAATTTTGATGCAGAATTTTTTATTTTATCTTATCACTTTGGGTAGGTACGCGAACCGAAAAATTCCACAACGCTTTATCTGTAGAGTGGTATAGGGATCCTCCATAGGGAGAGGCTAGTTGGCACTTCAGCACTGCATTGTCATCAGGTCCAGGCGAAAGTCCTTCGTCAGATCTGGAAACGGCCTGGATCCAGCAGGCTGGATAAACCTCGGGATAAACAAAGATACTAAAATTAGCGTAGATGCCATTCTTCTTATGATGTAACGAGTACATCACGATATGATGGAAGTGTTCCCAGTTCTATCCCTGACTGCCCATCACTGAGACCGGAGTTTACAGCAATCTTCTTTGTTGAATGTTTTTTCTCACTCTTGTGTGCATGAAGCTGGAACTATTTGGCTCCAAAATGCAGAGCGCCTCTGCAGATATTTTCCTCCTTTTATTGGTCCTGCTTTAAACTATTTGCCCAGTTATTTCTTTTTTGTAATGCTGTAAAAAAACTTTGTTCTGTTGTTCCATTTGTTCTAATAAAACTTTTAAATAAAGCCTGTTGTGTAGTTGTATATTGTCGTTTTGTTTAGTCTTTCCTTAAAGACTTTGACACAAAAAATGTGTTTGTATGGTAAAAATCACGAAAAATCTTTAATATTTAAGTAATTCACGATACAGCACTTGCCTCGAGTGCCTTATTGCTTTTATAAAACAGTTGCCACACAATACAAATATTAAAGCCGAAAAATATGTATCTATGCAACTTTCATGAAGTAAAATCACTAAAATCCTTCCTTCCGTAGGAAAAAATCGTGAGAGATCGAGAAAGCGAGTGTAGCTGCATTTACAGTAGACATAGCATTTTCCTTCAGGTTTTCCTATCCATAATAAAAAAAACATTTTTTCCCCGTTTGCTGCTATATCTTGTCCTTTTCACCATTAATTGGTTTTGCCTATAGTCATGTCAGTGTGTCTTCCTTCTCCGTGATCACAAGTTTGAGTCCTTTCAATATAAAAGGTGTCTTTACTGAATGAATCAGCTTTTTGAACAAATCAAACATTTGTAATCATTAAGTCCGATAATAACTTTTGTAAGTGAAATACCTTAACTTAAAATGATAGTATTATATTGATAAAGTGAATTTTGAGCACATAAATAAATGGTACTTACATAATATTCATGATTTCTGTTGTGTTCCAGATGCTGTTATGAAATGCAAGTCTGATCTGGGAGAGAAGGCTGTAGAGTATGGGATGATTTTAGTATCAAAACGATTAACACGTGCAAGCACACTTATCAATGAACTTGATACATGTTGCAGAAATGTTTTATCCATGCCTTTCAACTTGGCCCATCGCCGCTACCCCTCTGTTTGAGCCGCGCAAGAAAAAGCGCCGCTCACAGAGCCTTCCTGAACCTGAGCTCAGTGACGTCACGCCGAGCCAGTCTCCGCGTGCTTCACCGCCGCTCTTGCCTTCCCCACCGCCGGTTCAGTTCACCCAGCCGGACCTACACCCCTCTAGCAGAGCGGTGGGCCTTGTGACTTTCGGCGCGTCCGAGGACGATGGGGGAATAGATGACAGCTTGTCCATCGACGCTGCATCGGACGACTGGCCGGGCTCCACTCTCGACCCCGCCCCGTCGACGCTAGCTAGCAAGAGCGGGGGCTTCACCATGGATACCGAGATTATCCGTGTCCTCTCTAAGGCCGTGGAAGACCTCGGGCTCGATTGGTCTTCTCCCGAAGAACCAACCCGGAGCCGATTGGATGAGTGGTTTCTGCAGGGGCGCCAGCAAGCCCCTCGGCAAAGGCCTTCTCCCTTCTTCCCGGAAGTTCACTACGAACTCACCAAGTCGTGGAAAGCCCCCCACTCTGCGCGCTTAAAGCCTTCTTTTTCTTCTTCGCTCTCCTCTGTGGACGGCGCGAAGGAAAGAGGCTACGAGGGAACACCGCCCCTCGAGGAGGCCGTGGCCAATCATCTCTGCCCGCCCTCCACCACCGGATGGAAAGCCAAAGCTTCCCACCCCTCGAAGCCCTGCCGCACTACTTCTGCTCTCGCCGGCGGCGGCGTAGGCCAAGCTGCATCAGCACTTCACTCAATGGCGGTACTTCAAGTGTTCCAAGCCAAACTTCTCCGCTCTATGGACGAGTCTGGCCCCGAACCCGAAGCCTTCAGGGACCTACGCAGCGCAACTGATATAGCTCTGCGAGCCACGAAGGCCACCGCCCAGTCTATTGGCCGTGCCATGGCTAATTTGACTGTTCTCGAGCGCCATCTGTGGTTAACTCTGACGGAGATGAAGGACGCGGATAAGGCGCCATTTCTCGACGCGCCTATCTCCACCAGCGGGCTGTTTGGACCGGCGGTTAAGGGTTTCGCCGAACGCTTCACTGAGGCCCAGAACGCTTCACAAACTATGCGCCATTTCCTGCCCAAGCGCTCATCGCAGAGCAGACAGAGACCGCTACAGCCGCAGCGGGCTAGAACAGCTCCCACCACCTCTCAGCCCGCGCCTCAGGCTGACACTCGACGCCGCTCGCGCTCTCACAACCGCAAGCCGCCGTCTGAGCGACGGGGTCCTCGGCCCAAGATTGTGCTGAACCCTGAGCCTCGAAAGCCGTCCTAGCCACAGGAATGAGAAGAGAGAGTGCGTGTCTCGCAAAAGCCGGACCACTCTCTCTGCAAAAGCTCAAACATTACCCAGTCCCCTTACAGGCGGCTGGATATGTCCATACAGCCGTCAATGGGCCAGTCAAAGAGCTCGCTCACCTGCAAACAAACGCCGTTTTTACGGCGACGCACAGAAAACACAAAAAGAGTCTTTTCTGCCTGTGTCACTAAGGGTTCACATGTCCACAAAGTGTGCATTCCCAGATACTGTCAAAACAGTGCCAAATTCATTCCCAGCTCAGGCTGCGCGCCCCATGAATGTAGATCACGTGCCTACGGTCATGTACGCATCACTACACACAAGCACTGTTCACACAGTTATAAAGTCACCCCCAGTAAAAGCGGGAAACATTATAAAAGTGACGAGTGTGCCTACCACTGTTTTTGCACCCCCACTTATAAACAATGTCCTTACAGTGTCAAACACAACCCCAGTTCAGGCTGCGAGTTTTACAGACACGGCGCGCGCTGTTGTAATCACACACGCGCCCATTCACTCAGCTGCTCAGCGCGCGCCCGCGCCTCTGAGAGCTACGAGCTCAGGCGATTCGCTGGCCGGGTCCCTACGTCACAGCGGCTCGCCCCTAGCCTGTATTCAGCCCATATCTGTACACGCAGCGGCATGGGAAAACATTCCAGATATGCCGAAATGGGTATTGGATATAGTAAAGCACGGATACTCGCTCCAGTTCGCTCGCAGACCACCACGTTTTACGACTGTGGTCGAGACGAAAGTGAGAAAGGAGTGTTCACATGTTCTACGCACCGAGGTGCGCAAACTAATAGAAAAGGGCGCTGTGGAAACTGTTCCCCCCTCTATGAGCGAGGAAGGTTTTTACAGCCGCTATTTTCTCGTCCCGAAAAAGGATGGCGGTCTCCGCCCCATCCTAGATCTCAGACACCTGAACAAAGCACTAATGATTCGCTCGTTCAGAATGTTAACAACCAAGCATATCCTCGCGCAAGTACGCCCAGGAGATTGGTTTCTCTCAGTGGATCTGAAAGATGCTCACTTTCACATTCCAATAGCGCCTCATCACAGGCCGTTTCTGAGATTTTCGAGGGACTGTCTTACCAGTACACAGTACTTCCGTTCGGCCTGTCCCTGGCTCCCCGTACATTCACGAAATGTATGGATGCAGCACTTTCCCCCTTGAGACGAAGGGGAGTGCGAATACTGAATTATCTCGACGATTGGCTGGTCCTAGCACAGAGAGTCAGTTAATAACACACAATAATAATTGGCTGGTCCTAGATCAGAGAGTCAGTTAATAACACACAGATCTTGGATTATCAGCCATTTAGAATGCCTGGGTCTAAGAATCAATTTTGCAAAAAGCATACTATCTCCCAGCCAGAGGATTTCTTTCCTGGGAATAGTTCTAGACTCGATGCAAATGACAGCGCGTCTCTCATCAGAGCGCACGCTCACCATCCGGCGCCTTGCAACATCATTCAGGGCGGGCGCGCGCGCCCCCCCTCAAGCGGTTTCAGAGGATGCTCGGTCTCATGGCCTCAGCATCGGCCGTACTCCAGCTAGGATTGTTGCATATGCGCCCTCTCCAACGCTGGCTCAAGAGCCGCGTCCCTACTCACGCGTGGCGTTCGGGCCACCTTTTATTCAGAGCGAACCACGGCTGTATAAAAGCCCTGACGCACTGGTACCAGTCAGGCGTGAGTCTGGGTGTGAACACAAGGAGAAAGATGATAACGACAGATGCCTCCAAAATAGGTTGGGGGGCCCTTTACGAGGGAAGGCCTGTCTCCGGCTTTTGGTCAAACCCGGAAAAGCGCCTACACATAAACTGTCTGGAGATGAAAGCGGTCGCTTTGGCTCTCAGAGCCCTGCTTCCACATCAAAAAAACGAACACGTCCTGGTCCGAACGGACAATATGACGGTAGTGTCGTACATAAATCGCCAGGGTGGACTCAGGTCGAGCTCCATGCATTCAATGGCAAGGAGATTCATTTTATGGTCCCAGCACAACTTGCGCTCGCTGAGAGCAGCGCATGTGCCAGGCGCCCTGAACCAGGGGGCAGACATGCTATCCAGAGACAAGATTCTCCCAGGAGAATGGGCTCTCAACCCGCTGACGATTCAGTGGTTATGGAAAACCTTTGGCAAAGCGGAGATCGACCTCTTCGCCTCCAAGGAGAACGCGCACTGCTCTCTTTTCTTCACGGAAAGCACGGACGCACTCGCCCAGAGCTGACCGAGCCGCCCCTTATATGCCTTTCCCCCGATCGCGATGCTGCCACAGGTCATCAGTCGGGTCAGAGAGGAGCAAAACGCAGTGCTTCTGATAGCCCCACTCTGGAAGAACCAAACATGGTTTCCAGATCTGATGCAAATGCAATCTTCACCACGGCCGATTCCACTGAGGCCAGACCTCCTCAGTCAGGCCAGCGGGATGATATTTCATCCCCGCCCCGATCTGTGGGCCCTTCATGCATGGCCCCTCAACGGGTTCCCAGGAACCTCACGAGCGGAGCACTAAAAACCATCGCTGAGGCGCGGGCGCCCTCCACGAGACGCTTATATGCTCAGAAATGGAAAGTGTTCAGTGACTGGTGTAATGCCAAGGGCCTGAACCCTGAAACATGCAAGATTACGAACGTACTCGCTTTTCTACAAGGGCTTCTGGAGGCGGGCCGCACCCCCTCCACGCTCAAACTATATGTGGCGGCCATCACAGCGTCACACGACCCTGTAATGTAACGTCCATTGGGAAGAAACGACCTAATTATTCGTTTCCTAAGGGGCGCTAGGAGGATGAACCCTTCACGCCCCCCCTCAGTGCCGATCTGGGACCTAGCTACTGTCCTAGACGCTCTTAAGGGGCCCCCGTTCGAACCACTCCGAACCGTGCACCTTAAACAGCTCTCGCTTAAGACTGCGCTCTTGCTGGCACTCGCCTCGGTCAAGAGAGTGGGCGACCTGCACGCGCTTTCGACAAGCGCTGCCTGCCTAGAATTCGGACCTAACGACTGCAGGGTCGTCCTTAGACCGAAACACGGGTATATTCCTAAAGTGCTCACCACTCCCTTCAGAGCACAGGTTATCTCCCTAACTGCGCTGTCGTCTCCAGCAGACGAACACGACGCTAATCTACTCTGCCCCGTTAGGGCACTCAGAGTGTATTTGGAGCGTTCTGCCCTATTCAGACAGACAGAACAACTGTTTGTATGCTTTGGCGGCCGTATGAAAGGTTCCGCCGTTTCAAAGCAGAGAATCTCTCAGTGGATAGTTGAGGCTATAGCACTGGCTTATGAAGCTAAGGGACTTCAATGCCCCTGGGGAGTCAAAGCACACTCCACCAGGAGTGTGGCTTCTTCCTGGGCATGGTCGAGCGGGATACCGATCGAGGATATTTGTGCGGCGGCAGGCTGGGCCTCACCGTCCACATTTATCAGGTTCTACAACCTACAGGTCCCGACATTGCATTCCAATGTACTATCAGCATGATGCTAGTTGAACTACGAGTTCGTATCTAGATTATGTATGTGCTTGTGTCACACTGAGCGCCTTCTAGCCGCTCTGTATTTTTTCCCACATATAAAGCTCGCCTCTGCCGGCTAGTTGGATGATAACTTTGCTTTTCAGCTCAGGCACCTGCCTCTGGCTATCATAAGGCGAAGTTCAGCATGCACTGCGTTTTAAATGGTGTTCCCATAGCGTAAGCTACTTACGCAATAGGAGAGACCTCTCGAAAGGGAACGACTCGGTTACTAACGTAACCTCGGTTCCCTGAGAGGAGGGAACGAGTATTGCGCAAGCTGCCGTGCTTGTGCTTGGTTAGTTCGCTTCAGTCGTTTTAACCTAAAGAACTCTCATGACGGGGCGCCCAATAAATAGCTCTTGGCCACGCCCATCTTGACGGGCTCTGACGAGCGCGGGCGCGAAGCGCGCTCATTGGTCGCGCATTCAGAGTCGCCCCGTCATTGGTTCGAGCAAGTTGCCGCAGCACAGCCAATCACCGAGCTTCCTTCGTTCATTGCTGTCAGCTGTGCAGCTGCAATGCGTTTTACATAAAGACTTCAGTATTCTCGAGAAAAGGAGTTTTCACATAGCGTAAGCTACTTACGCAATACTCGTTCCCTCCTCTCAGGGAACCGAGGTTACGTTAGTAACCGAGTTGTTTTCCGGTTTTTCCCCCACTGTCCACTATAACGTTAGTCGCTATAATTAAATACCGTTAAATGCCGTTAAGTCTGTGTGACGTCATTTGGGATAATAGAGAAAATCCGCTCACATTGAAATGAACTTTTTCGTTTCATCAGTCATGTCTATGATGTTATTGTTACTTTAAAATAAATAAAATATACAATTATTAATAATACTACGGTATCTTTACTTTGTATGGAAAGCGCGTTGTCTCACAGGCTTGGCTGCGAGCGCATGACCTGGTGGTGAGCGAGAGACCTTGTAAAGATGAGATCAGATCTAACAATGAAATCGGCCATCTGTCTGTCTGTCTGTCATATTATTAATACCACTACATATATTGTTTTATTAATAACAATAATTATTATATTTTATTTCAATCATTAACTGTTAACAGTGTTAATAATAATTAGCCTATTAGTATTACTACTACTTCTACTATTAATAATAAACTCAAATAATAAAATAAGTTATTATTAGTATTATTAATAATATTCATAATTATAATATAATATTTTATTATTACTGTTAACAGTAATAAAAATAATAATACTAATTAATAGTAGTATTTTCAAGAAAGAAAATGTATTTTACTGACTTAATATGGATTCTTATTTGTTAGTGGGTTGTAAAGTATCATCAGATCAAGAGCCTTTATTAACTTTTGGAATTTATACCATTAAAATAATTATTCTCTTCTCTTTTTTTCAGTATATATTGCAGTCTGATTATTGTAAGTGATAAATCTAGCAGTCATCCTGATTAGTCAAAAATCATTGCCGAAATTGAATGCATTTTAATTCGTACAGATATATCTCTCATATTTAGACATGTTTCTACTTTCTCTCCCCTTTCCTTGTGTTAACAGCAGCTACTACACCCCAATGGCTCTTTTAAGAGCCCTAGCACAGAGCGACTTTGTCTTTGTAACTATACGTTTTGAATGCCTACCAGATACATTCTTAGTATTTAAAAGTTATAAGTCAGATGTAGGCCTGCAGACTCATATAGATTTCATGATTCAATTTGATTCACAAGCTCTTGCAGTTTCTGATCTCTTTTTCGATTCCTGATACCAATGCATTTACCTAAACCAACCCAATGATTATCTTTTTTTAATTTATTAGATTTTTACAACGTTTTCAAGTGCCTCCTCCATTGAGTTTATTTTCTTGCCATCTTTTATTTCAAGGTAAGTAATATTCTTTAGCTTCACTTCAAGCTAGCAAACCAATCAACATTAAGCCGTGTCGTCAGCAAGTCGTTTCCCATCATGCTTTTGATCAGCGCAGTCGGTGGAGAGCAACTGCGCGCGACTGCAGAATCCGACACGTGCGCCTTGCGCTCGCGAGAGCTTTTTGACACACGTCACCATGACATCAGCGCAAGGCGGACCGCACTCGGACACATTTCTAACCGGCATGCATTACGCGCTGATCACCGGTGATCGGTTCTGCGCAGATTTTGCTCATCTCAAACAAGCCTAACATCTCGTTATAAGGAGAAAAATGTCGCTTTACCTTTCATTTTAAACCCTGATTGCCACAAGATCTTATGTGACAGGAGTTGCATCTTTTTCTCACAAGATGTTTTGAAAAGGACTGACTTAAAATGAAATTCTAAATCTTTCATTTTTGCTTTTTCCAATCGATATTATTTATCAGAACTATAAAAACAAATAAAAAATAACAAAAATAAAATGTGTATAGTTACATTACCGGTCTGTAAACTTTTTTTCTCCACAAATGTCCGTTAACGTCTGTTTTAAATAGAACTTAAGAGCTTTATTTTAAGCTAACGTTAATTTAAGCCCAAAACACAATTTCCACGTAAGTCAACATTTTCAAAGCATTTATCACTGCTTTCGTCACCATGGATAGCTCCCATTAAAGGTTACAATGAAAACGACTAACCTGTTGTTTTGTTGTTGTGCTGTTTCTTTAGGTTCGACTGCCAGTACCTGCAGAATTGGAGTAGTTCGCTTGTTCTACATTCCTCGAAGTGTTCCCGTCTTCTTTGTTCAAACAAATTATAATATGTTACAATTAATTAAATTGTTAATGTGTACTGATGTTTTCTAAATAAATTAGCTGAATTTACCTAATTTTGAGTATGTATTCATCATTCAGCAGATTTAAATAGTCTTTAAATGAGGTTTGGCAAATGAGGACACAAACTGTCCGCCTTGAAAATTACATATTTTAGTACCAGCACAGGACGTTGTCACAACGTCGTGCTTACTAACTGGTAACGTCACAAAGTTACGTTGTCACAACGTTGTGCTTACTAACTGGTAACGTCACAAAGTTACGTTGTCACAACGTCGCGCTTACTAACTGTTAACGTCACAAAGTTACGTTGTAGCAACGTTGTAACTAATTACGTCGCCACGACGAAAGTTTGGTCACCAGATTACGTTGCAGTTACGTAACAGTTACGTATTTGTGTTAGCTGAGCTCTCTCTACATATAAAACGTTGTGAGGGACATATCGTGGTAAAGTTTCCTTTTTTTTATCTTGGCTAACGTTCCAGAAAAGTTGTGGGCACGTCCTCAAAAGACGTCGCTAGTTTATCCCATGGAGAACTTTGTAGCGACGTGGTCAACTGGTCTCCAGATAACTTTCCAGAAAATTGCGTTACAAGTATTATCCTAGTGATATGCCATTTGGATATTATATGGGAAATGTACTCATCTGTGTGTATGTATTCATCAAAGATAGTTGATGTTATCTGGTGACCAGTTGACCACGTCTTTACAATGTTTCCATGGGATAAACTAGCGACGTCTTTTGAGGACGTGCCCACAACGTTTCTAGAACGTTAGCTAAGATAAATAGAACTTTACCACGACGTCCTCACAACGTTCTCCATGGGATAAACTAGCAACGTCTTTTGAGGACATGCCCACGCCGTATCTGGAACGTTAGCCAAGATTATAAAAAATGGAACTTAACCACAACGTCCTCACAACGTTGTCATAAAGTAATGTCGCGCTGACCAAATGCCGACTAACTGACGACGTCGTCACAACGTACTGTGTTAGCTTCAGATGGAAAAACAAAGTTTATTCAATGTTTGCTTGCTGTCTGGGGTCTAGTTATACGCGTGTACACTTTGAATCCATTCGCGCATCAATAGAGAAATTCACGCGCGTCGGAGGCGAAATCTGTTGGCGGCCATCTTTTTACAAGACGGCTAATGTTGATTGAGCATTCATCGAGAGAGTTACCGCTCTGTATTTGCTCTGGAGAGCAGAACAGCGACGTAGGTATCATCGTCGCCGTATTTGGGTCCACCAGACCCTTCGGAGGTGAACCCAGTTTGGCGAATTTCACCATTTGCTCCAAGAGCTGCGCCTGGATGACGGCCGCTTTCAGCGGAACTTCCGCCTGTCCCGCGCCCAGTTTGATGACCTGTTGTCCCGCATTGGAGCGAGGATCACCCTCGCCCTCACCCACCTAATCTGTAATTTATTTTTGTTTTGATGATAAATGGAGCCAGCCTAGGCTACTACAAAAGTGATAAAACTGTCCTGTGATTTTTTCCCCTCACACAACACTGTCCAGACACGAACTATGTTCTTGCACTAAAGTATGTTGGTTCTCTTTACATTAGAATAATAATAATGTTTCATATAATCTAGATTGGATATGGAATAAACAGCATACAAAATTAATGTCTCATATTAAAATCAAGTTTTTATGTGATAAAATATTTACTTCACCACGTGACAGCAGCAAGCTGGCTCCGGATTGGTTAAGGCGGCGCGAATTGGGGCAGAAGTTCAGATTTTTCAACTCGGGTGGGAGACGTGAATTCGAGCCAAACGCGTGAATGTACAAAAAGCACTAAATAAATCATTCGCTCATAACGCGCCAGGCGCGACCTTGATTCGCGCGACCTTGACGCGCGAATGAGGCGAATTCGCGCCTACAGCGCTGCGCTCTGCGCCTCATTCGCGCCGCAGGAATTTTCATTAGGTGCATTAGGTGCGTCTTTGCATAAGGTGTGTTCGACATCGGCTGCGGCTGGATGTGACCGATCGGCGAGAGTTGCCGCGTGCAGGTGGGGAGGAGCTGCAAACAGAGACGTGAAGTCGGACACTTTCTGGTTTCCGTAGTGTGACCAATATTTTCAAAATACACAGATGTTTCAGAGATATTTCCATTCAATACTTTATGTATTGCTTTATACAGCCTCTGTGTGAACAAGAATAAAGTACTATCAATGAAGTGGAATCAACGTTTTTTAATCAGTTTTATTTTGATAAACATGACACAATATAACATTGTGACTACATGGAAATAGTTATAAAAAGGATTTGTGAGCTTTAGTGGAACTAAAGGTGTGAGAATAAACACGAAACACATGTGATCGTTGTCATGCGGTGAATCCAGCCAATTGTGGAACAGTTGTGTCGTCATCAGAGCTCATGCAGCTGCTCTTGATAAACTGCGCTGGCTGAGTCTTGCGGCTGCTCTTGAATCGCTCTCGCGCTACTTTAATGGCATACGTCACAGTCATGTGGCGTCGGCGCTGCATCAAGTCGGACAAAATTTCTAACCGGCATGCACTGCTTCAAGTCAGCCAGCGATCGGTCTGGGCAGAGCTGCATGAAGTCGAACAAGCCTATTGACTTAACATTGACATCACTCGCGCTACGCGCTATTCGCGTCCGGTGTGAACGCACCATAAGACGCAATATGCGTCATTTCCGATTCTTCTTCCTGTATCCAAAGACAACAACAACAGCAGCAGCACACGGATAATGAATAGTTCGGGGCAGATAGCGATCGCCTTTGTTTGCGCTTTGGTGCTGGTACTGACCTCGCTCCAAAAGTATGCTGTGCTGCGTCTCGCCATGTTTACTTCCGGTATACTGCATGCGGGTTTTTGTATGCACTGAGAAGTTCCTCTACTCAAAAGACCAAGATTCCTTGCGTATAGAACATGCGCAGAACACAAATCATTATGGGGATATGCCGATACGCGTTTAAATGACCAAAAATTTGAGTTAGAAAAGGGGTACCCCAGGTATCATATCCGGGTTTTTAAAATCCGGGATATGAGCATATTCGGGTTTTTAGCGGTGTTTACATGGCCGTGCGTGACCGGGTTATTGCTATATCCTATGTAAACGTAGTCAATGATAGAACAATTATGTACCATTTCAATTGTACCTTAAAATGTACCAAACACAGTATCCTCAGAGGTCTTTTCTGTACCATTAAAGGTACTATTATTGAAAAGGTACAAAACTGTTCTTTGAGGAAGATTGTTTGTACCATCGTGTACCTTTTTTTCTGACAGTGAATTTTAACAAAATAAACCATGGTTTTTACTATAGTAAAAACCATGGTTAATTTTGTAGGTACTATGGCTTTACTACTAAAACCATGGTTAATTTTGTAGTTACTATGGTTTTACTATAAAAACCATAGTTAAACCATGGTTACTAAAAAAAAAAAAACATGGTTAACCAAGGTCATCGTAGTAAAATGGTTCATTTGTAGTTACTATGGTTTTACTACAAAACAGGTTTCACATGTTAAATTTCACATGTGAAATATGTGGAACACGTGTGCTTTGCACATGTTAAAGTTAATTTGCACATGGGAAACATGTGCTTTTGGAACATTTTCATGGTGTAATGTGTGAACCCCATGTATATTCCTATGTGAAACCCATGGGATTACATGTGAAATTTGTGTAAATTGTGATGTAGAAATACCTATGTGAAACCCATGGGATTACATGTGAAATCCATGGGATTACATGTGAAACTTGTGTAAATTGTGATGTAGAAATACCTATGTGAAACCCATGGGATTACATGTGAAATCCATGGGATTACATATAAAACTTGTGTAAATTCTGATGAAGAAATACCCATGTGAAACCCATGGGATTGCATGTGAAACCCATAGGATTACATGTGAAATCCATGTAAAAACAATAGAAACCCAGGTGAAACCTATAGGATACATGTGAAGCCCTTGTGAAAGCCATGTCAAATTTAGAACTTCGTGTGAATAATGTTAATTACATAGATACCAAAAAAACATAAATGCAAATTAGGACTCCACAAATGAGCTCACCCTGGACCAAAACTCCCAACCTTTGAAACTGAAGTTAATAAACTTTTTTAGCTGTGTTGCTGGTATGAAAAGAGGTGCTAGCTGTGACTGAGCATCCAGCAGGAATCTGTCCATTCAAAGGAAGATTTCAACCCAGTGTCCAATATTCTTTTTTTAAGATGCAACATGCAGATGTCTATGATTATTTGTACTTTATGGAACTATGGAATGCTCGAATGACTTATGTCTAAAGATGCTTTCATTTTCCATCGACTAAAATGGCTTTATAAAAGCGCAATTCAAATAAAATCAATTTTTACATGAAAGTTGGACATTGACTAAGAAGAAATGCATGGCAAAACAGCACCATGTTTTTCAAAAAGAAAGGCCTATTGCCATGTGTCTCGCAATAAAGAAGCTAAAACAAAGTTATAAATATGAAGTGTTTAATAGCAAATAATGCAAGTATTCATTAAACTGTCCATTAAAAGGATCAACATGCCCCTAAATAAGATAAGTTTATTTGTCGACATAAAACTGTCAGTAAAATGGGCCAAAACAACTCTAAAAATTAAATAAAGGGGGCAAAACATTTATTCTGGGGAAAGAAACTTTCTAATTGTGTGTGTGTCTCAGTCCTCTTGGTTTTCCCCGGCAGGACTCCTGTTTGGGGAGTGAAAGACAAAATCAAAGATTAGGCCAATACAAACACCAATCTATTCTGTCAAAGTAAAGGTTAATTTATTTTCTATGTGGATTCTAGGATTGGTTCTATTCTGATGCCTGGTCTATGTATTCAGAATAGTCCAACATGTTTAAGCACTGATCCTGTAGCACCAATTCCTTACAGAAGTTATCAGGGCACTTGTCAGATAGAGCAATACAGTGTGCCCTCTAGAAATCAATCAAAACTGCATTCTATGAATAACACACTCATCAGTATCTTGGCATATACAGTATAAATAGTTTACCATGTTTCCCTCTCTGCTCATCTCCTGACTAAATAGGCTACCTTTTGTAACATTACAAATAGATCAATCTATATTTAATAATACAGTAATGAATAAGCATTTGTTTTTTCACATTTGATAACGTTTTTCTAATTTCTGTACCTGTCAGATCTACCCGAAAAACTCTAAAAACAATTTGATTAATTTGTTATATTATTACCGACTGCTTACTTGTCTTTAATAATGTTTCAAATTCAGATGAATTCAGCTACAACAATATCTGGATCGTCTTTGTCCATATAAGGGATTAATAAAGCGGAATCGTGACAGCCCTAGTCCCAAGAATAAGGGTGCCCTGAAATGACCATTGTCACAGATGAGAAGAATGCCAACAGGTAAGTGAAACAAAGGAATTTATTGAAAACAGGAACAGAAACAGCAGGTGAGTAATCCTTCTTTAAATCCGTCATGAACGGTGCACGGAAGAGTCAGAATGATACAAGTCTCTTATCTGAAGCAGGCGTGGGAAACTGGACGAGATCAGAAGGCGGAGAACCCGGATACAGATGGACGGCTCAGATGAAGAACAGAACTCTCAGCAGAGCGGGTGAGTTTGCAGGATCAGTTTCGTATACTGAAGAATCTCAATAAGACGTGAGTCAGGACGTCTAGGGTTTTGCAGACGAGACCAGACAAAGGACAGAGGAAACTGACGGCGATAATAAAGGTGAGTGAACTTGATTGCAGATCGCCGACAGCTGATGCCTTACAGTTAGTAAGGCAGGCGGAGCGTCGCTGAGCCACGCGAATGGAACGCTGAATGAGGCATTCGATTCCAATGGTGTCATCATAAATGGCCAGTTGTAAACATATGTCTCGATTTAGACCTTGACGATAAGCAGTAACCAGCGCTGTCTCATTCCAGTTGCAGTTGACTGCGAGGGTGCGAAATCGCAAAGCATAATCAGAAACCGAGGAATTCCCTTGGCGAAGACGAAATAACTGATCATGAATGGAAAGGGAATTAGGAGCTTGAGCGAAAACTTCTTTGAAATGAGCCGTGAAATTAGCCATGGTTTGCGTTACCGGCCCATTCGCGTCCCATAACGCACGTGCCCAGAGCAGCGCGTGTCCTGTGAGGAGCGAGATAATAAAGGCAACCTTCGCTCTTTCGGTGGAAAACTGAGCAGCCTGCATTTCCATATATAGCTCACATTGCAGCAGAAAACCACTGCACTCCCCCTCCTCACCAGAGAAAGATGATGGTCGGGCCATGGGACTTACAGAGGCAGATGGTGCAGATGGAGGGGCGAGCGATTGAAGCGCCTGTCGAATCTCCAGAAGAATCTCTGGGACCGGAATCTGAGCAGCCGCTCCTTCCGCGCTTTCATCAGCGGAATCTTGCATTGTCGGTCTGGTCTTCTGTCACAGATGAGAAGAATGCCAACAGGTAAGTGAAACAAAGGAATTTATTGAAAACAGGAACAGAAACAGCAGGTGAGTAATCCTTCTTTAAATCCGTCATGAACGGTGCACGGAAGAGTCAGAATGATACAAGTCTCTTATCTGAAGCAGGCGTGGGAAACTGGACGAGATCAGAAGGCGGAGAACCCGGATACAGATGGACGGCTCAGATGAAGAACAGAACTCTCAGCAGAGCGGGTGAGTTTGCAGGATCAGTTTCGTATACTGAAGAATCTCAATAAGACGTGAGTCAGGACGTCTAGGGTTTTGCAGACGAGACCAGACAAAGGACAGAGGAAACTGACGGCGATTATAAAGGTGAGTGAACTTGATTGCAGATCGCCGACAGCTGATGCAGACAGGTGTACAGAATCAAAACTCCGGGGATGAGGAACGAGTGGGTGGAGAGACAAGATCTGCCGCTGATGACTGGTTGTTCGTGACAGTACCCCCCCCTCCACGGCCAGCTCCTGAGGGCGGTATGGACCGACGACGACGGGGACGACCTCGACCTCTAGGCGCAGGGCGACTGCGATTGACCATGTGAAAGTCTTGAAGTAGAGTGGGATCCAGGATGTCATTCTGATGCACCCAACTTCTTTCCTCCGGGCCAAAGCCCTCCCAGTCAACGAGATATTCCAATTGGCCGCCCCGTCGTCTCGAATCCAGAATTTCCTGAACTTGATAAATGTTTTCAACTGAAGGATCCACAGGAGGAGGAGGCGGTACGTCATCAGCACCAGACCCTGTGGAGGAAGGGAACAGAGGATTAGTGTAAGGTTTTAACAGGGACACATGAAATGATGGTGCGATTCGATAATGTGGAGGAAGTGCAAGCCGATAGGTGACCTCGTTGATCTGCCTCTGTATAGCGAACGGCCCGATGTACCTGGGACTCAGCTTGCGACTGGGCTGTCGGAGGCGGATGTCCCTGGTGGAGAGCCAGACTAGTTGTCCCGGTTGGTATGAGGGAGTCGTAGATCTCCTTTCATCTGCCTGGCTCTTATGCCTCCGAACAGCCCTTTGCAGATGTATATGTGACCCGTCACAGAAACCAGGGACACAAGTCGGCAGCACAACTTTCGAGCAAAATGAGAAAGAAGAGTTTTTTTTCAAAATTGGTGATTTTCAATTTTTTGGAGAATCTGTTAATTGAAATCACGAAGAAGCCTCTCCATGTTTGAGATAGCAGTATTGGTATATTTAAAAGCTTACATTTTGAGGTTGAAATCGGCTTGTTTTCGTAGATTCTAGCATGCAGTAGGGGCGTGGCGTGTCATTGTCTGTGTGTATTTCCATACTGAATAACCCGGCGCTTTTGCCCCCGCCCTCCAAGTCAACCACATGGCTACTTATTATGCTGTGCTCTGGCCAGCTCTCTCTGATATCAAAATTCAATGAAGATGGATGCCGCAAAGATTGTCGCAGACGAGATGAACCGTCTGGCAGTTACACCGAAAATGTTTTCGCCGCACTTCGTGGGCTCGGGAAACTGAACCGGAGGTATGGGCGCAGCGCGCTCGCCCTCAGTGCTTCAATACGGCGGCTCGGCTCGCTGACAGCGGTGGCTGGCTGTTTCATATGTGACGGAGAATCGAAATAGAGGATACAGTTAAGACTTTTGCTGCTGCGATGAAGGCCTGCCGTGCGTGTTTCTGAAATGTAAGTTAAGCTTCATTTGCTCTTTAGTCGTTATTTAAGATGCTGAACCTGCTGATGATATAATGTGCTTGCGGACATTTCATTTGTGTGTGTATACGCACATAAGAAAGTGGTGTAAAGAGATTTGCAACAGTAATTTGAGGAGGTGAAATGTGATTATTTGGAAAATTGCAGAAATGACTGCTTAAAGAAAAATGCCAGCAGGCATTTGCCTCCTACATAAACTTTAATATTGTTGACATTTTGGGCACACGAGCGTTGCGTACTATTTGCGCTATATGTAGGCCTATGGCTTATTGGTGTTTGTTTGTTGTTGTTGGTTTTGCGTTATATGTATATGGCATATTGGTCTTTGTGTGTTGTTGCTGGTTTTGCGTTATACTGTATGTATATGGCATATTGGCCTTTGTGTGTTGTTGCTGGTTTTGCGTTATATGCAGGCTATATGGCATATTGGTCTTTGTGTGTTGTTGCTGGTTTTGCGTTATATGTATATGGCATATTGGTCTTTATGTGTTGTTGCTGGTTTCGCGTTATATGCAGGCTATATGGCATTATTGGTCTTTGTGTGTTGTTGCTGGTACGTTGCAAATAGAGGGGCAGCACAATTGTTTTTCGCCTAGTGCGGCAGAAGTGCACTCATTCGAAGTGTAAAAAAAGCTGTAAAGCACATGGAGGAGCTTTACAGGGGGTATGGCTTATCTAAATGAGATGTAAATGAGCCCTATTGTCACCCCCAGCAGCAGAGACAGGTGAGAACTGCACAATCTTTAGCTCGTTTTCTCCTCTTTGAGCTTTTTTAAGTGCCTACTTTAAAATGGCCACAACTTCTCCAAATATTATCAGATTTCCACATGTTACACATCGTTGGAAAGCTTGGATATTACACTCTCAGAATCTATGAATAACTCAAAATGCCCCAGAACCGACTTGTGTCCCTAGTTTCCGTGACTGGTCACATATGTGCTGAGTCCCAGACCCTCTCGCTCTCCTGAAACCAGTGGTGGACGGCTGGAACGTCGGAGGGCTCACCAGACCAGGGAAATAGTGGTGGCTGATAGCCGAATATGCACTGGAAAGGAGTAAGCCCAGTGGTAGACTGCTGGAGAGAGTTCTGTGCATACTCGGCCCAGAATAGGTAACGGCTCCAACCATCCTGGTGGTCGTGGCAATATGACCGCAGGTATCTCCCGATTTCCTGGATTTTCCTCTCCGTCTGACCATTAGACTGTGGATGATATCCAGAAGTGAGACTCACAGAAACACCAGGCAGATTAAAGAATGCCTTCCAAACACGGGAGATGAATTGTGGACCACGATCTGATACGATGTCTTCCGGAATGCCAAAATGTCGGAATATGTGAATGAACAGGGATTCCGCAGTCTCAAAGGCAGTAGGTAAACCAGGAAGAGGGATCAACTTGCAGGCTTTGGAAAAACGATCCACCACTACTAGCACACAGGTGTAGGAATCTGAGGAAGGGAGATCTGTGATGAAGTCCACACCAAGATGGGACCACGGTCTAGTGGGTACCGGTAGAGGGACTAATTTGCCTTCTGGAAGATGTCGGGGTACCTTAGCCATGGCACAGACGGGACAGCCCCTGACGTATCGGGAGACATCCTGGGTCATATTGGGCCACCAGAAGCGTTGTTGAAGGAGCGAGAGGGTTTGTTGGCTGCCTGGGTGTCCAGAGCCCGGAGAAGTGTGTACTGAGTCCATGGGGTCAGACGCAAACGAGATGGCACATATGTCCGACCCTCAGGACCTCCCGGCGGAGCAGGTTCCGTTCGAGTGGCATCTGCAATATGGTCATGTATACTCCATTGAATCGGGCTGACAATCATGGCTGGAGGGAGGATGGGTTCCGGGTTAGAGTGAATGGTGTCAGGTTGGTATAGTCGAAAAAGTGAATCGGCCTTGATATTCTTGTCTCCGGGTCGGTAGGTAACTTGGAAATTGAACCGAGTAAAGAAGAGTGACCATCGGGCTTGACGGGTATTGAGTCGTTTGGCATCACGAAGGTATTCCAAATTACGGTGGTCTGTGATAACGTCAAAGCGGTGCTTGGCTCCCTCCAGCCAGTGTCTCCACTCTTCCAAAGCCAATTTGATTGCTAGCAGCTCCCGGTTTCCGACATCATAATTCTGCTCCGCCGGGGACAGTTTCTTGGAGTAAAAGGCACATGGATGGAGTCTCGGAGGCGGCCCCTGCCGCTGCGACAATACCGCTCCTATTCCAGTGGTAGAAGCGTCAACCTCCACGAGGAAAGGCAAATCAGGATTCGGATGGACGAGGGTAGGAGCGGAACAGAAAGTCAACTTGAGTCTTTCGAAGGCCGTGAGAGCTTCATTCGACCAGGACAGAGACTTGGCCCCTTTACGTAACAGAGATGTGATGGGTGCACTGATCTGACTGAAACCTTTGATAAATCGTCTGTAAAAGTTGGCGAAGCCCAGAAATCTTTGAAGTTCTTTGATGTTAGTGGGTAATGGCCAGTTGGCGACCGCTTCCACCTTCCTCTGGTCCATGGAAATCCCTTGAGAGGAAATCACATATCCCAGGAACTGAATGGACTCTCGATGAAACTCACACTTCTCTAATTTCAGGAACAGTTGATGGTCGAGCAGACGTTGTAGGACTTGAGTGACATGATGTTGGTGCTCGGATAAACTGGAAGAATATATCAGAATGTCGTCAATATAGATAATGACAAATTGTTGCAAGAAGTCTCTGAAGATCTCATTCATAAACCCCTGGAAGACAGCGGGAGCATTGGACAGTCCAAAAGGCATGACTTGGTATTCATAATGACCTGCTGGGGTGATGAACGCCGTCTTCCATTCGTCTCCCTCTCGGATTCTTATCAAGTTATATGCGCTCCGAAGGTCCAATTTAGAAAAAATTCGAGCACCACGTAGTTGTTCCAGAGCCGCAGGAACCAGAGGAAGAGGATAGCGATATTTGATAGTGGAGTTGTTGAGGATACGGTAATCGATGCAGGGGCGCAAGCCTCCGTCCTTCTTCCCGACGAAAAAGAAGCTAGAAGCGGCAGGGGACGTGGAAGGTCTGATGTAGTCCTGACGGAGAGCTTCCGCAATGTACTCCTCCATGGCCTTCTGCTCCGGGATGGACAACGGATAAATTTTACCGCGTGGTAGAATAGCCCCAGGCAGCAGGTCGATCGCACAGTCCCATGGCCGATGCGGTGGTAGTTTCGTGGCCAGTTGTTTGTCAAATACCTCCTGGAACACCCGATAGTGGCAAGGAATCACAGGTTCCGTACTGGTGGCGGGACTCTCAACCGTAGTAGCGTTGATGGGAAGATTGGAAACTGGAGTAACTGAGGCTATCTTCTTGATGGATGACAGACAATGAGTAAAACAACTTTTCCCCCACTGAAGAATTTCTCCAGAAGACCAACAAATATTTGGAGAATGGAGTTCCAGCCACGGGCGTCCCAGGATGACCTCCGCAGTGGAGCCCTCCAGTACCAGAAAAGATAGTTTCTCCACATGCATACAACCAATCTTTACAGTCAAAATGGGGCTGCAGTACCTGATGTGTCCACGACCTAGCGGTTTCCCCAGGATAGAATGAATGTGTAGTGGCTGGTTCACAGATTTACGTCGGGCTTGGAGTTTTAGAAGAGTCGAGAGTGAAATGAAGTTTCCAGCGGATCCTGAGTCGATCAGCGCCTTCGCTGGAACAGATCGCATACAATATGTAAGCAAAATCGGAGTATACTTCAACGAGGAAATGGGTGATGGGAGAACCACTGTACTCACCGCAGGTCGTGGAGGACGCACTGGACAGGTGACGAGGAGATGACCAGCATTTCCACAGTAGAGGCATAAATTGTTGTTGATACGTTGGAGTCGTTCAGAGTGACTTAAATGAGCAGAATCTACCTCCATAGGCACTGGTACTGAAGGGCTGTCGAGTGGATTGGGGCGAGGAGGAAGAAGTGCAGGCTGGTTAGTAAGGCAGGCGGAGCGTCGCTGAGCCACGCGAATGGAACGCTGAATGAGGCATTCGATTCCAATGGTGTCATCATAAATGGCCAGTTGTAAACATATGTCTCGATTTAGACCTTGACGATAAGCAGTAACCAGCACTGTCTCATTCCAGTTGCAGTTGGCTGCGAGGGTGCGAAATCGCAAAGCATAATCAGAAACCGAGGAATTCCCTTGGCGAAGACGAAATAACTGATCATGAATGGAAAGGGAATTAGGAGCTTGAGCGAAAACTTCTTTGAAATGAGCCGTGAAATTAGCCATGGTTTGCGTTACCGGCCCATTCGCGTCCCATAACGCACGTGCCCAGAGCAGCGCGCGTCCTGTGAGGAGCGAGATAATAAAGGCAACCTTCGCTCTTTCGGTGGAAAACTGAGCAGCCTGCATTTCCATATATAGCTCACATTGCAGCAGAAAACCACTGCACTCCCCCTCCTCACCAGAGAAAGATGATGGTCGGGCCATGGGACTTACAGAGGCAGATGGTGCAGATGGAGGGGCGAGCGATTGAAGCGCCTGTCGAATCTCCAGAAGAATCTCCGGGACCGGAATCTGAGCAGCCGCTCCTTCCGCGCTTTCATCAGCGGAATCTTGCATTGTCGATCTGGTCTTCTGTCACAGATGAGAAGAATGCCAACAGGAAAGCGAAACAAAGGAATTTATTGAAAACAGGAACAGAAACAGCAGGTGAGTAATCCTTCTTTAAAAACGTCATGAACGGTGCATGGAAGAGTCAGAATGATACAAGTCTCTTATCTGAAGCAGGCGTGGGAAACTGGACGAGATCAGAAGGCGGAGAACCCGGATACAGATGGACGGCTCAGATGAAGAACAGAACTCTCAGCAGAGCGGGTGAGTTTGCAGGATCAGTTTCGTATACTGAAGAATCTCAATAAGACGTGAGTCAGGACGTCTAGGGTTTTGCAGACGAGACCAGACAAAGGACAGAGGAAACTGACGGCGATTATAAAGGTGAGTGAACTTGATTGCAGATCGCCGACAGCTGATGCAGACAGGTGTACAGAATCAAAACTCCGGGGATGAGGAATGAGTGGGTGGAGAGACAAGATCTGGCGCTGATGACTGGTTGTTCGTGACAACCATGTTGCAAGACACAGATATCAATAGTACCTGGTTAATCCTGGAGGGTTTGGTCTGTTCATCCTCCAGGTCCAACTTCCTCCAACAAATGTTCCTCTCTTTCCTCTCCGCGGCCTCCTTTAAAATATGAAGAGATAAAAAGAAATGAAACAAAAAAAATATATTCTTGACAAATATATCTGACTAACTCACTAATTTGAGTGAATGAAGTAACTTTTAAAAGTAGAGATTTTACTTTTAAAGTAGGCCTAATACATATTAAAAATGCACTTAATTGCTACTCTAAATAATTTTAACAGGACATTCTCCCTTTGATAGGCACATACTTTAAAAGCCCTACCGATGTAACAGCTGTTGAGCCTGAAAAGATAAAACCTGTAGTACTCTCAGGAAGAAAAAAAAACAGTTAAACAATGAAAGAGACACTGTGTAAACAATTTTTTTTAGTGGGGGGTGGGGGTAAGAAATGAACTGCTCTCTGTAGAAAACACCAACACACAAGGAGCCTGTAAAGAAACAGAACAGAAACAGACATGTTACGGCACAGGGACTACAATTATGGTGATGTAATGAAAATGTCATAGTACAGCTTAAAAAAACATATTAATACTAAGGAGAAAATTGCAGCAGAAAATGCAGGTTGTGCTCTGATCATTCAGTCTGAAAAAAATAACAATGACAACATAATGAAAAATTACTAAACTCGAGTCAACTATGCATAATTTATTGGATCATAATTCTTTAGTACCATATATTCTAAATATTACTGAACTAAAATATAGTGAATTTATTTTTAATTGAAAAAAATTACACTTAAGGTGTTTGGTCAGTTTTGAGTCTGACGCATAACAGTTAATATATAAGGAATGTCTGAGGGTTAAACACGAAAAAACATATCAAAGTTGTGCCTCCATCGTTCCTCAAAATACTGTTGAATCTCGGCAACGTAGTAATCGATGCGTTGTGCGTCACATCATGCTTTAATATTTACCAAAAATTGCTGAAAATATAGTGAAGCTGCAGTCTCTATCCTTGAACCCATTCAAACCGATTAGCACCGCGGATCAGTGTTACATCAACCACGTGACCGCACGGCGCGAAAGCAAGGTTATCTCACTCTTGAGTAATACCAGTAAAACACTCATGGAACTCCCGTTATATTAAATAAAGCTAACTACAGAGCAAAATAAACTTCTTACATGCATTAATTTTGCACTTTGTGGTTTATGGTTTGATAAGTCTGTCAGTGAGCACTGGAATCGGTTCTCACCAGATTTCTTCACCGTGACTAACTTATCCGTTAACCGGCTTTGATTAAGTTAACGTTAGACGCGGGGCCTTCGACGCTGCCTTTGATTGACATAAAAGGTGACCTGCATCAATCAACAATTTTCATTCTAATATCTATGCATTCATTCAAATTACAACAAACTGCGAGTACCATAAGTAACGTATACCATTATCTTGTACATCACCAGATAAACTCTGGCTACTAGAAAGGAAAAAACGATATTAACTACAACTCATATTAATACGAATTACCTACATTTAATTAAAATAAAGAGCTGCATTTGACAATTCAAGGAATAATCTTAGCCCTGTATTATTATTGTCTAACCTGTATTATGACTGACATTTGACTAATTGCTTTGTTCCTTTTTTTGATAAAAGCGGCTTCTAAATATGTAGCCTAAATGTAGCCTAGGCCTACTAATAATAATAATGATAATTAGTATTATTATTATTATTTGTGTTTATAATTATAACTATAAATGAGTTCACTGAAGACAGTGGGCTAATATTTTAATCAATAAATAATTTATGAATGTTTTATTTTTATATAATAAAACCTAACCTTGTGTTTGTGTTATATTTCTTTTTTATATGTGAAGTCTTTTTTTGCTTATTCTATTATACTGAGCTTTTTCCTCCCAAAAATTGAGTATTAGAAAATTTAAGAAATTATCCATTTAAAAAAATGAAGTTTAAACACAATGCAAAGCATCCCTCATAAAAAGGTGGACTGGTTGAATCATCCATTTGTTAAACCGAGGGAACAGTTTAAGAATTCGTGAGTACAGTTTATAAACTGAGGGGACGGACTGCACAACCGTCGCCATGGATTGTTATTTTTCCCCCACAGGAGACTTTCTGGGCTCTGTACTACGGGAATATAAAACCCAGTTGAATATAAAAAAGTGCAGTTCAAATGTTACTCCCGCTCATCATCGGTAGCTGTCACAGTTGCTAGGCGACAAGAACAAACATCCGTCATTTTTTTAAATAAAAGTGCTGTCGTCACTGTTTAAAGCGTTGTTACTTTAAGACATAAGTAACAGGTGAAGTCATGTGATGATGACGTCGTGACGTGCGGCAGAGAATATACAAGTGAATGTGAGCATTAAAAGAGATGCAAGTTCTTTCGATCATGAATTGATGTTTCTGACTCTTCTTCAGTGTCCTCTGTCTTTATAGAAAGGGAAAGACACGACAAAGTGGCGACGAGGATGTTTGAAAGAACCTCTGCGTGTTTGAATTGCCAAATACAAGTGTAGTGAAGTGCAGAAAACAACTGAACGAGACACGAGCTCAGTGCCTGTGAATTTATACAAAAAGACATTATGGCTGGCGTCATAGGAAATATCGGACAATTCGACGAAAATGTTGAACAATGGAGCTCATACACGGAGCGATTTAAATTTGTCCTGCAGGCAAACGCCATTGAGGGTGAAAAGATTGTGCCTATGTTCCTCAGTGTGATGGATGCAAAGACTTTCACTTTGCTACGCAGTCTCGTACAGCCTAGGAAACCAGGTGAGAAAACTTATGCTGAGATTGTGGCAGTGTTGAGTGCACATTTTTAACCTAAACCGCTGTTGATAGCGGAACGATTTCGGTTTCATAAGAGAAATCAGGAAGAGGGAGAAACTGTTACTATGTTTGTGGCTGCACTGAAGAAACTTTCAGAACACTGTGAATTTGGCGATGTTTTGAATGATACCATCAGGGACAGGCTCGTTTGTGGATTAAGAAGCGAAGCCATTCAAAAAAGGCTGTTAAGTGAAAGTAACCTCACATTGCAGAAAGCCACTGAAATAAGTGTAAGCATGGAACTTGCTGCTAAAGAAGCACAGCATTTCAGTAGCTCAGATAAAGTCCATAAATTATCTGCTGACATGAGCACATTCTAGAATTCCCCTGGCAAAGTACCTACAAATGCAACATGTTTTAGATGTGGCAAAGTCGGACATCTTGCATCTGAGTGTTGGAGTAAAGAGTTGATGTGTCGTAGTTGTGGAAAAAAGGCCATGTAGAACGTGCTTGCAGAGGAAAACAAAAGTCTGAAAAACAAAAATTCAGAAAAATGCCTGGCACATCAAAGAACGTGTGAAGAATGAACAACAAAGAAGAATGTGTAAACAATGCAGTCAAATTGCAAGCACACAGATGACACTGATTCCTCCTCAGAGGAAGTTCCTTTGAATATTCTAGCCATGGAAGGAGACTCCAAAGGCTATTGGGTGACACATGTCATTGAGGGAGAGCCGGTGTGTATGGAGATATACACTGGCGCTGCTTTTGCAATCGTGTCAGATGCTGTGTACCACAAAACCCTAAAACATGTCTACTTAAAGCCATCCAAGATAGTGTTGAAAACATATACGGGGGAGCCTGTGACTATAAGAGGGGTAATGGATGTGGAAGTGGAATTAAATGGTCAATCAGCAATGCTGCCACTGTATGTGGTAAAAGGGAAATACCCAGCATTACTTGGACGAGAATGGCTGGAAACAATGAAACTGGACTGGCCGACAGTGCGGTTAGTGTCAAAGGGAAACACGGAGCTCAGGGATGTTCTAGAAAAACATACTGATGTTTTCAAGGATGAACTGGGCACGATGAAAGACATTACAGCCAAGCTCGACATTAAGCCTGATAGTAAGACCAAGTGTTGCAAAGCCCGTTCTGTGCCATATGCTATCAGATCAAAAGTTGAGACCGCTCTGGGAGATCTGGTAACCAGTGGAGTCATCGTACCAGTGAGTAACAGTGAGTGGGCAACGGCTATTGTACCCGTGCTTAACTCTTCGGGGTCGCCGATCACGCCGGCGTGATCAAGTTACATGACCAGTTTAAGACGTCGAAGCATAAAAACAAAGTCACGTTGAGCACTGCCGTCCACTTCTGTCGAAAGTGCTGGCTTGAAATTCTATTTTACTTTTTGTTTTGTGTTGATAGACCAAGTAAAAACGGAGATATGATCATTTAAACTTTATATAAAAAAATACTGACGCGTTCGTAAAAGAACGCAAGATGGGATGCGACAGGCGTTGCATTTATTCTAATAACTTCGTCGGTTTTTGTCATAAAACAAAACGGAGAAAAATGTGTGAATCTGCTGACTCTGCCATTCAGGCTGCACATTTTAGGGAATGGAGGAGGAGCCAACTGAGCTAAGACGCAAAATTGAAAGGCAGAGGATTTACGGAGTTGATAAAGATAGACATATATACGTTATATATATAGAGAGAGATTATTGCTAGTTTTTGGAAGAGTTTGAGTAAATTTTGAGAGTAGTTTAGGAGTAGTGTAGATAGTTTAGGTAGTTTAGGAGTAGTTTAGGAGTAGATTTAGCTAAACTGTTTTGAGGAGAGGCACAGATAAAAAATAAAAAATAAAAATACCTGATATTTGCTGTAAATAGTTGTATGTATAATTTGATTTTGTGTTCATTTTACCTATTGTATGGTATATTTGCACTATTGAGGAACCCCTTTTACTCAAGGAATGAAATCCCTGTAATGTAGATATCTGTGTAATTGTACATGAATTGTTTTGTAGAGTTTCTAAGCAAAAAAGAAAAGAAAAAACGCCTATTGCCACACCTGCTTTTTGCTGCATATAGTTTAATTTTATCTCAATTTTAAATTTTTTATGTTGTATTTGCACTATTTGCGAACCCTCATACTCTGGGAATGCAAGGCCTTAAATATAGCTCTCTGAATAATTGTGTGCACAACATTTTTTAAAAAGTGGCTGAGCTAAAAAGAAAGAAAAAAAGCCTATGGCTACACACGCTTTTTTTTGTAAATCATATTTTTTTTGTATATAGGTTGATTATATCTGAATTGTACCTGTATATGTTGACATTTACAACTTGTGTTTACATTTTAAACCTTTTAAAATGCTTCATTGAGCATGTTTGTGTTTTTTGTAGTAGAAAAGCTATAATTTTTCTATTCGGATTTTGTGTTTTTTGTGTGATTTTGGGTCCAGTATGTTGATAGAGTACATCAAAGTGAAAAACTAATTGTCTGATCATATAGGTGATGTTGTGCTGAAAAAGATTATACCAAACATTGGTATGGTAAACATTTTTTTATGTTGCAAAATTTAAAAAAAATAAAAGTACTCAAAAACGGCCAAAATAGCCCAAGACTCCGAAGGGTTAAAAAGGATGGTTCCATTCGAATTTGTGGTGATTTTAAAGTCACAGTTAACCCTATACTGTCTCCTGACCAGTATCCACTTCCCCTCATTGAGGATCGGTTTGCTGGCTTGGCAGAGGGGAAGCGGTTCAGCAAACTTAATTTGAGTCAAGCCTACCTACAAATGAAAGTATGAGAAGTTAGGAGTTACTGACAATTGTCACACACAAGGGGCTTTTCAGATACCAGCGTCTTCCTTTTGGTATCACACCGGCCCTGGACCTGGGCCATGGACCAGGTGTTAAGTGGCCTGTCGGGGGTGCAGTGCTACTTAGATGACATCTTGGTAACAGGAAAAACCGAAGCGGAGCATCTGAGTAATCTCGATGATACACTCCAGCGCCTAAAGGAATATGGTTTAAGAGTGAGAAAAGACAAATGTGAGTTTTTCAAGCAATCAGTTGAATATCTTGGTCACATGATCGATGCTGATGGACTGCACAAGGCACCTTCAAAAGTAAAAGCCATATTAGAGGCTCCAGCAACACAGAACACCAGCCAGCTCCGCTCGTTCATAGGTCTTCTTAATTATTATGGACGATTCATCAGTGGATTAGCCACACTGTTGAAACCTTTACACCAACTTCTGTGTAGTAACCAGTCATGGGAATGGACACAGCAATGTGAGACCACTTTTCAAGAAGCTAAGAAAGCTCTGGTAAAGTCCGGTGTGCTAACCCATTTTAACCCAAAGCTTCCCCTGCAGTTAGCCTGTGATGCGTCACCTTATGGGGTGGGAGCTGTGATTTCCCACATCATTCCTTCAGGAGAAGAAAGGCCAATAGCATTTGCCTCACGCACACTGAACAAAGCAGAGAGCAAGTATGCGCAAATTGAGTGATAAGCTTTGGGAATCATTTTCGCTGTTCGAAAATTTCACCAGTATCTGTATGGCAGGCAGTTTATACTGCTAACTGATCACCGGCCTTTAACCACCATTCTGGGGCCACACACAGGTATTCCCTCTCTGGCAGCAAGCCGAATGCAGAGATGGGCTCTCATTCCTCCATTGTTGAGAAAACCGGTCCTCCAGCAGCTCCATGTGGGCCATTGTGGTATTGTGTGAATGAAGGAAATAGCTCAGAGTTATTTTTGGTGGCCAGGTCTGGAGGGGGACATTGAAGGAAAAGCAAAGTCATGTCCGTCCTGCCAGCAAGTGAGAAATTAACCTCAATTGGCCCCATTACACCCGTGGGACTGGCCAGAAATCCCTTGGCAGATTGTACATGTGGATTTTGCTGGTCCAATCGAAGGGAAGATGTTGTTAATAACGGTGGATGCCCACAGCAAGTGGCCTGAAGTTGTTCTTATGCACTGATTATGCTGATTATTAAAACAGAAAAAAAACCTTCAACCATGGCCTGAATCAACTTGGTCAAGAACTCTGGGTCTTCCCAACCTCGGGCCCCAGCTAACCCATCTCACTGTGTACAGTGCCAAAGTGAACAAGCCAAACTAAAAGAAAGTGCACAATAAACTTTCTACAGTGCTTCCCCTACAGTTCGGTTTGTATGTAGAGACCCTCATTAAGCTACCGTGTTAGTGTGGGGCTATTTTGAGCCTTGTTAGTGGTATTAACTAGCGATCTCTTTTTACTTATTATATGCCCCATATACTATCGTTATAAGCTAAACAGTTTTTAGAGATAAAACTCTTTACACTCGATTATCATGAAAACAAATCCCACAGAACAGTCGACTCGGTACCAATGTGTTATTACACCCCAGATTAATTTTGCGCCGGCGTTCTCCTTTACAAAATGCGGCAATTGCTGCTGTTTTACTAAATTTTCCATTTGCGCCACCTGGCGGTCATTTCGCGAACGACTTTGAAATGCAACCGTTTTATTTTTGCCGCGGTGGCTTTGCCGCGACAGCTGGCGCGGCGGTAATAGGCATTCTGGTTGAGTACCTACTGTACCACTTTGTTGAAAAAGTTCAGAAAGAGAAGCCATATGAATTGACCGGTTTAATCCAAATTTTCTCGCTTTATATGATGAACAGAATGAATTTAAGGCTTTTATGCAGAATAACAAACCTTATTGGTTCTGGCGGAAGCTCAAACGTGCTGCATAACATGTCAAGTCACCTTTATTTATATAGCGCATTTTACAATACAGATTGTTTTAAAGCAGTTTACAGAGATAACAGTAATAAATAATATTGTTAAATATAAAATTAAATGCCCCAACTAGGCTAGCCAAAAGCCAATGGTGACAAAGACGACAGTGGCAAGGAACCAAAACTCCCTTTCTCCAGAATGGAGAAAAAAACCTTGGGAGAAACCAGACTCAGTCAAGGGGCCAGTCCTCCTTTGGCCAACGAACGAACAGTGTATGATTATGTTTCAGTCAGAATTAAAGGTCAGAAGTCAGATTGGATCAGAACTTTCACAATATTTTTCCAGTTCATCTGGTTGGGGGTTGGAGTCATCATGCTGGTAAGGAGACGAGTTTGTTGAGGTGAAAGTGAAAGTGACACGTGATGAGGAATTTGACCTCTGCATTTAACCCATCCAAGTAAGTGCACACACATTAGGACAAGAGTAGTGAGTAGTGAACACACACAAACTGCAAACGTGGATACACACACCCGGAGCAGCGGGCAGCCTTGAGTGGCGCCCGGGGAGCGATTGGGGGTTAGATGCCTTGCTCAAGGACACCTCAGTCATATTCCTGCTGGAACTGGAATCGAACCAGCAACCTTTGGGTCACCAGTCCAACTCTGTTACCATTAGGCCATGACTGCTGTGTCCTACTGTGTCCATGAGGCCTTCACAGTCTTGATGAGGCTGGCACTTCAGGGATGCGTTGTCGTTGTGTCAAGGCGCAGGTCCTTCATCAGATCTGGATATGGCCTGGATCCGGCAGACTGCGCCAAACCTTGGGATAAACAGAGAGACTAATATTAGCGTAGACGCCATCCTTTTTATGATGTAACAAGTATATCAGGATTTATGGGAAGTGTTCCCGGTTCCGGCTGATCTAAACTATGCAGCCTAACATTGAATTATAGAAGTCTATAATGTGTTATGTGTATGCTAAGCCAAAGAGATGTGTTTTTAGTCTAGATTTGAACTGACAGACTATGTCTGCTTTCCCGGACAATGTTAGGAAGATTGTTCCACAGTTTTGGTTCTAAATAGGAAAAGGATTTACCGCCAGCAGTCGATTTAGATATTCTAGGTATTATCAAATGGCTAGAATTTTGAGATCGCAATAGACGTGAAGGACTATAATACGTTAAGAGCCCTGTCAAGTACTGGGGAGCTAAACCATTTAGTGCTTTGTAAGTAAATATTTTCAGCAATATTTTAAAATTTATACATGTTTGATATGGAGACAATGCAGTGTTGACAGAACCGGGCTAATATGGTCATACTTCCTGGTTCTGGTAAAAACTCTAGCAGCTGCATTTTGGATCAGCTGTAGTTTGTTTATTAAATGTGAAGGGCAACCACCTAGTAGAGCCTTGATGTCATAAACGCATGAACTAATTGTTCTCCATTTTTAATTGAGAGCATATGACGTAATTTAGATATATATTTTTAAGATGAAAAAATGCGGTTTTACAGATACTAGACACTTGACTTTCAAATGAAAGATTGCTATCAAAGAGCACACCGTCTTCCCATAACAACGAACCCCGTTACATTTGTGCGAAACCCGGGAAGGAGGAGGCGGGAACTGGTGAACAATCAAAGACTTTTAATGATAAAATAAAAGAAATAGAAAAATAAAAGTATCCGCCAGCAGTCCCTCGCGGACGACTGCTTGCTACACAAAAGAGAAACAAAACACAAAATCAGGCCTGTTCCTCTCTCGATCTTCACCGTCGTCGCTCCTCCTCTTATGCTCACGCTCCTGCGTCTCACAGGTGTCATTCATTATCACTCACGCCACCGGCCTCACGTCGTTCTCTCACGTCCCTCGGCCTCGTCCTGCTCGCCACATAGACTAATTCTGTAGGATCATGTTGCGTTTTTTTAACAAGCGGTTTAATCATAGTCAGCTTAAAAGTTTTTGGTACGTATCCTAATGACAAAGATGAATTAATGATATTAAGAAGAGGATCTATGACCTCTGGAAGCATCTCTTTCAGTAGTTTAGTCGGTATAGGGTCTTGTTACGGTTCACCGTCTATCTTTTGCACTACATTCCCCAGAATCCTCTTTTGCGCACCTGCAATCACTCTCCCCGGAGTATTAACCACACACACCTGTGCACCAAGAAAAAGACAAGTATTAATGAACTGTGATTGCTTGAATTCAACTAACCTAAGGAGGATCTGCTCACCTGGAATCTGCCCTGCACGTAGCGATCATCACCGAATCTTCACCTGAATTTTGCTTACTCACCTTTGCACTATATTCACTGTAAATAAACTCACGTTTGAAATTCACTTACCTCTGTCTCCGTGCCTGTATCCTGACAGAAGGCTTGACCCTACCGACAGAAGAACTCACCACACAAGATCCAGCAGTATGTTCGCCAGTGTCTCTTCTCCAGCCACCGAGCGGGAGAGAGAAAATTCCTTTGAGGGGACCCGGTTGGTCATATTTCGCGGGGCCCGTGGAGGCCGCAGTAGAGGAGGAGGTCGAGAAGAAGCCCGACACCACTCAACACTCTGGCCACTTTCTAACCCTGGGTTGGTGATGTCCAGTCCAGGGCTCCATCCGCCACTGTTTCTGTCTAGCCCAGAGCCCTCGCCGCTGGTCTCGTTTGACCTGCTTGGGGGGCCGCGGAGGTCTCTCGGACAAGGTTCCCAGTACCACCATGGCCACCTGAAAAGACATCTCCGCCATGGCCGCCCGAAGGGTCCTCACCGCCATGGCCACCCGAAGGGTCCTCACCGCCATGGCCACCCGAAGGGTCCTTACCGCCATGGCCACCCGAAGGGTCCTCACCGCCATGGCCACCCGAAAGGTCCTCACCGCCATGGCCACCCGAAGGGACAGCCCTGCCCTGGACGCCCAAGGGTCCGACAGCTCCGCCCTGGACGCCCGAGGGTCCGACAGCTCCGCCCTGGACGCCCGAAGGTCCGACAGCTCCGCCCTGGACGCCCGAAGGTCCGACAGCTCCGCCCTGGAAACCCGCAGGTCCGACAGCTCCACCCTGGACGCCCGAGGGTCCGACAGCTCCGCCGTGGCCACACCCGCTGCCTGTTCCCCCCTGGTCCCATGAGCTGCCAGCTCCGCCCTGTAGGCTTCCCGTCCTGTGCAACCACACCCTTGTCAGCCTCCAGGGCGCCCACCCTCCCACCCCTTTGGATGTTATACGGTGCGAGAACGCGCCTTCGGGGAGGGGGGGGGGGGGGGGGTTCTGTCACGGTTCACCGTCTATCTTTTGCACTACATTCCCCAGAATCCTCTTTGACGCGCCTGCAATCACTCTCCCCGGAGTATTAACCACACACACCTGTGCACCATCAATTACCTCATCACCCAGCTCAATAAAACACTCACGGATACTTCAGTCTTGGTCAAGCCTCCAACAGGAATCGACCATAACCCATTGCCTTCCGAAGTCTTTGAATCATCCTGAAACCACCAAGTAAAGTATACTCACCTGTGAAATACTAACCTCTGTGTCCTTGTCCCGCTGTTCCCAGAAGTCCTGCCTGATTCCATGTTTTCCGTGATCCAGTGTTCATCTGAGTGTCTGGTATTCTCGCTGAGGTCTACTTGTCCGTGGTTGCATCTGAAAGAGAAAAAGATAAGTATTAATGAACTGTAATTGCTTGAATTCAACGAACCTAAGGAGGATCTGCTCACCTGGAATCTGCCCTGCACGTAGCGATCATCACCGAACTATATTCACTGTAAATAAACTCACGTTTGAAATTCACTTACCTCTGTCTCCGTGCCTGTATCCTGACAGGTCTAACATACTTGTTGTAGATTTAGATGATTTAACGAGTTTATAAAATTCACCCTCTCCTATAGCAATGAATGAATTGAATTTTTCGCCTGATGCGATACTGTAGTAGACGGTTGCATAGGTATAATTTTCTCCCCGATATTATCAATCTTGTAAGTAAAGAAGTTCATAAAGTCATTACTACTGTGCTGCTTGGAAACCTCTGGGCTTGAAGCTTTATTTTTCGTTAGTTCAGCCACTGTTTCAAATAAATACCTAGGGTTTATTTTCTTCTAATAGGGTTGAAAAAAAGCAGATCTAGCAGTTTTTAAGGCCTCTCTGTATGCTATCGTGCTCTCTTTCCATGAAATGCGAAATACCTCTAGTTTAGTTTTTTTCCAGTTGCGCTCCATTTTAAGGGCCTGAGTGTGCTCGTTGTACCATGGCGTTGGAATATTTTCTTTAATCTTCTTTAAACGACAAGTTCGGTATTTTACACTTAAAGCCCTGTTTTAAGATCGTTTCTGATTAAATAGAACGGTTAAGATTGAAATTTGGACAAATGCTGCTGTCCCGAGAATTTTCGGTTTCTGTGGTAGCACCCCCCCACCTCCACAATGGTTTCATAGGGGCACTGGAAGAATCATTCATAAAACGCATTAAACTTTAGTTTACAAAGACGTGAAACTCACCGAGTGGTCTGGGGTGTTCACTGATATGCTCACACAAAAATCGCTGCAAAAGATGCTTTAGGTGTAAAATACAGAACTTGTCCTTTAAGGGCAAAGGAGCAACTGTGTCTAAAGTGCTGGAAAAGAGAGAGTTAAAGGTTTCTGTCGCAATATCGAATTCTTCTAAGCTATCAGGGATGCTGAGATGATGAAACTGATCAGGAAGATTATTTATAAAGCAATCTTTAGTGGCAGAAGTGATAGGTCTAAAATATTTGTAACACGGAGTCGGCTTTGCAGCCTTGGCTAAGTGCTTGTAACATACACCTAGTGGGTGCATTCTTCAGTTACCTTGTGGGTAACTGTAGCCTTCAACCAGGAGCAGTTGTCATCAGGTGGAACACAACCTTCACTGGGTGTTTCGGCCCTCAACCACAACACCCTCCAGTTGATGGGCCGGCAGTGATGGCTAAGTCACTGCCCATCTGCTCCTGGCTTCCAGCTTTCCTCCTCCCGCCTATTCCATGTCCAGCAGGAGGCACGTTCTGCCTCCTGCCCCATCCGACGAGCTGCTTGTTTTTTAGTCTTGTCGTCCAGGTCCAGAGCTGATAGTAACCGCCAGGTTGATTTGGCGGGGAAACCTCTACAGCCGACCTCCACAGGGAAAAGCCATGCCTGCCATCCATTATCCTTGCAGTCCTGAAGAAGGGACTGGTACTTCAAGGCCTTCCTCTCATGAGCAATGTCACATCCCTCCTCCCAAAGCACCGTCAGCTTGCAGTTAGGATCTTCCCTCAGCCCCCATACATGTAAATGTGCTTGTGAAGGTAGGGTGTCATAGACAGATCGCAGGAGGAAGGAAATTCGGTAGGGCTCCAGCCGCCACTGCTCTTGCCAGGAGATCTTGCGCTTGGGAAGATCCCATTTTGTCCATGCACCCTGAGATCCTTGTTCCACTGCCCTTGCCATCCGCCTTTCCTCCTCACGGGCCCGCACCTCAGCCTGAACCATCTCCTGCCTGGTCTTTACACCTGTGCTCCTCCATTGCTGGAAATGTGCAGAGCCGAGTCCTCTCCGTCCGACGCAAGGACTTCCAAGGATGTCTCGCAGCCTCAGAGCACTCACAGCCTGCTCTACAGCTGTACTAGCAGCCCATTTGCCTCTAGATCTGGTTGTGACCCCTACCTGCCTCACCATGTCATCTTTGGAGTCTCTGAGGCTAAGTAGGACTCTACACGTTGCCACCTTAAACTCCTCTACGACGGAGGACAGGGGAAGTTGCAGTTGCCCAGACCGAATGTAGAGGCCCACTGAGGAAAAACTTGGGGGAATCACCAACCACCTTTGCAGATGCTTGTTTGTCTTCCTCTCAATGCCCTCCACAGCCGTCATGGGGAATTCATAGATTGTGAAGAGCCAAAAAAGCCTGGGAGAAAGACCATACTGGTACAGCCAGGACTTGAATTTACCTGGGAGACTGGACTTGTCGATCTTCTTTAGCCATTCCTCGGTCTGCTCCACCGTGTTATTGACGTTGGCCCGATCTGAGAGTGACGCGTCAAACTACTTCCCGAAACACTTTACTGGGTTCTCTTCATTAGATGGAATGGCCTCACCCTGACATGAAGACTGAACCTCCCTGTGGGCTTGCCCTTCCTGATCACCAAACTCCTGGACTTACTGGCCTTGAAAGACATCCTTGCCCACGTAGCTAAGGTGCCAAAGGTTTCCAAGACCCATCTTGCTTGGACATGTGTACCAGTTGTTATTGTGATATCGTCCATGTATGCACGGATCACTGGCTGGGTGATGCCTGACTCTAGCGTGGGGCCGCGGGTTACTCCCTCTGCTACTGCGATCAGAAGGTTCATGCCAATGACAAACAAGATGGGCGAGATGGTGCACCCAGTAGGACTCCCCTTTTGAAGGTCTTGTCAGTTGGTTGTAAACTGCCCTGCAGTAAATCTAAGCTTAATTTCTCCCAGGTAGCTGGAGATCATGTCACGGATAGCCATCGGGATATAATAGTGGTCCAGTCCTTCTTGAATGAGATCATGTGGGACTGATCAGTGGGCATTTGCAAGGTCTAACCTGATGACTGTTAGGTCACTTTTCTTCTGCTTTGCCTCTCGGATCAATTGGCTGATCATTAAAGTGTGCTCCAGGCACCCTGAAAAGCCTGGAACACCTCCTTTCTGTATGGAAGTGTTAATGTATTGATTCTGAATCATGTAGGAGGTCAGTCTTTTTTGCGAGCAGAGAGAAGAATATCTTGCATTCCACACTCAGTAGAGAGATTGTCCTAAATTGGGCGATTGAGGAGGAACCCTCTTCCTTAGGAACAAAACAGCCCTCTGCTAATTTCAAGCTTGGTGGAACTGAGCCTTTTGCCCAGATTTTCCCCAGGATCCTCCACAACCTTCTGAGAAGTTGTGGAAATTGCTTGTATACCTTGTATGGTATGCCACTTGGACCTGGGGCTGCTGAAGCCTTGGCTTTCTATGTCCTGCATTTCCTGCCAGGTCGGCTTCTTCGTATTCAACTCCACTGATGGTTCTTTAGGTTTTCGGAAGCTGTGATTTTGCCCGAGACCCCTGCCCCTGAAGGGGTCACTGTGTGCATCTCACAGAAACTCCTCTACCTCTGATTTTGAGCTGGATAGTGTGCCAGATTTTCGTTGACCAAGAAGAGATCTGGTGAAGCTATACGGGTCTTTGAGAAACTGCATTCGCCTCTTCGCTTTCTTTTTCCTCTGTTGCCACAGATATTCCGCCCTCCGGAGTTTGCACATCTGATCCCGCAACTTGCTTGTTATGTCCTTAATACCTTCTCTTTCAGCTGGTGGCCTGATTTTGAACTGCTTGTTAAGGATCTTTATTTCGCTTCTTAAGCGACAAATCTCCTCTTTCCCTCCTGTTTGGTTGCCGTGGTGGCTGGGGCTGACTCCTCCGCTCTATTAGGCCAAATCTCTCTGTACGTTATGGCTGTGAGTGATTCGAACTTACTGTCTACAGGCCAGAGTATCGGCCAGAGTTCCTGTGCACCGGCCAGAGCGGCTTCCAGAATATCATTGAGGTTTTCGTCAAACTGCGTCCATGCCGGGCTGTCAGACGATGTGGGCCACTTGATCCTCTCTCTCCTTGACGAATAGATGGGGATAACTGAAGGGGAACTCGCTCGGTCTGTCCTCTGACTCTGGCGCGGCTCAAGTGCGTAGAGATCTTCAGCACTGTGGGGTGCTACCTGGCTGCAGTTCTCCTTCGTCTCATCGGACACTGCGTCCACGCGCTGCATTTGGGTCACCGACCTTCCACAAGCACACCTGCTCTGATGTATCTTGAGCCCTCTGGTGCCCTTGCATACTTTCCCGCAATGGCACTTTGTCACGTATTCCTCTCCGGTCATCCGTCCCGTTGAGTCTCTCATCCTCCTCCCCTCTCGGGAGACTCTGGGGGTATTGCTCTTTTTGTTCATTCGTAGCGAGAGTGGTGCCCTCTTGCGAGTGCTGCAAACAAGGTTGCTAGCTTGTGTGCCCGCGCCAGTCTTTCCTGGAGGTCAGCTGTCTCTCCAGCGTCACCGACCTTTCTCGGTTGTCATCCAGTCTTTCCCAGAAGCCACTGGTAAACCAGAGAATACTTGTAACATACACCTAGTGGGTGCATTCTTCAGTTACCTTGTCATCAGGTGGTACACAACCTTCACTGGGTGTTTCGGCCTTCAACCACAACACCCTCCAGTTGGTGGGCCGGCAGTGATGGCCAGGTCACTGCCCATCTGCTCCTGGCTTCCAGCTTTCCTCCTCCCGCCAATTCCATATCCAGCAGGAGGCACGTTCTGCCTCCTCCCCCATCCGACGAGCTGCTTGTTTTTTAGTCTTTTCGTCCAGGCCCAGAGCTGATAGTAACTGCCAGGTTGATTTGGCGGGGAAACCTCTACAGCCGACCTCCACAGGGAAAGTTTACACGAGACTAGATAATGGTCTGAGATGTCATCGCTCTTCTGTAGAATTTCAACATATGTGATAATATTATCAATCAATCAATCAATCAATCAATCAATCATATTTATTTCTAGAGCACATTTAAAAACAACACGAGTTGGCCAAACTGCTTTACAGATCCAACTGTACAACACATATAGACAAATACACCTTAAAACAAAACACTAAATAAAACTACATATAACTAAGAACAGGTAAAAGCAGCCGAGAAGAGATATTCTTCAACCTAGATTTATAACACTCGATGGAATCACAGTATTTAATGTGTAAAGGGAGAGTATTCCAAAGATGCGGAGCTGCTACCTCAAAGGCACGATCTCCTTTAGTTATTAAATGAGATTTTGGAACATTTAAAGTCAAACTTTGAGAGGATCTTAGTGGTCTAGCGGCAACATGATGCTGTAACAGACTGGAAATATATACAGGGGCAAGCCCATGTAAACCTTTGAAAACCATAAAAAAGACCTTGAATTGCACCCTATACTCGATGGGAAGCCAGTGCTAAGAAGCCAGCACCGCAGAGATACTGTAACATTTCCTGGTGCCAGTCAACAATCTGGCCGCAGCATTCTGCACCAGTTGCAGCGGTGAAAGCAACTTTTTAGACAACCCCAAATAAAGAGAATTACAATAATCCAATCTGGATGAAATAAAAGCATGGATCACAGTTTCAATATCTTTAAAAGACAGGAAACCTTTTAATTTAGCAATGCCCCTCAATTGAAAAAAGCTGCCGTTAACCACCGCATTTACTTGTTTATCAAATTTCAGTTCAGAATCAAAGATCACACCAAGGTTCCTCACTTGAGTATTAACATTAGAGGCCAAAGGGCCCAAGTCAAGTGCAATCTTATTTGCTAGCTTTGATGGACCAAAAATCATCACTTCAAATTTAGAATATTACATCTAGAATATCTAATATCAAATTGTTGATATTAGATCTAGAATATGATTACGACAATTTTGTTGAAAATCAATTAAATTTCTACCCTTAGATGGGCTTGGAAGTTTTTTGTATTTCATAATTCGGGGAACAGAAACAGTCTCTATATGATGATATCTAGGTGAAAAAGTCTCTATGTGATAGGATTTATCTGACCTCAGTGACATGAGACAGCTAGCAGACGGTCGGTTTAACAAGTTTGTCTGTTTCCTGACCTGAGCCCCAGATTGTCATGTTGCCAGATAGCAAAATTGTTCCGGGCCTTTTATGGCCCAAAAACTGGCAATCATACCGCCAGGAATGCAGGGCCAAAACCGGCCCAAACAGTTTTGCCAAAAGCACGCCAGAAAGCTGCCAGAAAAATGCCAATGCCTTACCAGACGAGAGCCAGAAGACCCTAAACTGGCCAATATTCATGCCATAATATCCCTCCACCACCTCTAGAGGCGCCACCACCGATTCCGGAACTCTTCAGGGTTGCCATCCATTTGCCAACATCGTACACAAACCAATCAAATGCCAGAAGAAGCCAGAAAAGGCCTGGAAGATTTTGCTATCTGGGTTTGAGCTCCATATTAGTAGAGAGAATAGCAGCACCATCCCAGGAGGGATGAATACCATCTCTTTTCAACAGGTCAGGTCTGCCCCAAAAACTTTTTCAATTGTCTATGAATTCTATATTATTTTGCGAAACACCACTTAGACAGCCAGCCATTGAGTGAGGATAGTCTACTAACTAACTATCTCATCACTCATTCGAACAGGAAGGGGGTCAGAGCAAATTACAAATTACAACATACGAGAACAAACCACAATGATTCTCGCACGTCAAACAAGCATGCTTGAGCTTCTGTTTACCTTAACTGATGTGTGCGTTTATGAATGTTTTGTATACAATGGAGTGATTCTTCAAAATAAATAAATAAACAAAGTAAAGATGAAATTGATGGATACCATTATTTATTTTTGTCAAGATTTCTATAGATATCATGAAAAACTATTATCATTAATTATTTTGGCCACAATAATCATGTAGTGGAAAATCTGATATTGTGACAGCCCTAGTTTGAACTCAGGGAGTTCCCTAGTCTCTGCTCTGCATTTTAACTGAGGTGAGGTCTCACTGGGTTACAATAAAGCTCACGTCCAGAGTCCAGAGAGGACTCCAGCTCCCGTCCAGAGTCCAGAGAAGACCCCTGTTGCCGTCCAGAGTCCAGAGAGGACCCCAGCTCCCATCCAGAGTCCAGAGAGGACCCCAGCCCAAGAGCTCGCTCCAGAGTCCACAGATCTGCCCAAGACATTTTTTTGGTGGGGCTACCCGTCCACGGAGGTCAGTTATCACCACATCTGCAGCACATCATCACCCGAATACTGAATCACTGCACCTGCACTACCTCATCAACGCACCCTATATCTACCGTCATAATCTTCACTTCATTGTCTGGTCTCGTCGTTACTGCAACGGACACACCAACTACTTACCTGCCTGCCTATACTCACCTGAGATCGCCACTTCCAATCTTCTGTCTTCAGTCATCCTCCATCCAGATACAGATCGTCAGCTTTCACCTCTCTTCCACCATCTGCAAAGATACAAACAGTCATTACTATTCAGCTCTTTTACCCGTGCTGCAACCTTGTCGTGGTGGAGAGGCTTGCGTGCTTCTTGGATCCTGAGAGATATGCTGGAGGAAGCCTAAGGCTCCTGGCAGGTTCAACCATACCAGACTGGTCTTGGGTGAGGAGTGAGACGAAAGGCAGCCCCTGGCCCTCCAGGTTGGGGGTTGGGCGTGGCGCCACCCCGTAACAACGCCACCCCATAAAAAAAAACTATTCTTACAGAAACTACAATGACCAATCCTACTGACATCAGGCCCATAGTAGACCCTGGTCACCCAAACTCTTCGGATGGCAGTATGACCACCCCTGATAAAATCCGAAGGGAAGTCAGGAGTGCGAAAGAGGGCCTACTAGGGCCTAAAACCAATATCCGCATTGGAGCATGGAACTTCCGAACCACATGGGAGACCACCAAGACAGCACAAGTCCTCAGTGAGATGAAAAGGTACCACCTGGACATATTGGGGATAAGTGAGAGTGACTGGATCGGCTCCGATGAATGCCAAAGTGCGAACCAACAATTTCAACAACGAGAGGGCAATGGGTAGACATGGATGTGGTGATAGAAACAACAATGGTCAGTGCCTTGTTGATTTCTGCATGAGCAACAACCTGGTCATCGGCGGCACCATCTTCCCACAGAAAAACATCCATAAGCTCACATGGCAGTCATCTGATGGTAGGACCATCAACCAAATGGCGCTGGTCAGTGCAAGATGTTAGAGCTTACCGGGATGCATATGCCTAAAGTGACCACTACCTAATCGCTGCCAACATTAAACTCAAGTTGAAGAAGTCAATCCCACAAGGCCATCGGCAGAGGAAACTGGACATTGCAAAACTCGAGTACCCAAAGAACAACAAGGAGTTTGTGTTGGACCTCAGAAACCGCTTCAGCACACCAAAGGCTTCCTCCGAAATGTAATAAGAATCCACTATAAACAGCAAATGGAATGCTATCAAAACCATATACTCTGAAACAGCACAAAAAGTCCTGGGCTTCAAACAGAAGCTAACACTTGGCTGAATGTCGAAGAGAGGAAACAGCTGAAGGCACCAAGTCCCTGTGGTGGGGTTAGAGAGGACTCAAGAGCGAGAGTGACAATCACAGTTCTTTAATAGAGTCAAAAGTCAGACCACAGGTAATCCAAACTGAAAAGTCAATAATAAACATCAACAGAGGACACCAGTAGAACTGGCAGAATCACATGAACATGAATCTCCTCTGTTGGTACTGGTAGAGACGAACAGCAGGCTGGTAAAACAGCGACTCGGAGACTCACGGAACTGGATACAGGTGGCGAGCACCGAGCAGGTAATCAGCCTCAGCTTTAAGCACGTAAGGTTTCTGTGGACGTATAGATGAGCACAGGATAATTCCAGTAGAAATATTCCGTAGGACTCACAAGACAGGACAGGACAGGACAAGACTGAGATAAACTCTGGTTAGTGAGCATCTGAGACATCGAAATATCTGACAACAAGACAGGGCAAGAGAGGGTTAGAAGAAGCCAAGATAATGAGAGGAGATGAGGAACAGGTGGAGAGGAATGAGCGTAATGAAAAGTGATAACAGCTGTCAGTAATGAAAGTGAAAGCGGTGTGTGTGTGTGTCCAGCAGAGGGAGACAGAGAAGGAGACAGGATCATGACAGTCCCAATGAGTCCTTGAGAAAACCAAGATGTCCTATTAAAACAAGGACAGAGAGGTAAAGAGGAGTGCTAGAAAAGAAAAAAGGGTCTTTGTTGAACACCTGGCAAGTGAAGCCGAGAAAGCTGCAGCCTATGGAAACCTGGGCACAGTGTACAAAAGCGACTCTACAGATGCACAAACCAAACTACCCATGTTAGGGACAAGAATGGCAACATCTGTACATCAGAGAGTGAACACGCAGCCAGATGGGTTCAACATTTTCAGGAAGTACTCAACCTCCCTGAGCCTGAACAACCAGCCAACATCACAACAACAGAGGATATCCTGGAAATAAGTACCAACCCCCATGACTCTTCTGAGGTTAAAGCTGCCATCCAAACCCTAAAGAGTGGCAAGGCATGTGGCAAAGATGCTATTCATGCTGAGATGCTCAAGGTCGACATTCCAACATCCACACGAGTGCTGACGGACCTATTCCAAAACATTTGGAACATTAACACCATCCCTGAAGACTGGTTCAAAGGTCTTATTGTCAAGGTCCCCAAGAAAGGCAACATTAAGAACTGTGACAACTGGCGTGGAATCACACAACAACCCAGGCGGCCGGCAGCGAGCTGGTCCGTCCCCCCGGCAACTCACTGCAGCGCACCGCCTCGAGTGTCCATGGCAACAGGCTCTGCACAGCCATGCTCGATGGCACCACGGATTCCCTACAGCAGCAAGGGCTCTTAGACAGCGCATTCCTCCTTCCTCCCGGGTTTCGGCACCAGTGTAACGAGGTTAGATGTTGTGGAAAGGAGGCGGCGGGAACTGGCGAACATTTAAATACTTTAATAAATAAATAAACACAAAATGAAAGTAAAGACGGCAGCCCCTCACGGTCGACTGCCGCCACACATACTAAAACAAAACATCAAATAAAAAAGTTCAAGCCCGGTGCCCTCTCGTCCATCATGATCGTCACTCCTCCTTTTCTGCCTCTGTGAGAGATACGGTACAAGACCGGTGCGTCACGCAGGTGTCGCTCATCAGCAATCAGATCACCGGCCTCGAGACGGTCTCTCACAGCCCTCGGCCTCGTCCTGCTCGCCACGATCCTGTTTTTAAATTCAGCTGTTATTGGAACCTTTCCAATCTGACTTCACTGCTTATCGAAGCACAGAGTCTGCTTTGCTAAATGTGTCCAATGACATTTTACTTGCGGTTGATGATGGTAAAAATTGGTTCTGATGCAACTATATCTAACAGTTGCCGATCATGACGTTCTTCTTTGGCATTTAGAGCATTTGATTGGTATTAAGGGTACTGCCTTACAATGGTTCAGTTCATATCTTAAAGATAGATCATTTTAAGTTGTCCTCCTCTTCAGCTCCTATAATAAGCGGTGTATCTCAGGGCTCCATTCTGGGCCCTCTTCTCTTTAACTTATAAATGCATCCGCTGGGGATTATTATTAGGGGGCAGGGGCAGACTTAACCCTCTGGGGTCTTATACATCATTCGATCCTGTTAAGTGTCTAATTTTTTGTGTATACTCACAATAAAAACAAAGTATTTAGCTTTTTGTCAATTAAAGAAAAATAAAAATGATGCGAGTTTTGCGTTCTCTCTGTCAGTGAAGTCCATTCTGAAACGCGTCCGAAAATTAACTTTAACTCCGCGAATACTTGTCACACAGGCAGAGTGTTTTTCCATAATGAAGCTTTAACTCTCTTCTTTTAAATTAATTCATTTATATAAAAAACAAATTCTCAGTTTATCTAATCTGTATTAAAAGAGAGAGATGTCAGTCTTTTTCTATTCAGCTCATTAAACCTGATTACATGTTAATGTGCCACGCCCACGGAGAGCGCGCGCTATTCAAACGCAAATGATCTTAGGCAAGCCATGCAAACATGCTAACGCCCACTCAGCTGGATTATAAAACACATCATGTTTAAAAAGAATCTTGCACCTTACCTCGTCTTGCTACGCTTTGAGGAATAATACTATCTAATAATCCTGGAAAATGTACCAGAAGTGCTGGTAGTTTCATTTCGAGGAGCGACGGATCCAGCTGATGTAGTAAGTTATTTATTTTTAAGTGCTTTGTTCTAATCGGAATATTGAATAGTGTGTGTAAACTGCAAAAAGACTGTTTAAATATGAATTGCGTGTCTGTGTGTGAATGATGAATCATGAACGGCACAGGCGCGCACGCTGTTGTTTACTACAGTTATACAGCGCGTGTCTGTGTCATTCATTCACTCTCGCACCTACATTAGTAAACATGTTATTTTTACATGAACACGTCCAAACTATTTTGCTATAGCCTACTGAGATGAGTAAAAATAGACTGAAATATGTTGAAATAAAATGTATATATAAGAAACAAACCGCAAATGAACATGTATATGCCATTATATCATAAACACGATATGTTACAGACTAAATATGAATGTTCAGACAAGATTTCGTTGATTAGTTTTGTATAGATTATAAAGTTTTGACTGTAAAAAAAGACTACTGCCACATTAAATAGGTAAGCTTTTGTTTGCCGATTTCTGCTCATATGTTAAATATACTATAGTATGATTTTTTCAAAAATAAGTAGGTATATTGAATTATAAACTAAGATGTAATTATAGTGTTTGTTCCAATATTTAGACTAATGAATCCTTACCTTTTTGTAATTGGTTACAATTTCTAATTGTTATATATATATATATATATATATATATATATATATATATATATATATATATTAGGGCTTTGACTTTTTCCAAAAATCATATTCGAAGTTCGTTTGTTTATTAATATTCGAAAATACTCGAATATTAATTATTAATATTTTGACCATTAAATGCTGCGGCGCTAGGGCTAAGGGGGCTTAATGCCCGAATGTTTTAAGTAAAGCCCAAAATATTTTGTTACCTTGTCTTTCTCATAGAGCAAAACAATTAATCAGAAAAACAAATGTGAATTAGATTACAGCTGCCGCGATTAACTTACCTAATCATGAAAAGTGCATAGGCTATTATGGTTTTATTTATATTTTTACCTCTGCATTAAAGGTACTTGCAACATGCTTTTGCAGCGTTGAGCATTGTAGCCAATCACAGACATGTCTGTTGAACGCATCGGCCAATCAGATGCGTTTAAATGAGTTCCTGTGCTGAAGATGTGTTTTGTGCCAGCTCACCGTCACGAGTTCTACACTTTTCGCAAACCTGTCATTATTATTGGCAATAAACTTAAAGCTACACTGTGTGATTTTTACCCCCATCTAGCGGTGTAAAGGTATATGACCATCCAGGGAATATTAGTTTCTGTTCCTCTCAATTCCGATTTCGTATTAACTCCTACGGTGGCCAATGTAGTTCAAGATTAACATGGCTTCCAGTTCGACCTCGTCCATGAGTGTATAATTGTGTATAAAGTAAAATAAATGAAAAATAACTAAAATTTAAAGTGCCTACATATAACTTATAGCCTACAAATTATAGCGCCATTAAAATATTAATCACATGTTATCCGTCATAGAACACGGATTTATGTTACAAGGTAAACAATACTTTTCATCATTGACCCGAGGAAACCTATCCTAGATGTCGTTCTAGCGTTATGCACAGCACACCATGATATAATTAGCCAAGCAACAATAAAACTTCCAACATAGAGCTGCACGATTATGACAAAAATCATAATTGCCGATTATTCCCTTGAAATTGTAATTGCGATTATTAATTACGATTATCACAATTTACATTGAATATATATAGGCATATTATAATACATGTTTACACAAAAATTTTTAACACATACAAGTACTGTCCCCCTTTACTTAACATACACATAAATTGTAAGAATGACTCATAGTAAAGACTAGAAAAACATTGGGACTACTAAAGCAATTCAATAGTAGTCCCAAACTAGTTTTTGTTAATACAATATTGATATGAGCCACCACAGTCATTTAAAAATATAAAAAATAACACAAAGTGAAAATAAAGTGGCATTTTGGGGTTATGGAAACGACACTTACCATGGTAAATACACAATAGGCCTACTAACAAGAACTGTTAATGAAACAGCTCCTGGTGAATAGAATGAAAATCGTACCTGCATGCAAATCCTTCTCAGCTAACATGTGATTTATTAGTATTTTACTTTTATTTCGTGACTTACTAATTTACATTGTAACGACGTTGCATGCTCGTAGTTTCTTTTGCACTTTATAGCCTACAGTGAAGCCATACACAGCGCGCACCGCCGCATTTGCGCATGCAATTGAAGAGTGCGCGCTACGAGCACAGTATAACAGGACAGGACAGTAAAGTCCGTTTTTCTGAGGTGAAAGACTTTTTATTTCAGCGTACAATTACGTCTCTGCCTGGTATGTCATATTGTGCTGGGTTTTCTGAAGTAGTCGTGATTCGCCTCTCATTACATAATTATGCTCTAAGCACACACACACGCAGAGTGGATTTTCTTTTGTAATCGCGGCTTTGAACGATTACGTAATCGTGGCATCCGTAATCGTAATCGCAATTAGAAATTAAAAAATAGAAAAAATATATATATATATATTTAAATTATTTTGTTCTTGCATTTTTGTTTTGTGGAATTATTTCAGAGGCTTTAAGTTTTAGTTTTTTCAATAACCATGCATAAACAATATTCCTTCAAAAATACAAACGTGTACATACATGTTGCTCACATATTATGGTAGCCCTGTTTGTGCTAAATAGAGTGCAATGACAAATTTGCCATTAATATGTTTATAAGCAACTGAAAAAAGCACAAATGTCAGGGCATGTCAAAATATCTCAAGGACCCCAAAAACACCTCAGACCACAGAGGGTTAACCAATAAGCGACGTAAGCAGCCGCTTAGGCCCCCGACAAATACCAAGAAGCCTATATAAATCATATATTACTTATTCGTTTACTATCATATATTGTATGGCCTGTCTATAACCATTAAGATTTTTATGTTATTATTACATCTGCTTGAATGCAGGGCCCCCCCAATCATGAATAGTGGAACTTCCCTATCGGTCTGCATGTGCAAGCAGTTCGACGACACTTCCTTTCAGTTTAGGTTTTCAATCCGATCATGTGTTTACATGTCCTCTCGATCGGATTAGAAAAGGAAAAAAACACCCCTTTCAATTCGATCAAAATTGAATTCGGCTCGAGCTCAATCGGATCGATGCGTGCTGGTGAGGGTAGCCCGCAAACATGAACAGCACACGCGAATAGCACACAGGGAGTTTCAATGAGTGACGATCCTGCTTTTTGACCGAAACACGAGTCAGATAATGAGCTTTGAGTTTGTGATTTTTTAATTTTATTTGTGAAGTAATTTTTCTTTTCTTTTACATAGAGAAAATACAACAGCTCCAGGTTATAGAAATTTTGACGCATTAATATTAAAGTGTAATCACAAATATGGTTAATTAACTGTAGTTTGTTTGTGAATTTAGTTTTTTTTATTTGTGAATTCAATTGTATTTAATTTTACATTGAGAAAATAAAAGTTCCAGGTTACACGAACTTAGTAGTGATATGTTACGGCATGAGTCAAAATGATGGATGGTGACCTTTGACCCAGCCCCTCCCCATGCCCTTGGGTTGACCTTGCCCCTCCCTGTGCCCTTGGGATAACCTTGTCCTTTCGCTGACCTTGTGGCCTTTGACCCGGTGTGTAATAGAAAAGAAATATGTCTCTTCCCTCATGGGTATAAGGGATTGATTTAATGGAAGTTGTGAAGGTTTTATGTTTGAACTTTGACACGCAGCTTCACCGGATCTCCCTCAACATTCCAGAGCAGTGGGTATTGGTGGGGACAGTGAAATTGAGAAAAAGAGTTTTTCTAATAATGGCACATATTTTACACTAAAGTTTAAAAACACTGATCTTTAAAAGTATATAAATGAAATGGTCATAAAATGTACATTTAGTCAATTACAAATATAATATTTTAGAGTTTTCTAATAATGACATATTTTACACTAAAGTTGAAACACATTCTGTTCTTTAAAAGTATATAAATGAAATGGTTATAAAATTTACATTTAGTCATTTACAAATATATTTTCACACTAACTTAAGTTGAAATACATTCTGTTCTTTAAAAGTAAATAAATGAAATGTTTATAAAATTAACATTTAGTAATTTTACAAATATCATATTTCACACTAACTAAAGTTGAAAAACATTCTGTTCTTTAAAAGTATATAAGGGTCAATGACGTGACTCCTAAATTTTCTGTCCGATTGCATTTGTTCAGGTAAAAACATAAAAAGACACTGTATATTTGTAGTACCTCTCCCATGTATGTACTCACTTTAAAGCTCCAGTAGGTAGCTTTTGTAAACAAATATTTGTTAAAACTGTCATTATGTCCTGAAAGTAGAATATGAGACAGATAATCTATGAAAAAAATCAAGCTCCTCTGGCTCCTCCCTGTGGTCCTACTGCCATTTGCAGAAATACACCGCTCCCGGTCAGAAACAACCAATCAGAGCCAGGAGGAATGTCTTAGCAGTGTCAATCACGCTCGTGTACGTGCTGATCACCCCTCTCTTGCACAGCGCGAGCGCGTACCGTCGTTCGTGACTCTCCTTTTCGAACTCGTTCATCCAAATGAACGAATCTTTTTTCGAGTCATTTCGTTCATTCAACGAACGAAATGACTCGAAAAAAGATTTGTTCATTTTGAACAAGTCTTTTTCGGAGTCATTTCGTTCATTCAACGAACGAAATGACTCGAAAAAAGATTCGTTCATTTGGATGAACGAGTTCGAACAGGATCACGAACGTGCATCAAAGAACAGAGCAAGGCAAGCATTTGTGCTTATAAAACTTAAAGTTTTTTATTTATTTTTGTAATGACCGATCGTTTCGCTAGATAAGACCCTTATTCATCGTCTGGTATCGTTTAAAGCCCTTTGAAGCTGCGCTGAAACTGTCATTTGGTCCTTGAAACGTTTATGTCCTATTGAAGTCCATTATATGGAGAAAAAGCCTGGAATGTTTTCATCAAAAACCTTAATTTCTTTTCGACTGAAGAAAGAAAGACATCTTGGATGACATGGGGGTGAGTAAATTATCAGCAAAAGTTTTTTTTAAAAGTGAACTAATCCTTTAACGTTATCTTTGTAGCTATTTATAATTTATAGAAAGAGTGCAACCTTATAAAGTTACATGTATTGCAAAATACATAATGATTTGAGGACCAAGTTTGTAGTCAAAGTATGAGCAGGCCATAGTCAATGTAAAGCATATTGTTGATGTTTATTAGTGAATGTTCCATAACTGTTTATAATCCGCCGTCATCGGTGGTCCTGCTTACTAGCCTGCGCGTTCACGGCAGGCTCCGCTGTGGGGGAGGAGTTGTGGAGGGAGGGCTGTAGTGCCGCAGAAAGCAAGGGGGTTGGACCTGTAGGTTGTGCTTCTTCAAATTTTCAGGCTAAGTCAACATTTTCTCAAAACTCCCTACTGCAGCTTTAACTTTTAAAAAAACGTAGTTATTTGTAACTTTTTTTGATATTTTAAGTGTCAAAATATCATGTGGTGCGACCGTCCGGCCCTAACTTCTGTTTTGAAAACGTCTTTGAAATTACTCTAAATTTATTAAAAAATATTTTCTGCACTCTTTGGCATAATTTCTAAAGTGTTTTGTAATTCTGTAAAAAAAATCAAAGCATTTGTAGTTATATTTCCATCATAATATACAAACATACTTTGTCCGATGATGTCCATTTTATGAAATATCATGTGGTGCGACCATCAAGGAACTACCATTTTGGGACTTTTATGTTGAAAACTATTCAAACATAGGTAGTTACATCATATACCAATTTACCAAGGACCCATGGAAGCCACAAGCAGGTTTGTAATTCTCTCAAATAGGAAAAAAAATAAACCTTTGTAATGGTTGGTATACAGTTACCAAAGTTGGACGTCATGTGGTATGACCTTAAAAAAAAATAATATTAAAGTTATTTCTACAAATATATATTTTTATTCTAAATTTTATATTGACCTTTTGTGGAAAGCTAGCTTGTTTTGTTTAGGTGACCAATTCTGTGCCTGTAAATTTTGACTGAATTTGAAAATATCATGTGGTGTTACTGTTAAGGAATGACAGAAGCAGGATGCAATTGCAAAGAACGCTGTTTAATATCTCAAAACTGTATCAAGGTACACACACACACACACAGGACGCAACACAGAGGACTGGTCGAGCGGTCCCCAGCGCTGGATGGGAGGTGACGCAGGGACCTCGGTGGGCAACCGGAGGTGGTGTTCTGTGATCCAATAGTAGTGCTCTGTGATCCAACGGTAGTGCTCTGTGATCCAGTGGAAATCCCAATGCGGTGCTCTGTGGTTCAGTGAAGGTGAAGACAATCCAACGATCCGACACGACGAGAGACACGGGGAATCCACAATCCAGGAAGACAGACACGGGAACACGACCAGGAACACGCCAGGGAAACCATACAACGATCTGACAACATGAGACAGCAGTTACTGACATATAAAGGGACAAACAAGTGGAACCAGCTGGCGCCGCTAATCAAGGATAATCAGCGGCCACACCCACACACACGCAACAGCACGCCGGACGAGAGAGAGACAGTGAATTGATCAACCGTGACAGTACCCCCTCCCCTAGGAATGCCTCCTGGCATTCCCAGATGGACTTACCTGTCGATTGTAATCATCGATCAGGGAGTGATCCAGAATGTCCCTAGCAGGGACCCAACTTCTCTCCTCCGGACCGTAACCTTCCCAATCCACCAGGTACTGGAATCCGCGTCCCCTCCTTCTCGAGTCCAGAATGCGATTCACCGAATAAGATGGTTCCCCATCTACGAGTCGCGGCGGGGGGGGGGGGGGGGGGAACCGGGACCGGCGGATTAAAGGGTGCATAAAACACAGGTTTAATTTTGGACACATGGAAGGCGGGATGAATTCTCCTGTACGCAGGAGGAAGTTTGCGTCGGACTGTCACCAGACTAATGATCTTGGTGACAGGGAATGGGCCAATAAATTTAGGAGCAAGCTTGTTAGAAACGGATCGGAGAGGGATGTTCTTAGTAGAAAGCCACACTTTTTGACCAACGACGTATATCGGAGGCTTCGACCGGTGGCGATCAGCCTTAGCCTTGGTGCGCGCCCGCACTTGGAGAAGAGTCTCACGGGCTCTAGTCCAAGTGTGGCGGCACCTCTGGACGAAGGCGTGAGCAGAGGGGACCGCGACCTCGGATTCCGTACTGGCAAAAACTGGTGGCTGGTAACCTAAGCTACCTTCAAACGGCGTAAGGCCCGTGGATGACACTGGTAACGAGTTGTGTGCGTACTCCACCATAGAAAGTTGTTGGCTCCAGGAGGAAGGATTCTTGGAAACCAAACATCGCAACACTCTCTCCAAATCTTGGTTGGTTCTCTCGGTTTGACCATTGCTTTGGGGATGAAACCCCGAAGAAAGACTGACAGTCGCCCCCAGTAACTTACAAAACTCTTGCCAAAATTTGGACACAAATTGGGGACCTCTGTCAGAAACCACGTCTATCGGTTGGCCATGTAAGCGAAATACGTGATCAATGACAGTTACCGCTGTCTCCTTGGCGGAGGGTAATTTGGGCAAGGGAATAAAGTGAGCCGCCTTCGAGAACCGGTCCACGACGGTCAAAACGGCCGTCTTGCCCTGGGAGGGCGGGAGGGCGGTGATAAAATCTAGCGCAATGTGGGACCAGGGTCTCGAAGGGACAGACAGCGGTTGGAGTAACCCATCTGGGGGTCGATTGGAGGATTTACCAGTGGCACAAACCGAGCAAGCCAAGACAAAACTGCGGATGTCACGAGCCATAAGTGGCCACCAGAATCGTTGCCTTACCAAAAAACTGGTGCGATTAGCTCCTGGATGACAGGCCACACTAGAACAATGCCCCCACTGAATCACGTCGGACCGACACTCCTCTGGCACAAATAAGCGATTCGGTGGACAATCGGGCGGAGGCGTTACCCCTTCTAAGGCCTTCATGACCTTCGATTCGACCTCCCACCTGAGAGTGGAGACGACTAAAGTCTCGGGTAAAATACACTCGGGAGTAGACGGGCGTTCGGATTGGTCAAAAATACGAGATAAAGAATCGGGTTTGATGTTCTTGGAACCCGGGCGGTACGAAAGAGAAAAGTCAAAACGTCCGAAAAAAAGTGCCCATCGAGCCTGCCTAGAGTTGAGTCTTTTGGCGGTTCTAATATACTCAAGGTTCTTGTGATCCGTCCATACGATAAAAGGTACCCCTGACCCTTCTAACCAGTGACGCCATTCTTCCAGTGCTATCTTGACTGCCAACAACTCTCTGTTACCAATGTCATAGTTACGCTCAGCAGGTGATAAACGATGGGACAAAAACGCGCACGGATGCACCTTGTCGTCTGTGGAAGAACGTTGGGAAAGAACTGCTCCTACCCCCACCTCTGATGCGTCGACCTCCACCACGAACTGACGTGAAGGATCAGGGGCAACGAGGATGGGTGCCGAAACAAAGCGGCTCTTAAGTTTAGCGAATACAGTCTCAGCTGTATCGGACCACCTGAACGTCGTTCTGGGGGAGGTCAAGGCAGTCAGAGGTGCGGCTAGTTGGCTGAAGTTGCGAATAAAACGCCGATAAAAATTGGCGAACCCCAGGAACCTCTGTAGGGCCTTACGGGAATCTGGACTTGGCCAATCAATCACAGCCTTAACCTTGTCAGGATCCATACGCATTCCCTCAGACGAGACGATGTATCCTAGAAAAGGAACAGACTGTGCATGAAAAACGCATTTCTCCGCCTTGACAAAAAGCCCATTCTCTAACAACCTCTGAAGCACTCGTCTGACGTGCTGAACGTGTTCCTGGAGAGAAGATGAAAAAATCAATATGTCATCCAGGTAAACATATATGAATTGGTCGACCATATCTCTCAACACGTCATTGACGAGTGCCTGGAAGACCGCCGGGGAGTTGGACAGCCCGAACGGCATGACCAAGTATTCAAAGTGCCCCCTAGGGGTATTGAACGCGGTCTTCCATTCATCGCCCTTCCTTATGCGAACCAAATGATAAGCGTTACGTAAATCCAGTTTTGTGAAGACGGATGCCCCCTGTAACCGCTCGAAGGCTGAAGACATCAACGGCAAAGGATAAGTATTCTTTACCGTGATGTTGTTCAACCCCCGGTAATCAATACACGGTCGCAGAGATCCATCCTTCTTCCCCACAAAAAAGAATCCCGCCCCCGCAGGAGATGAGGAAGGACGAATGAACCTGGATGCTAGAGAATCAGAAATATATTTCTCCATAGCCTCCCTCTCTGGAACAGAAAGTGAATATAACTTGCCTTTTGGCGGAGACTTACCCGGCACTAAGTCTATGGCACAGTCATAGGGACGATGCGGAGGAAGAGAGGCAGCACGAGACTTACTGAACACTTCCCTCAGGTCCTGGTACTCCTCGGGCACGTTCAACAAATTCACCGCCTCCTCCTGGAACACAGAGACTGGTACAGACGAACACGCGGACAGTAGACATGACTCATGACACATATTACTCCACATAGACACAGAATTGTGACCCCAATCGACTCTGGGATTGTGTTGTGTGAGCCACGGGTGACCAAGTACAATGGGTGTAAGTGGGGAGTCCATGAGGAGGAATGTTATTGTCTCAGTGTGATTGCCAGATGTAGTGAGAGTGATGGGTTCAGTGGCATGTGAAATGTTAGGAAGTTGTTGTCCATTGAGAGCATTGACAGCGATCTTGTGCGTGAGAGTAGAAACAGGAATGTGAAGACGTTGTGCCAGTCCAGAGTCCATAAAATTACCTTCTGCCCCCGAGTCTAGTAAAGCCTTAGTGTCGTGCGTATGGGTTGCCCACCTAAGTCTTACCGGGAGGAGAGTAGATGATGATGGTGATGAGGTCTTCTTGGCGGAGATCCCACCCGATAGTAGCCTCACTGTTACTACCGGGCTTGATCTTTTACTGGGCACGAGTGGATAAAGTGACCCGTCTTCCCGCAGTATAAACACAGTCCATGGGATCTCCGCCGTTCTCTCTCCTCCCGGGAAAGCCGAGCTCTACCCACCTGCATGGGCTCGGGATCGGAGATGGGACTGACCGTGTCCAAGTAATCAGTGCGCGTACCCTCCGCGCCGCGAATAGGCTGGTTCTGCTGGAAGCGACCCATTCTACTCAGGCGGGCATCCACTCTCAATGCCAGTTCAATGAGTCCATTCAGCCGAGGTGGCAAGTCCAGCATATAAATCTCCCTTTGGACACGGTCAGCCAACCCATGCAGGAATCTATCCCACTGCGCCTCCTCGTTCCATCGGCACTCTGCAGCCAGGGTGCGGAACTGGATAGAATATTCCGACACCGAGCCGTTTCCTTGGCGGAGGTCAGCGAGTAGTCTGGCTGCCTCCCTACCCGCTACCGCGCGATCGAAAACCCTCTTCATCTCCTCGGAGAGTGCCTGGAACGAGGCGCAGCATGGGTCTTGATTCTCCCACACCGCCGTTCCCCAATGAGCCGCCTTGCCAGAGAGCAGAGTGATAACAAATGCCACTTTAGATTGTTCTTGACTGAACGTCTGGGGCTGTAAGGCAAAATGCATAGCACAACGAGTCAGGAAAGCTCTGCAATATTCAGGTTCACATGCATATCCCTCTGGTGTAGGAAGTCGTGGCTCTCGCTGATGGTGCGGCTCCGGTGGAATGGGTTGAACGGGCGGTGTGGGTGGCGCAGTGGGAATTCTTAGTTGTTGAAGCTGTTGGGTGAGCTCGGACACCTGCGACACAAGCGCTTGGACCGCCCGACTTGTGTTGGCGATCGACTCTTGCTGTTGATCCATTCTTGTGATGCTCCTGGCGGCAAAGTCATCCCAGCTCGTAGCGCCTGCTGCATCCATAATTGGTCAGATCGTTCTGTTAAGGAATGACAGAAGCAGGATGCAATTGCAAAGAACGCTGTTTAATATCTCAAAACTGTATCAAGGTACACACACACACACACACACACAGGACGCAACACAGAGGACTGGTCGAGCGGTCACCAGCGCTGGATGGGAGGTGACGCAGGGATCTCGGTGGGCAACCGGAGGTGGTGTTCTGTGATCCAATAGTAGTGCTCTGTGATCCAACGGTAGTGCTCTGTGATCCAGTGGAAATCCCAATGCGGTGCTCTGTGGTTCAGTGAAGGTGAAGACAATCCAACGATCCGACACGACGAGGGACACGGGGAATCCACAATCCAGGAAGACAGACACGGGAACAGGACCAGGAACACGCCAGGGAAACCATACAACGATCTGACAACATGAGACAGCAGTTACTGACATATAAAGGGACAAACAAGTGGAACCAGCTGGCGCAGCTAATCAAGGATAATCAGCGGCCACACCCACACACACGCAACAGCACGCCGGACGAGAGAGAGACAGTGAATTGATCAACCGTGACAGTTACCAAATATCATGTGGTGTGACCAATGCAGACTGTTTTTCATGATAGATATATGTCCTAGATTGGCAGGTTTTGTGCTTTTATATTCAATTGATGGTTTATATACAAAAAGCACTTTAATTTAGTATAATTTGGAATAGATTTTTATGCATTTGGGATTTTTTTTATATTTCAGATGGTTTATGTTTAATCTTTGTACAATATGAGAAAAATGCAACAAAAAAGTTATAGCATGTAATTTTAGTTAAGTAATTATGCATTTATTAGTAATGTATTTATTATTGCCTATTTATTTATTTAAAACTATTTTAATCTATTTTACCAGATGCCAATGCCAAGTGAAGTAATTCACCCTTTTTCTGAATTTTGATTCTGACCCTGCAGGAAGAGTGGAGTACGTTGCTAGGATAACAGTGAAATATTATTACAGCTTAAAATAGCTGGTTTCTACACTTACATTTACATTTAGTCATTTAGCAGACGCTTTTATCCAAAGCGACTTACATCTGAGGACTAAAGCAAGCGAGTCATTGTGAAGAGGGAAGAACGACGCAAGAAGTGCTCAAATACAAAGTTCAGGCATTGCTCAGAGTAGCAAAAGCCAGACAAGGGAAGATTTAAAAGGGTAGGAAAGATTTAAAAGAGAAGAATTTTTTTTTTAATATTTTTTTTTTATGTTAAGTACTCACGGAAGAGATGAGTTTTCAGTTGTCTTTTGAATGCTGTCAGGGATTCTGCATTATGGACGAGGGTGGGGAGATCATTCCACCAGCATGGAACCGTGAATGAGAATGTTCTGGAGAGTGATTTAGTGCCTCGCTGTGATGGCACCACGAGCCGTCGCTAGTTGGCCGATCGTAGGCTTCTGGTAGGGACGTAGACTTGTAGTAGGGAGTGAAAGTAGGACGGAGCTGAGTCTGTGGTAGATCTGCAAGTGAGCGTCAAAGCTTTGAATTTGATGCAAGCAGCGAGTGGTAGCCAATGCAGTGAGATGAACAGAGGAGTGACGTGAGCCCTTTTGGGCTCGTTGAAGACAAGGCGGGCTGCAGCATTCTGGATCATTTGTAGAGGTTTAGTAACACATGATGGAAGTCCAGCTAGAAGAGCATTGCAGTAATCAAGCCTAGAAATAACCAGGGCCTGGACGAAAAGTTGTGTTGCATGCTCAGTTAGGAAAGGCCTGATCTTCCTGATATTATACATTGCAAACCTGGATGATCGAGCTATCTTTGTAATGTGGTCTGTGATGGTCAGCTGGTCATCAAATATTACTCCAAGATTTCTGACCGACCTTGATGGGGTGATTGAGGATGACTCTAGCTGGATAGTGAAGTCGTGCTGTAGAGACGGCTTTGCAGGGAGGACGAGATGCTCAGTCTTTGCCAGGTTGAGCTGCAGGTGATGTTCCTTCATCCATGCCGAGATGTCCGCCAGACAGCTTGAGATACGTGTAGCTACTGTGGGATCATCTGGTTGAAATGAGAGGTAGAGCTGGGTGTCATCAGCATAGCAATGGTAAGAGAAACCATGTGCCTGTATGATGGGTCCCAATGATGTGGTGTAGATGGAGAAGAGGAGCGGTCCAAGAACTGAACCCTGAGGAACCCCTGTGTTCAGTTGATGTGCTTTGGATACCTCGCCTCTCCATGTAACCCTGAAGGACCTACCTGTGAGATAGGACTCAAACCAGTGGAGGGAAGTTCCTTTGATGTCCAGTGATGAGAGGGTGGACAGAAGGATCTGATGATTCACAGTGTCGAAGGCAGCAGAAAGATACAGCAGAATGAGAACTGAAGATTTGGAAGCAGCTTTTGCGATCCGCAGGGCTTTTGTGACCGACAGTAGTGCAGTCTCGGTTGAATGGCCTTTCTTGAAGCCAGATTGTTTGACATCTAGCTGGTTGGTCAGAGACAGGAAAGATGACACTTGGTTGAAAGCAACTCGTTCAAGTGTTTTCGCAATGAATGGTAGGAGAGAGACAGGTTGGTAATTCTCTAAAAGTGATGTGTCTAATGTTGTTTTTTAAGCAGTGGAGTTACCCGAGCCTGCTTGAATGCTGTAGGGAAAATGCCAGTGTGGAGGGATGAGTAGATGATGTGTGTGAGTGCTGGTAGAAGTGTGGGAGAGATGGCTTGTAGAAGGTGTGAGGGGATGGGGTCTAGAGGGCAGGTGGTAGGATGACTGGAGAGGAGAAGTTTAGATACTTCTTCCTCGGTTAGCGAAGAGAAGGTAAAGAGAAGGTTTCTGGTAGTGGGAGAGGATGGTTTGGGTTCCTGTGTGTGTGGAGTTGAGAACTGACTGCTGATAGAGGTTGTTTTGTTGGTGAAGAAGTTAGCAAAGTCATCAGCAGTTAAAGAGGAGGTGGGTGATGGTGGAGGTGGACAGAGGAGAGAGTTAAATGTCTTGAAAAGTGTTCGTGTGTTAGAGGCGCTGTTGATCTTGCTGTGGAAATATGAAGATTTTGCAGCGTGAACATCAGCAGAAAAGGAAGAGAGCAGAGATTGATACATACTCAGGTCAGACGTGTCTTTTGATTTGCGCCATTTCCTCTCCATTGAGTTTGGTCCGGTGTTCACGATGAACCTCAGATAACCAGGGGTTAGAGGTAGTAGCGTGTGCTGGCCTGGAGGAGAGAGGGCAGATATTGTCTAAAGAAGAAGTTAAAGTGTAGCATAAGGTATCTGTTGCGGTATTCACATCTAGAGATGAGAATTGTGAGGGTGAGCGAAGTGAAGATGACACAGCAGAGGAAATATGGGAAGGAGAAAGTGATCGCAGGTTACGTCTGAAAGTAACTGGTAGGGGAGTTGGTGGAGCATGGGTAGTGAGTTGTAGATTGAAAGTAATGAGGAAATGATCTGAAACATGGAGAGGTTTCACCAAAATGTTGTCTGTGATGCAGTTGCGTGTGTAAACCAGGTCCAGTTGGTTGCCTGACTTGTGAGTACCTGTGGTGATGAGCCGTTTGAGATCAAATGATGCTAGAAGAGAGATGAAGTCTGTTGCATACGCTTTTTCTAGATGAATGTTGAAATCACCAAAGACTACGAGTGGGGTGCCATCCTCAGGGAAGGAGGACAGCAGCACATCCAGCTCCTCAACAAAGCTTCCCAGTTGACCTGGGGGGGCGATAAATAACTACAATATGGATCCTAATGGGAGTTGTAAGTGTAATTGCATGATATTCAAACGAGTTGTTATTGCATAGAGAAGAGAGAGTTGAGTATATCCAGTTGTTAGAAATGAGAAGACCAGTACCCCCACCCCTCCCAGACTGGCGAGGGGTGTGGGAGAAAGAGAAGTTGTTAGAGAGAGCAGCAGGGGTTGCTGAGTCTTCCGGACGGATCCAGGTTTCAGTCAAGCCCAATATATTAAGAGTAGAATGAGATGCAAAGGTTGGAATGAAGTCAGCCTTATTGACTGCTGACTGACAATTCCATAGACCCATAGAAAGAGAGAGAGGTGTGTGTGTGGATAAGAGAATGGGACGCAGATTAGCAGTATTGCGCTGCCTTCTGTGCGTGATGAGTGCACGTTGTCGAGAGACAACAGGAATGTATTGAAAGCACATGTTGTGAAAGGGAAATACGATAGAAGTGGGAAAGGAAAAGGAGAGAAGACGATACATAAGTGCCTTGCCGGAGTCCTTGCTCGGTGGAGTCGCACAGGTAGAGTCGATGGTCTTTACCCGAGTCGGTCTTAACACGGGGAGGCTGAACGCTTCTGCTTCCGCGACACAAGCACACTACATAGATATAATGCGTACTAACGCCTGAGTGAGGACAGCTGTTTCTGCCCAGCAATTAACACAGCAAACGCAAATTACCCGAAACTAGCTGTTGGACAGCGCTCACTTAAGTGCTATAAAATTTAAACTGCAATACTATTCAGAGCGGTTGTTATATAAAGTGGGAATGCGTCTAATTAAAATACAAATTTATGAGAAGGCAAAAACAGAAAATAACCAGAGAATCGAAAACAACCTTACCTTGTGGTAGATACTACACTGAAACAACAGGAGAACTGGATATTCAGAAAAACGACTTGCGCGCTCTTGTCTTGTTCACGGACTGACCGCTCGTCCTGGCCTTGTTCTGGATCAATTCGAGTTTATATCTGTTTTACAGTTGCTGTTTCTGCCCAGCAATTAACACAGCAAACGCAAATTACCCGAAACTAGCTGTTGGACACCGCTCACTTAAGTGCTATAAATATTCTATGTGAATATATATAGTAAACTGTAATTTATTCCTGTGATCAAAGCTAAAATTTCAGCATCATTACTCCAGTCTTCAGTGTCACATGATCCTTAAGAAATCATTCTAATATAACGATTTGCTGCACAAGAAACTTGATTATTATCGATGCTGATCTATGCTCTAGATCTAACGCTCAATTTCCGGATTGAGGATTTTAGTTATACTATTTTTGTTACTACTGGAAATTGTGGAAACTGTGATAATTTTTATGTCAGGATTATTAGATGAATAGAAAGTTCAAAAGAACAGCATTTTTTTTAAATAGAATCTTTTGTAACATTCTAGCCTAAATATCTTTACTGTCACTTTTTTTAATCAATTTAATTTATCCTTGATTAATAAAAGTATTAATTACTTCAAAAAAAACTATTGACCCCAAATGTTACCTATATACAATATTTGTATATATATATAAATATATATATATATATATATATATATATATATATATATATATATATAACATTATTATTTGTTAGATAGAAATTCTAAGTCAAGTTAAATGAAATGGTGCACCTATGTTTGCGATGTGATTTTTTATATATATAAAAAATGTTTATAAAATGTTTGTGTTCAGGAAAATTCTGTGAATTGTGTTTAAAATTTGGTTTAAATCTATTTTTTGTATAAAATGCATTGTTCATTGATCTCTTTAAATAGATTTTAAACTATATAAGGTCTTCGTTGTCATTTGGAGCGACCACTCATCATGTGGTGCGACCAATAAAAGCAATCTCTGTATTAAATTTAAAATAATATATCTTATTTCTGTGGCTGAAATATGAATCACTGATAAAGTATGCTTAAGTGAATGATATTTTCAAAACATTTTTATCAGTTTTATGTGATTTACAGGAAAAATAAGTCTGTTAACTAGATTTAAGATGGCAACTCTAAAATTATAGAACAAAAAAAAAAATGTGATCATTTACAAAAACTTAAAAGAAATGCAAATACTTTGTTTCTAAACACTTTAACTACTAAAAAAAAAATGTTAAGCATGTTAAGGAAATTAATTAATTTTAAGATAAATCACGGTCACACCACATGACATTTTTTAAGGCTATGGCCAATTCATCTAGATGAAAAAACACTAAAATCACTTAAATTAAAAATTTTATATGAATTTATGTGTACACAACATCCTTAATGTTTGAACAATTGCAACAGGTATTATTTTTTTTGTATTTTAAATCGGCCAGTTGAAAATCCTTATACGTCATTGACCCATAAATGAAATGGTTATTGTTACGATGTGGTTTTGTGCCCTGTCTTGTTCTATGGTTCCCTGTCTTGTCTATTAGTTATCCCAGGTGTTTCTGATTTCCCACGCCCCCTTGTTTAGCTCGTTTGTCCCTGATTATTTAAGCCCTGTGTTTCAGTCTTGTCTTTGTGAGTTCTTGTCTATTTTTTAACGTGATGTTGGTTGTTCCTGTTCCCGAGCCCTGTATCCAGTCTTGCTTGTTGTAATGTTTGTAGTTTGTTAATTAAAGCGTGTGCTGCAGTTGGATCCTGCCTCATCTTTACTTCAAACGCACCGCGTTACATTCGTACACAAATGTATTTTAATTGATAGATATGATTTATAAATTAATTTCTCACGCTACATTAAACTTGATCTGTTTTATAATCCAGCTGGTGGGCGTTGGCATGTTTGCATGGCTTGCCTCAGATCATTTGCTTTTGAATAGCGTGTGCTCTCCGGGGTGTGGCACATTAACACGTAATCAGGTATAATGAGCTGAAAAGAAAAAGACTGCAATCTCTCTCTTTTCATACAGATTACATAAACTGAGATTATTTGTATTTTATATAAATTACTTCATTTAAAAAAAGAGAGTTCAAACTTCATAAAAAAAAATCTCTCATGTCTGTATGACAAGTATTCGCGGAGTTACAGTTCATTTTCGGACGCGTTTCAGAATGGACTTCACTGACAGAGAGAAGGCAAAACTCGCATCATGTTTATTTTTCTTTATTTGACAAAAAGCACAGCACTTTGTTTTTATTGTGAGTATACACAAAAATAATAGACACTTAACAGGATCGAATGATGTATAACACTTATATGTAAGATCAAAATCAACAGAGTATTTTCAGTCTCTTTTGCACTAAGAAAAAAAAAGCCGACCCCAGGGGGGTAAAAATTTGTTATGCTAATAAAATTTTTGAATTTAGGTCATGTTATATTTATTTTTTCTATACAGTCGTGGCGGGTAGAAGCACGGATGACGTGACTAACTGGACAGAGTCACAATTTAATGCAATTGAATGGGAAAGATGGTCTTAGACGAGCGATCACTACTACGAGGCTACAGTGAGAGAGCGGCAGACACCGTATCCTTTTCACGAATCGGCAGAAGAAACAGACAACGAGGGTGACGAGCAGCCAGCATCGCAGCCAGAGACTCACAGGAATGATATGTCATTGAATGATGAAACTCTGATTCGCACGCTCATTGACAGATTTGATATTCTAAATAATCAAATTTATGCACATTAAGCACCAGTGCAGATTGAGACACGTAACAGATTGGATCAGTTCATTGATCAGGTTTGTAGACGTATAGATGCGCAGGATCGCTATATTCAGGAATCACTGGATCGACATATTCAGGACATAATCAATCATTTATATCGTCAGCATCATGTGGTAGTGAATCGAATCCATAATATGCAGGCAGACGACAACGAGAATTTTGCTTGCACCTTTTCCATATTAAACGAAGACCATCGCGAAAGAAGGCTTATGGTTCATCTTCTGTGTGTCTTGTGCAATGCGGGATATTCAAGTTAGATCACCCAGTTCATGTATGGACATAACCATTTTTGTACTTGTATTCCATTAAACTTTGATTGTACTCGTTTTTCTTTACCTATCATTTTATGATTTCACATTGTTTGATTGCCCAATGTTTTTAGCATTATACTCTATGATTTGTGACATATCATAATTCTAATGTCAATATAGCCTTTCAATCTGAAAATGGATGGGCCAAAATGTTTTTGTGCAGGTGACACGGACGGTTGTCAATCAGACCATACTCTAGCAGACCTGTTACAGGATGCCCTTAACCCTTTATGAACTGCCATAGAACAATTCCACCAGAGTATATCTTTGTATTTTTACATGCTGTGCTGTCATTCTTTTGAGCATTTTCATATGCCATACATCAAAATAATCCTTACTCTCCCAATTTGAAGGCTATGTTTGTAATAAATCAATAGTAACTAGATAAATATCTCAAAAGTGCAATAAAAAAATGTTCTACATATTTTATTCAATACAAAAAATGGATAAATGTCAACCTCAAACTTATCAATGTGAAAAACGTGCATAAAACAATTAAAAACTATATAGAATTGATTTGAACTGTTTACATAAATTAGTTTTTAAGATACATTCATTTTTACACTCATTCAAAAAAGGGGGGAAAAATGCCATATAAAATTTCAATTACATTTGTGGTCAAACAGATAACATTTTGCTTTTGAATATTGATTGAACATTGAATTGGTTAAAATATAAAATAAATAGACCCTGTCAGAACAAAAAAAACCCCGGAATTTGGAGCCGATGAGCAGACGGAGAGTTCCCTTTCAGTCGATAACGTCGGACGTAGTCGACGCGACTGAAATGGGATCACGCTAGGGAGCCTATCATCTTCGATTACTATTGAACGAGCCAATGGAATTTGGCGTGCGTGATTTGCATCACACACTCCGCCCCCGCGGCGCGGGTATAAATACGGAAGTGGATGCACGCACTAGTTGCCTTTCGCTTCGGAGCCGTTCGTCTTTGATGTCTCTGAAGAGTGCTGTTGTGTTCAACGAGCGAGTGTGTCGGTGTTCTTGCGGGAAGACCTCTCCAGTGTTGGTGTTCTACAGCGTGGTGCAGCGGTGATCACGAGCTTCTCAGCTCTCAACTGCTGTTTTAACAGCATCAAATTTCTACTGTTTGTTTGTGTGTTGACGGTTGGTTAGAGGGCGAGAAGTGAGTGCTTCACTGTTAGTTGAAAGACTATTCAGTGTTTGCCGCGGTCATTCCCTGTGTGCTCCGGCACTGGTGACGGTCCCATTTCCTAAAAGAGCAACACGGGTGTGAGTGCGTCTTTTTCAAGATGCCATTCCATCCGTGCGTTTCTGGGTGCGGTCTGGCACTATCCCCTTCTGACGGTCACGAAAGTTGTGTCGCATGTTTGGGCTTACAGCATGCTGAGGCAGCTTTCGTGGATGAGGCATGTTCTCACTGCGGGAACATGTCCATCTCGGTGTTGAGATCTAGACTCGCCTTCGTTAAAAGCGTTGGCGCAGTCCCCACCTCTGGGCCCCGCCCCTGTTCTTCCTCTGGGTTACCTTCCCAGAGGAGGACTGGGGTGCCGTCCAAGCTGGGTGATCTGAGGATCACAGTGAGGGGTAATCCGCCCGGCCACGCCCCGTGGGTCCCTCACTCCTCTTTCACACCGCAACCGGTGGAGCTCCCCATTGATCCCGCTGGTCCCTCTGTAATGGACGGGCCAGCCGTGTCATTTGGGGCCCCTCCAGGGGATACGTTGTCAATCGCAGCATCGGAGGGGGAGCTGAACTCTGGAGATGATGACTCGGCTGCACTGCCTCCCTCCGGGAGACCAGTGTTGCCCGAGCCAGATCCAGAGATGTCAGCTATGCTGAAAAAGGCCGCCGAGGCGGTAGGGCTCGTGTGGAACCCTCCACCGTGTCCCGAGCCGTCTCGGTTGGATGATTGGTATATCGGGGCGGGCCGTACTGGTTCTCAGTCCGCCGCCCCGGTTCCTTTCTTTCCTGAAGTGCATGAGGAGCTTACGAGGGCATGGATGGCACCTTTCTCTGCCAGAAACCGCCTGAGTAGCTCCTCCCCTCTCACTACCCTTGATGGGGGAGCGGTGAAGGGTTACGAGGCTATCCCTCCGGTGGAGCGGGCCGTTGCGATGCAGTTATGCCCAACGGCGGCCGCTTCCTGGAGAGGTGATCCTCGTCACCCCTCTAAAGCCTGTAAGTTCTCGTCCGCTCTTACGGGCAAGGCTTACAAAGCTTGTGGGCAAGCCGCTTCCTCCTTGCATGCCATGGCGTTGCTCCAAGTCCACCAGGCCCAGGCACTCATGAACATGCACGAGGGTAGTTCGGACCCTGAGCTCATGGGTGAGCTCCGCACTGCAACTGACCTCGCCCTCCGGGCGGCGAAGGTTGCAGCTCGCGCGGTGGGTTCGGCGATGTCCACACTAGTGGTCCAGGAGCGCCATCTCTGGCTCAACCTGGCCGATATGAGAGATGCGGACAAGGTTCGGTTCCTGGACTCTCCCATTTCCCAGGTTGGGTTATTCGGCGACGCTGTGGAGAACTTTGCCCAACAGTTCTCTACAGCTCAGAAGCAGACGGAGGCCATCCGGCACATCCTGCCTCGGAGGGACGCTGCTGCCTTCACCCGCCCCCCAAGGTCAGATCCTCCGCCTGCTCGTCGCCGAGGGCGTCCGCCTGCAGCCGCCTCAGCTCCCGCCGAACCACCGCAGCAGCCTTCACCCAGGTTCCGGCGCGGAGCCGGCCGCGGAAGGGGCGCCCAGCCCGCTCCAGGCGCTGCCAAGCCAGGTGGTAAGTTCCAGCGCAAAAGAAAACGCTGAACCTGGACGGGCTCTCAGGGATGGAGGAGTTGCTTGTGGAGTGGTCGCCGATCCACTCCCTCTGGCTGGTTGGAGGGCCGGCTGGAGTTTTTTGTTATGTGTGTGTCTGTTCCGCCGCTGGCCCCTATAAAAACGGGGTCAGCGGTACCCACATATTCAGAAAAAGAGCAATTTTCCTATTCCTGAGTCCCAAGTGGGCCAGTATGGCGGATGTGACCCTGTATAATAGCCTTACATCCCCCAGCTTCCCTTGGTCGCCAACAGGCAGCTTGGGGCGTTCGAGGACCCGGTCATCCGCCTTCTCACGTCCCCTGCCGCTAGTGGAGACAGGTAAGTGTTGCACTGCACACTAACACCACTATCTCTACTTTGCTGCCCCACCTCAGGCTCGGCTACCCCGCTCAGGTCAGTGATAGTAACATCACATTAGGTGTTGAGCAGACGTGCTCCTGAAAATTCAGTGATATTCTTCACACCAAGTGTTGAGCAGTGCTCCTGACTTGTGCGTGCTTATCTTATCCTGCTGGCGAAGGATTTGATATAGCCGCTCCTCCAGCCGGTACGAAGACCAGTTGTAAACTCGTTCTTCGTGCTACTAGGTGGTGGGTTGTGACCATCTTGGCCCAAGATTGGTCTGCAGCTTTGGCCTGAAGGACACGTGGTGTCCTTCCCCTCGAGTGCTCCAGAGCCCGTTGGGTCTTCAGGTCAACTGGAAGAGAGTAATCTCGCCCACGGGCTGAGTATCTCTTTTTCAGTTTTGGAGAGGTACTCGGTCCAACACGTCTCTCCAGTGAGAATGTGTTCAGCTGGTGTTGAAGTGAGAAAGGGTCCCACTGAAAAGATTCAGAGGCTCCTGGGGTATACGATAGCGACAGCCTAAGTTGGCTTCCTCCGTATGTGACCGCTTCAGCGCTAGCTTTACGATCGAGTCCCGAGGTGACCATGGCAGAGCAGCTCACCCTGTGTGACTATAGTTCATCCCGGTCTGCTGCCAAACCCTCCTCAGCAGAGGGGCCATGTACAAAGGGCGTGTTTTAACGGGGGCCTGGGCGACCCCCGACTACACGGGCATTCGTGCCTCGAGTTGTTAGACATTGCGGGTGTCACAAACTCTCCCGTCACCTCCTCCTTGGAGTCAGACGCTTCTGAGGGCGCCTTGTTCCACCCCTCCCGCTTACTCAATCGTGCCGCCATCGAGCCTCACAACAGTTATAGCCAGGGCAAGTGGAGACTCCATCCCCTGGGTCCGCTGGGTCTTGACCATTCCGGGGCCGCTCAATTGCCCCCCCGATTTTATTTTTCCGGCAGTGTTTGAGTAAACCGAGCGGACTACCCTTGGACAAACACTGGGTCCCAGCTGTCCCAGGGGCCCGCAGAATACGTTTAACCCCAGTGAGCCTTCTAAGAAGTGACGGCGACTCAGGGTCGCCTTGCGCTGCTCAAGTCAGTGAGATCGTCACACTTCATGTTGAGCAGAGTTGCTCCTGAAACTCAGTGAAGTTCATCGCACTCAGGTGTTGAGCAGCAATGCTCCTGTAGCTCAGTGAGTCCATCACAGGTAGCGCAGTGAATTCATCACACGCAGTGCTGAGCAGAAATGCTCCTGGTGCTCAGTGAAGTTCCTAGCACTTAAGTGTTGAGCAGTAATGCTCCTGAAGCTCAGTGAGTTTATCACACTCAGGTGTTGAGCAGTAATGCTCCTGAAGCTCAGTGAACTTGTCACACTCAAGTGCTGAGCAGAAATGCTCCTGTCGTTCAGTGAAATTCTTCGCACTCAAGTGTTGAGCAGAAATGCTCCTGAAGCTCAGTGAGGGAAGGCTCCTGAAGTTCAGTGAACTTGTCACACTCAAGTGCTGAGCAGAAATGCTCCTGTCGCTCAGTGAGGTTCTTCGTGCTCAAGTGTTGAGCAGAAATGCTCCTGAAGCTCGGTGAGTTTATCACACTCAGGTGTTGAGCAGGAATGCTCCTGAAGCTCAGTGAACTTGTCACACCCAAGTGCTGAGCAGAAAATGCTCCTGAAGCCCAGTGATCTTCACATGTTGTGTTGAGCAATGCTCCTGTCTTTTGCGCCCGTCACTTGCACCTACGTGCCAAGTCAGGAGAGGAACAGGTCTTCATAGTTGCCCCTTATTGGCCCAACTAGACCTGGCTCCCATCAACAGCCTTCCTGACTTCCCCGCGGGGCACGAGGGCACACGCGTTCTTCCCCCGGGGATTCCGGGTGGTCTTACATCTGAACGCGGAGGTTCAGGTGGCTATCACAAGAATGTGTGATAGTTACCATCACTTCTGCGAGCACCCCCTAGAATGGGGTAGCGTGCTTACGCCTTTAGAAGTGGAACCTAGTCGTTGAGTGCGTCTTCTCTCCAGAGGAGATCCTGAAAGCTTTCGATCACTTCAGTGCTCTCTTTCCTGCAAAATGGGTTGCAGTAGGCTGTTTTCCTTCACCCTCAAAATGATGTTGCCTCGGTGTTTAAACGACGCTCATCGTGTTGCAGAAGTATGCAGAAGCACGTTCTGATCGTCAGGTTCCTGAGGAGCAAGGTCTTGTAAATCCTTGTGTCCCTCTTTATCCTCTTGGGCCTTGTCCCTGGTGCGACTGCACTGCAGAGACCGCCCCTGAGCCACTGCAGGCAGTGAGTTAAAAATTCTGTTATATCAGTTCTCCTGCTCGCGTGGTCTCTACTAGAGGGTAGGGACTTGCTCGCTTTCGGTCAACGTATTGTGCCTGGAGTCTGGGCCGGCTAACTCTCAGAGGCTGAGACCCCGGCTCGGATTGTGCCCAAGGTTCCTACCTCTCCCGTAATAGGAGCAGGTGGTGAGCCTGCAAGCGCTGCCCTGGAGGAGGCAGATCCAGCCCTGGCTTCTCTGTCCGTTCGCTTGGACGTGTACAGAATGCAAGTCATAGACCTCAGACCAGCTCTTCAAGTATCTGTTGGAATTCAGCAGAGAGGGAAGGCTGTTTCCATGCGAAGTTGCACTTAGTGCTTGCCTTCATTTCGGCAAAGATCCGAGATGCAACATGTCCACTTAGGTGTTGAGCTCCTCTATGATGAGTGTAAAGTGCTCCGCCTGGGCGTTGACGATATACTTTGCTAAACAGATTCTAGAGTTGGGGGCTGGACGACACCTAGTTGAACCGCTGCTTCCCGTGGGCTCCCTTCTCATGAAGCCAGTTTCACCGTGAGCCCGGTTCAAGTGTCGGCTTGCTGCGCCATTCCCCTCCTATGGACTGGATACGTGCGCCTTTCTACTCCAGTTGAGTTCCCTTAAAATTTAACCCTGTTGAGTTCCTCCACACCCCTCCGACGTCGGACGTGCGGAACGTCTGGTGTTAGGCCTACCACTCGTAAGCAGTGTGGAACCTGTGTTAGGCTGGGTCCATATGTTGCGGTCCCTTCGGTGACCCCATATGTGTATTCTTCCACGATACGGCTCCCTGCGGTGAGCCCGTGTCTTCCCTCGGCAGAGTCTCTCTGCCGTCACTGTCCGGTGTGTCTCCCCCCGTCTTAGGCTGGAGCCACCCCAGTGACATTCCATATGTTAGACTGCCCGGTTTCCGCCCAGTTCATATGTGTATTCTCCACGTTACCTCCCTCGGGTTGGATGTGGCTTCCGCAGCGTCCCTTCCTTCCAACGTACGGGGAACGCGTTTCCCAGTGGTCCTGTAGGAACAGCAGTGACTTCCCTGGCCTAAGCCCTGTCCTTCCCCGCCTTAAGTTTGCGGGGGCATCAGGAGGCTTTGGTTTAGGCACTGGAAGGTGGCAGCGTTAGTGGCGTGTTCAATGGTTGATCCCATTTCAGTCGCGTCGACTACGTCCGACGTTATCGACTGAAAGGGAACGTCCTGGTTGCGTATGCAACCCACCGTTCCCTGAAGGAGGGAACGGAGGACGTAGTCCCCTTGCCACTACCGCTGGACCACCGCTGACCCCGGGTTACTCTCGGCTCCTCAGCGAAAAGCAACTAGTGCGTGCATCCACTTCCGTATTTATACCCGCGCCGCGGGGGCGGAGTGTGTGATGCAAATCACGCACGCCAAATTCCATTGGCTCGTTCAATAGTAATCGAAGATGATAGGCTCCCTAGCGTGATCCCATTTCAGTCGCGTCGACTACGTCCTCCGTTCCCTCCTTCAGGGAACGGTGGGTTGCATACGCAACCAGGACGTTCATCGTCATCGGACGCAAATAGTATTTCCAAAACCTCCGCGTCCATGTACTTTCGTTTAGACATAACGTTGCGCGCGTGTGTGTGTGAATGTGCTTGTATTTGTGAGTGTCTAAAGGAGAAAGAAATGATAAAATAAAGCAATAGTAAAAAGACAATAACGATAAGAAGGAACATATAGCAAATGGGAGTTAAAGGGGAGTCAAACCTATGGTCAAATGACGCAGCTTGTGACGTCACAACAAGGGACACACCCTGGGGTCATAGTGCACAGAACGTGATACGTCAATGAGCCATCGGAAGACGTAACTATCAATCGCAGATCTACAGAACATGTGTGCAAAGACGTGCAATGCATTTTTTTTTGTAAACGCATATTACGCAATTTGTACAGACTCATTAGAGGGTGAAAACAACGCAACATGAGCATATTGGAGGCTTGATCTGAACATGTTACATCTCTGGTTTTGTATGCAAAAAGAATGATTGAGCTAGCCATTTGGTTTCAGTTTCTATAGGCTCTTAAACAGACACAAGCGGCGCTCCCGTCGGTCTTAGAGGGTTAAAATGCAAATTGAGAGATTCGATTATATGCATGATAGATTACAACAAATGATAAGTATGTATCCGGATTCTGTAGAAGTGTCTTTAAATTTCAATTTGGGTGACCGCTTGCAAGAACTATTAAACATTCGCAACAATCCTGTTGTACAATATGGCGACGCTTTAAATAACAGCCATCCCCCAGCATGTCCCAGCACTGATCCACCTACAGGTCCTGAGTGTAATCGTACAGAGATCGCTTCTGGTAATGACGGTAATGTATGCATGCCTGAATGCGTTGTGTATCCCTCTATAGGTGATGTTCATACTTCACGACCCATGACTACCAATGCGACGCCCGCAGCAGGTAATTAAGGCTGTAATCTCCCAGTCGACTAGTAGATTAATTGGTCGATACGTTCTTGCTTGACTAAAATTCTGATTGGTCGACTTTTTGCCGTGTTAATTTCATTACATTCATTTCATCACTAATTGCTAATGGGGGTGTTTTCAGAGCACCCCCGTTTCACAGGAAACAGTCTGTCTTCAGAACACCCCCCTTGTTTTCACTTTTTTGGATTAGACCAACCCACTGGAAACAGATTGAAGAAAGAACTACTAAGGCATTGGTCTGCATCATCCATGGTGGTTTGCTGAATTTAGCGTTTAATTTACTGTCAGAGTAATCTACCATGTCAAAGACATTGGGAGGTTGGCAGCATTTTATGAAAATAGAAAATAGAAAAAAAGTCGAATGCAAAGTCTGCATATCACAGCTCGACATCAAACATGGCATATCACCTAAGAACGGTAAGCTAACTTGTCTGCGTTTAGTTATCCCATCTGTTTTGAGTAGCTATATGAATGAACATATCAGAATTGGCATAAAACATTGAAATATGCCAATTAGAAATAATCGTTTTATAAGTTAACTGCAGGCGCACCCGCATGCAACGGTATCCCCCAGACACATCCAGTGTCGCTTTATACGCTTTATTTTTCAGTTATGCACTTTATTTCGTTTCTGCTCTCATCTTGATCTGGTTTGTGTAATAAATATTCTTTTTTCATTAAAGTGGACGTGCCTTGTGTGTTTAAGAGTAAAAGCTTTAAGTTAATAGTCTATTCGTGTCTCAGCCGTGACGCTGAGCTCCTATGTTCAGCCTCGCTCTGTGCGAGGACATGCACAGAGCGGCTGCAATGATAGTGTCTGTCAGTTATCATAATATTATGACAAAAACAATTGTCTAAATTATGTTGCATATCCCTCAACAGTTCTTGTGCTGATATCACTAGTTGACATAGTACTATTTTCGGAAATCATAGGCTATATTGCGCAGGTGCACGTGATGTAACGCTGTCAGAGCCGACAGACTTGAGTGTGTCATCAGTGCAAAATAATTAGGTCAAAAAACGATTTAATATACTGCATTAGCCTACAAGTTTATTGCGATCCAAGACCGAATCGCTCTTAGCGACATAGCTTCGTTTGAACGCACGCTCGGCATTTAAATCGTCGTTTTTCACAGGTCGAATGCCAGGGCCTTAGAAACGTACAAAAATCACGATGACCCCCATCCAAAAACGGTGTGCCTCTACCTGCATGACGATCATTACTATATGATACTGAATTTGACCGCATTCATCGGCTCGGAATACGTGTGCCAATTTTGTTATAAAGCTTACACATGTTGTAGAAACCATCGTTGCAAGTATGCCTGCAACGTATGTTTTGATGCCGATTGTTACAGGTTCCCTAAAAGAACCATACATTGCCTCGATTGTTTGCGTTACTGTAAATCGAGCTATTGCTTCGAAATGCATAAAAAATGCCACCTGGTCAGGAAAAGCCCCCTTGTGATGTTATAAAATATTGTAAACTATGTAATAGACGCTACAACGTTAAAGAGGGGAGCAAGAAAACACCCCACATATGCGCACCCGACCGCTGCGTTCATTGTTTCGAAGTTCACCAGGGCGAGGGGTCACATCAATGCTTCATACAGCCACTAACTCCTAAAGAATCTTGTGAGAAATACATTTTCTATGATTTTGAAACGCGTTATGAAAATGGGAGACACGTGGCTAATTTTGTTTGTGCGATTACATTCAAAAGGGAGAAATTTGTGGCCGAAGGCGTCGACTGCGTAGCGCAGCTAATCACCCGATTCAGACAACCCCGATATAAAGGCTACTGCTTCACAGCTCATTACGCGTCCAGATTTGACTCCTTTCTAATTCTGGAGTATCTGTGCAAGGCCAGCCTTACGGTTGACGTCATAATGCAAGGGTGTAAATTAATCTTCATGTACGACGAAGTTTTTGCACAGTGATACATCGACTCCTTTGCTTTTATACCAATGGCCCTGGCTAAGATGCGCTAGACTTGACGACCGCTGAATAAGGCTACTTTCCCCATCTTTTCAACAGGGTGAAAAATGAGAACTATTTCGGTCCGTACCACGACAAAAAGTTCTACAACTACGATAACATGTCCGATAAAGACTGAGAGAAGTTTGATAAGTGGTACAGCACGGTTGATGGAATGTGGTTTGACTAACTACGGAGTTAACGACGTCGTCTTATTACGTGAGGGTTGGATGAAATACCGGGATGCGTTCATAGAATACACCGACCTTGACCCTTTCGGGTTCACAACGCTCGCTAGCTGTTCGATGGGGGTCTTCAAAACACATTATCTCGACAGAAATACGTGGGCTCTCACGCATAACAACGCGTATGTCCAACAGAGTATTTCCTACTCAAGCGGTTCGATCGAATGTGCAAGTACGTGAAAAAGACTAGAAATGTGGACATTTACCACACTGTAAAGAAGCCACATGTGAAGCATGGGTTAGAATATAACGGTTGTTTCTTTCACGGACACGACTGTCGCTTTGAACCCTATCAGACCCACCCCTTGTCGGGAGTCCTCTTGGTGTTCTCAGGAGACAGTTTGACGATAAGGTTGAAATTCTGCAGAACGCATACGGGTTGCAAATCGAGGTTCTTTAGGAATGTGAATGGACCAGAATGAAAAAGACAGATCCCTCTGAGATAGAATTTATGACCACTTATTCAGCTCCAGAGAGACTGAAGCAGAAAGACGCCCTGTTTGGGGGTCGTTCTAATGCTTATAAACTCTATCACAAAGCAACTGAAGGCGAGAAAATAAGTTACATCGATTTTACTAGTTTATAGCCCTTCTGTCAGGCCAGGAAAAGCTACCCGATCGATTACCCCCAAATCATTTTCAAAGATTTTGAACTGATTGAAAATTATCACGGTCTTATCAAAGCAACTGTGTACCCACCCCGCAAATTACTGCATCCGGTTCTCCCTTACAGATGCGGTGGAAAACCCATGTTCCCGTTATGTCGAACCTGCGCTCACGACCAAAACCAGACCACGAGCTGGATCCAGACAGACGAGCAGAGATCCCTTTCGGGGTGTTGGGTTAGCATCAAGCTTTTAAAGCCATAGAGAAGGGGTATGTGGTGGCCAAGAAAGATGAGGTTTGGCATTTTCCACAGCGGTCAGACACGTTGTTTGGCGATTACGTAAAAATATTTTTGCGATTGAAACAACAAGCGTTGAGGTACCCGTCGAATGTTGTCACGGACACTGAGAAAGAGGCCTGCATTCATGACTATTTTGTCTCTAGGATACGTACCAAAACCCTTTAAGCTGGCTATGATTAAACCGCTTGTTAAAAAAACGCAACTTGATCCAACGGAATTAATCAATTACAGGTCAATCTCGAATTTGCCTTTTCTGTCAAAGATATTAGAAAAGGCAGTATCCTCACAACTGTGTTTCTTTGCTCTAAGGAAATGCTATCTGCGATAATTTTCAGTACGGATTTAGACCGTACCATAGTACTGAGACTGCTCTCATTAAAGTCACAAATGATTTGCTCTTATCATCCGATCGTGGTTGTATCTCTCTATTAGTGTTACTTGATCTTAGTGCTGCATTTGACACCATTGACCACAACATTCTATTAAATAGACTAGAAAACTATGTTGGCATTAGTGGAATTGCACTAGCATGGTTTAAATCATACTTATCTGACCGTTATCAGTTTGTAGCGGTAAATAAAGAGTCTTATCGGTCAAAAGTTCAGTATGGCGTACCACAAGGCTCAGTACTAGGACCGCTGCTTTTCACTCTGTACATGCTACCGTTAGGAGATATCATTAGGAAACATGGAATTAGTTTTCACTGTTATGCTGATGATACTCAGCTCTATATTTCCGAAACTTACCAATTCACAAAATTAACGGAATGCATAGCTGATATAAAAAATTGGATGACTAGTAATTTCCTACCACTAAATTCTGAAAAAACAGAGATTCTAATTATTGGACAAAAGACTTCCACACGCAATAACCTAGAATACTGTTTAACACTTGATGGCTGCTCGGTCAAGTCTTCGTCGTCAGTTAGGATCCTGGGTGTGCTCTTTGATACCAATCTCTCATTTGAAAGTCACGTGTCTAGTATCTGTAAAAGTGCATTTTTCCATCTTAAAAATATATCTAAATTACATCATATGCTCTCATTGACAAATGCGGAACAATTAGTTCATGCGTTCATGACCTCAAGGCTAGATTATTGTAATGCTCTACTGGGTGGTTGCCCTGCACGCTTAATAAACAAACTACAACTGGTCCAAAACGCAGCCGCTAGAGTTCTTACCAGAACCAGGAAGAATGACCATATTAGCCCGGTTCTGTCAACACTGCATTGGCTCCCTATTAAACATCGTATACATTTTAAAATATTGCTGATTACTTAAAAAGCACGAAATGGTTTAGCTCCGCAGTACTTGAGCGAGCTCTTAACCCATTATAGTCCTTCATGTCTATTGCGATCTCAAAATTCTGGCCAGTTGATAAAATCAACTGCTGGCGGTAGATCCTTTTCCTACTTGGCACCAAAACTTTGGAACAATCTTCCTAACATTGTCCGGGAAGCAGACACAGTCTGTCAGTTCAAATCTAGAATAAAAACACATCTCTTTGGCTTAGCATACACATAACACATTATAGATTGCTATAATTCAATGTTAGGCTGCATAGTTTAGATCAGCCGGAACCGGGAACACTTACCATAAATCCTGATGTACTTTGTACATCATATGAAGGATGGCGTCTACGCTAATATTAGTCTCTCTGTTTATCCCGAGGTTTAACGCAAACCGCCGGATCCAGGCCATATCTAGATCTGATGAAATGAAGGACCATCACATGGACATGACGACAACGCATCCCTGAAGTGCCAGTCTCATCAACACTGTGAAGGCCTCATGGACACCTCAACAAACTCATCTCCATACCGGCGTGATGACTCCGACCTAACCAGGCTATAATAAAAGGCTAACCAGATGAACTGGATAAATATTGTGAAAGTTCTGATCCAATCTGACTTCTGACCTATTATGCCGCCTAAATCATAATCATACACTGTTCGTTTTTTTGGGCAAAGGAGGACTGGTCCCCCGACTGAGCCTGGGTTCTCACAAGGTTTTTTTCTCCATTCTGTCACCTGATGGAGTTTTGGTTCCTTGCCACTGTCGCCTTTTTTTCTCGCCTTCATTCACCATTGGCTTTTGGCTTGTTTAGTTGGGGACATTTAACATTTAATTTTGAATTTAACAATACTATTACAACTTTACTTTCCTGTTTCTCTGTAAAGCTGCTTTGAAACAATTTGTATTGTAAAAGCGGTATATGAATAAAGGTGACTTGACTATTTTGAAAAAGAGGGGATTGAAAAAGAGGGGGGGGGGGGGGGGCGACACAAAAGAAAAGCGAAATCTGAGCGCTTTATTAAACAGAAATTTGCTGTTGGTGTGTTAGCCTAAAACAACATGCTCGCCAGATTGTTTATCGCCAGATTGTTTATCTAAATAGCCCTATGTTGTTAGAATTTACTGTTTACCAGGTTTTAGGTTTTTGGTAATTTCCTTGATTTAAATTTTATTATTCTTTTTTTAAATGAAAACTAACATCATAAAGTATGATTGATATTTGTTTTTCTTTGAGCAATTCTGGAGCTATAATTGACTCTTCTTAGGAACATATAAAACAAAACAGCTCCTTGGAAAAAATTAAATGCAATATTGTAGTAGTTATAAATAAAGGTTTATTTTAGTTCAGATTAGTTTGAGGGCAGCAATTGTATTCATAATGTCAAAATAAAACCAACGTAATATTACTTGAAGGCATTATAGCCTACTATTCCTGCCAAACGTCCATGGTTGCAGTTAGTGTTACTACAGTATATCCATGGTGAATGTTGCTGATCTGTGGAAACTGGATAGTTAATTCATGGCACAATGTTTCTTCCTGGTTTCCACGTCAGTGCTGTTTGATCCGTTAATAACGGAGAAATGTGAATGTTTCTCACTAGATCTCGCAGCAATGTTATTACTTCTGTGTCAAATACAAATTCTTCCTTTACTTGATCTCTTATTAGCGCTGTGTAGTAACAGTGTCGCTTGATCAAGATCGGCTCGCGCTGGTTTGGTCCAAACTGATAAACGGTCCGTCAACCACATAATAACGAGCAGTTTCGTTCCGCTTGCATTACGTTTGCCATTTGATGTTGGGCAATGTTGTGGTGGCTCCGGCGGATTATGAGCGCGCTTACCACGCGCAACGCGGCTACATTTGAAATAACGAAATTTTGGTCAGAAGGAAAAATGGCTGGCACCACCCCAAAGAAAAAACTCTCCGGTTCTACGCGATTCACGTAAATGACCCAATTGGCCAAGAAAACGGCGATTGTCGCCGAAAAGCTACAAGTTTGCAGGTGTGGGTCTATCAACAAGCTACTTCTGAATAGTCTCTGGGGACTTGATGCAGACCAGATTTTTCTGGTGAAAGATCCCGAAAAATTCACCAGAATCGTTTTTGGTAATACTGACACGTTGACGTATTTCACATTCATCTCTGGCGACGTAGCTCTCGTTCAGCATAAACCCGCCGATGGGGATGTTTGCGAGCCGTGGGACATTAACGTGTTTCTAGGAGCGTTTACAACAGTGCACGCTCGACTGGAGCTGTACGAATTGATGGACAGACCCGGCGACCGCCTGCTATACTCAGACTCAGACAGTGTCATATTCGCTCTCGGGACGGGGACCCGCCTCTGGGGATCATTTGGGGGAGCTGACGAACAAAATAGAGGATGGTGATTATACCACAGAGTTTTGCTCAAGTGGACCTACATCTTACGGTTATCGCACAGCCAAAGGTAAAGTGTGCATGAAAGCTAAGGGTATAACGCTGAATGCTAAAAATTCCCAAGCTATCCATATAGACACTCTGATTGGTCTGGTTGACAGCTATGTGACGTCGCACAATAGTACACAGTACATCCTGGCCCATACTGAAAACATTGTGAGGAATAAAAAGACTCTCACATTGCACAACAAACCAGTCTCTAAAAGGTTTAAGGTGGTGTATAATAAGCGCAGACTTTTGTCCGATTTCACCACACTCCCTTATGGCTACTGAACTGATGACGCACAGAGGGGCACAGGTTGTCTCCGATTTTGATTTCAGGCTTCATTTAGTTTTGCTATAAGTGGACTGTCCGATTCTGGAAAGTCTTATTTTGTAAAACTTTTGTTGGAAAAAGGTCATAATTTGATTTCCAAGAAAATTGAAAACATTGTTTTTTTGTATGATTGTTGGCAATCTCTGTATGACGAATTACTTAAATTGTATGACATTAAATTTGTGGAAGGAATACCCCAGAGTCTGAATGATGATGATTTACTCCCTGTCAACAAAACAAATCTTCTAATCGTGGATGACTTAATGCAGCAAGCTAGCACTAACTCTGAACTTCAAAGAATTTTCACGCAGTATGTACATCACCGTAATCTCAGTACTATTTGAATAGTGCAAAATTTGTTTGTTCAGGGCAAATCCAGCCGAACCATCAGCTTAAACACTAATTACATGATTCTGTTTAAAACTCCTCAGGATGCCAATCAAGTAGTGGTGCTAGGATGACAAATGTACCCCGGAAACACAAAATACTTTATGGAATGTTATCACGATGCAATCAGTCAACCTTTTGGCTTTCTAATAATAGACTATAAAGTAAAAGCTCCTTAACAATACCGTCTCAGAATGGGTAAGCTTTCCGACCGCCAAGTGGTTTATATCCAGAAAAAAAGAAAATCGTGATAAATCATCATGTCCGCCAGACTTTGTAAACATCTACCGGTGTTAAAACTGCTACATAAGGCATAAGGCATACATAAGGCATAACACACTGTTCTAGTTCTCTTGGATCTGTCCTCAGCCTTTGACACCGTCGACCATCAGGTTTTGCTGAAAAGATTAAGTGATCAAGTAGGGCTGTCTGGGTCAGTTCAGCAGTGGTTCACTTCATATTTGTCTGGGCGTAGCTTCAGTGTTACAGCTAACCAAATAAGGTTTGAGTCTGCGGACTTGCTCTGTGGAGTGCCTCAAGGCTCTGTTCTGGGTCCTGTTTTATTTTTGTTGTATTTGATCCCTCTGGGAAAGATCATACAAAGGTTCAGTGATGTTTCTTTTCACTTATTTGCTGATGATATCCAACTTTATTGCTGCTTTAAGCCGTCAGAGATCTGTAAGTTAAACTCCTTGCTACTTTGTCTGGTGGAAATTAAAAAATGGCTAAGTGATAACTTCCTGCAGCTAAATGCAGAAAAAACAGAAACACTGATCATTGCCCCGGAGGATGTAATCCCTGGGATTAAACAATACCTGGGTGATCTGGGCCAGTCTGCTAAGCCTAGTCTTAGAAACTTGGGAGTTATCCTGGACAAAGATATGTCATTAGTGCAGCACTGCAAGCAATGGAGCAGTGACCGATATGGCTGATAAAGGGGCTACTTCTAAATAACCATTTTTCTCGATAACCATCTCTGTCAACGGAACTGTAAATAAGTCCAACTCGGACTTAATGCATTCTCCCGGCATACGATGCAGTAGCGCCACGTAAGAATATGTTTTTTACGACTCTCTTGACCGATGCTTTTCAGCAAGCAGCCTTCTTATGCTTGCGCCGTACATCTGAGTGTTTCTTTGTTCCACGCACTGTTTTCTTATGCTTCACCCACTGACCACGCCTCCTTAAACCCGGCGGTTTAAACATCCTCTTACGGGCCCTGACCATCAGACCAGATCCGTCTTGAGCTTTGGCATTACCGTTATGCGAACGCGTAAATACGTTTGAGACCACGTCGTATACTATATTTTTAGCCGCAGGTTTTAGGTGGGGTTTCGCGATGCCAAATCCTCTTTTTAACAAAGGTATAGCCATCCTGAATAGACCTCGAAAAAGCCCCCCTAGACCGGGGCCATGCATAACCCCTCCCCCTGGCAGTATCCTGGCAGGCCTCCACCGGCCTGATTTTGGTAATAGCTGACATAGTCCGCGGTATTCATCTCTCTAGGGTTATAATAACTCCTTTTTAAAGAAAAGAATGGTTCTTTGGTTTAAAGTGTAGTTTTACGATGACTTTCCCGTAAGAAAATGGTACTTCACGGATTTGGTCGTCCTTCAACTCTATGGTGATGTCGGTGAAGTGCTCCTTGTTGATCGATGCGTAATGGGGGGTGTCGGATCTGGCAATGATTGCGTCATTGCTTTTACCCGTTATATGTACGCATCTCAAAAGGGGGACGTACGAATCCCCTACCGATTGATATTGGATAATGTCGGTGTAAACGTAGAATGTATAGAACCCTGCGTTGATATCGGATTGATGAGGCGCGTACGTGATAATGTTTGCGGTGAAATCAGCTTCCTCATGGTATGCAGAACGACCGAGAGCCTCATTCAGTATCATTCCTAAAATAGTGGTGAGTTTTCGGTGGAAGCTTACGGATACGTTAGGTCTTGCAAACAGAAACACTTTGTTTTTTAATTCATTGTGATTCAATACGGCCGACGGTGCGAGAACTAAATTTATCGCACGGATGATTGCAAGAATGTTCTGATAGTACCCTCCGTTTATTTGTAATCTCCTCGATACAAAAAGCCCTGATAAGTCTTCTAGAGTTCCACTATTCTGTAATCCAGGGGTGCTGTGTAGGGTGAAATACCCATCTTCATCACTAAAGGAGTACCAGCTTCTAGGATATTCGATTTCGGCGAGACCGACTTCCATTCCCCTTTCAAGTTTATAGCTTTTGCTAGCTTGGTTGTATAGCTGGACATGCGATTTTCAGGATAAACCGCCAACGATGCATTGCGTGACGTAGAAACCGTGGTTGTCCATGACATTCCTTCGCTCGTATGATCTCATTCGGTAACCCCCCCCCCCCCCCCCCCCCCCCACATGTTTTAAGGAGATTGCAAGTCCAACAGAGTTTTTTATCTATATAAAATTGAAGTCCATCCTAACCATTTCACTAAAACAAGCGTAGATTTACCGTTTTTTCTGACCTAAAATCTTTTCCACCTTAAACGATTTGTTTTTACATACAATTTACATATGGTGAAAAATTCTTCTGTGTAGTTCTGTTCATAACCTTTGGCAAATGGACCTCTCACTTTAGAAATCCGGACAACATCGCCGACTTTGTGATTAAATACAACTTTCTCGGTCTTCTTTATATCTCCGTACATGTTTTGAAACACTTGACCCTCATTTACTTTGTCAACATCCACAGGTCTCATTTTAATACTTCGATGATAAATGGAGTTGTATCCTTGTATAATGTCCTGTAAAACATCCATGTTTCGACAGGAATTTGTAGCCGTTAAAAATCTCCACATACGACTTTTTAACATTCTACTAAAGCGTTCCAAGACGCTGGCTTTCAAATCAGTAGCGGTAGCGAAATTATTGATTTTGTGCTTTTTCATTACATCTTGAAAATGCTTGTTAAAAAATTCCTTACGCTGGTCCGTCTGCAATTTATGTGGAACACGCCCCTCTTCGAGTATAGACTCAAACGCTTTAGTGACCTCAAGGCCGCTCTTATTCTTCAACACACGAACCCAAGCATACTTGCTAAATATGTCTATACACGTCAGCAAATATTTATTACCATCACTTTCCTTTGAATAGGCCATCCTGTCAACAAGATCTGCCTGGAACTGTGTATCAACCCCGTACACAACAACTCTATTGCATTTGTATTTTATAGGAGCTGTTTTGTGTAACGTGTAGGCCTCCTCTCCGGCTAACCATGCTGAAACCTGTTTATCGCTTAGGCGCACTCCGCTATTTTTTAAGATACCGTCTTTTAATAGTTTTTGACCTCCTTAAGAACTGGGGTTGGACGGTGTATAATAAACTTTTTTCATAAGATCCGACATCTGTTGTTTAAACCTCTGCAAAAGCATAACGGTGACAAAAGGATTGAATCAATCTTTAATTAAAAAAACGATACAATGATGTAACACTCAGTAAATAAATAATACGGGATAATACATAAGTAAAATGGATAAAATGATTGGTCAATTTCAGTGTATGTGGGTGAAGAAAGAAGAAGACAGGGTCAGCGAACTTGGAACTCGCACTTTATTTAGAACAATAAAAGAACGAAAGAAAGGTGCGCTCGTGCGCCTTCACCGTAGTGTACCACTACAGCACTTGAATACGAAAACACTCTGCCCGCTGTACCAGCTCTCGCTGTATGTCTCCAGCTCTCAAGGTTCAGTCAAACGACCACTCTTCCCGTTGCATAAATAACTCAGTCCATTCAGTCAAAACTCTTTCCAATCCGTTTGTACACTGCGGGTTTCGCCTGCGGGGCGCGTGCGAGTCCCAGGAGCTTCTCTCTCCCGCTCTCTCCTTCCTGGCAGCTTATATGCGGTCTCCACGCCAATCACTGCAATCAGACACAGGTGTTCATCATCTGCACTTGACCTACTTACTCACCGCACAGCTCGCTGACTCGTCTCTCGCTACAGACTTTGTGAGACCACGCCCCCCTCGCCACATACCCCCACTGCCCGACTCAGGCCGGGTGTCCCCATCACCGGTCTATAAAGTGTCCTGGGTCCCCGCAGCGCCACCAGGCCGCCCCAGTGGCGGGAAGCGGGTCAAGGGATTGGCGTGGAGAGCGCGAGGCTGCAGAAACTGGCGCGGAGTGGTCGAGCGACGCCTTCCCCCTGGGTGGGGCCCTGGATGCCGGGACGGGTTCCGCCGGAGGCCCCGTTCTCCACCTCAGCGCCGGCCGGGGCATCAGCCCCCCACGAGACCTGGGAAGGGGGACAGGTTTGGGGAGAGAAGGGGACGAGAGAGAGAGAGAGGGAGAGAGAGAGACAGATGGGAGGGGCTCGCCGACCCCTTGGCACGCCACCATGTGATCCTCCGCCAGTTGGATGGCCTGGTCCAGCGACGTCGGCGGTGGCACTGGACCCACTGCACGTTTTCTTGGGCAGCTCGCGATGAACTGTTCCATTACCATCTTGTTGATGACATCCTCGACGTCGCCTTCGTCGGCCATCAGCCATCTGCGCCAGGAGTCCCGGAGCTGCTGCACCATGACGAAGGGCCGGCCGGACTCGTCCAGGCCCAGGGACCTGAACCGCTGGCGATGTTGTTCCGGGGTCCGGCCGACCCGCTGGAGAATGGCGCCCCTCAGGTCTTCATAGACCAGGAGATTCTGGACTGGCAGTTGGTGGGCGGCTACCTGCGACTCGCCTGACAGTAGGGGGATGAGCCGCAGGGGCCAGTCCGCTCGGGGCCACACCCGGGCCTCGGCCGACCTCTCAAAAAGGTCCAGGAACGCCTCCGGATCATCCTGGGCCCCCATTTTATTGAGAGGCAGGGGCGGGGCCGAGGCCATAGCTGGATTGGGGACGGCCCGAATCTCCCGGTCGAGCCAGCTCCGGAACAGCTTGCGGTCTTCTTGCTGGCCTTGGAGAAGCAGCTGGAACCGTTGATAATGCTCCTCCTTTACAGCAGGGCGTGGTGTTGTTCCCTGTGAAGACCCGCGAGCGTTTGGATGAGGTCCGCAAATGGCATTCCCGGTGGATTCTGCATAGTGGCGGCGGTCTTCTCCTTCCCGGGTTTCGGCACCAGTGTAGTCAATTTCAGTGTATGTGGGTGAAGGAAGAAGAAGACAGGGTCGGCGAACGAAAGAAAGGTGCGCTCGTGTGCCTTCACCGTAGTGTACTACTACAGCACTTGAATACGAAAACACTCTGCCCGCTGTACCAGCTCTCACTGTATGTCTCCAGCTCTCAAGGTTCAGTCAAACGACCACTCTTCCCGTTGCATAAATAACTCAGTCCATTCAGTCAAAACTCTTTCCAATCCGTTTGTACACTGCGGGTTTCGGCTGCGGGGCGCGTGCGAGTCCCAGGAGCTTCTCTCTCCCGCTCTCTCCTTCCTGGCAGCTTATATGCGGTCTCCACGCCAATCACTGCAATCAGACACAGGTGTTCATCATCTGCACTTGACCTACTTACTCACCGCACAGCTCGCTGACTCGTCTCTCGCTACAAACTTCGCGAGACCACACCCCCCTCGCCACAATGATATTAGTACTCTAACTAAATTTAATATTAAAAAAAGGATTAATATCGTCACTGATAGTCTAACCAGAAAAGAAAGTCACGACAGGCCATCATGTTTTTGTCTAGGATATAATTGATAAACATTTCGACAATTTTGTCGGCGCTGTTAATCATTTCAACAATTTTGACAGCGGCGTTTTCATCGTCAGAGTCATATTGATTTGAGCTCGTTGCCAACTCCGTACATACATCCGATACATACATACACATGCACAACACATCTGTGATACCAATCTCATTACGTGGTTCGCACATCATATCTAGAACCTCTTTTATCATTACACAGGGCGGTTCGGACCCATTAACCCTCTGGGGTCGGCAAATGCGCCGGTGCGTTTTGCTTGATTTTTTTCACATAGCAGGAAAATAGACTTAAAATACTCTGTCATTTTTGGTCATACAGACTTAAGAAATATAAAAAAATAAAACTGTTGAATGTCTACTTTTTATGTGTTCACTTACAATCAAAATAAAACATTGTGCTTTTGCAAAATAAAGAAAATAAACAGGGTGTGCTTTCTGTCTCTCCGTCTCCATTAACCTTTTTTCTGGAGCACGTCTCTAAACTTAAACAAAACTCAGCGAATACTATTCACCCAGGCATGAGCAATATATCTTCATAATCGTATAAGTTTGTACTTTTAAAATAACTAAAATAAATATTCTGTTTATGTAATCTATAAAAAGGTGTCATGGGTCTCATTAACGTTCTCGCAGCTCATTATTCTGCTAATTTGAAACGCCCATGGAGAGCGCGCGCTATTCAAACGCAAATGATCTGAGGTAACACATGCAAACGTGTCAACGCCCCTCATAAACTCGATAACACACCAAATCTAATCATCAGATTAATGTACTATTTCATCTTGCGATGCTGTGAGGAATAATCCTCGGACATTTACCTCAAAACATGTGCTGGATGTATAAACAATATTCTCTCAAAAATACAAACATGTACATACATGTTGCTCACATATTATGGTAGCCCTGTTTGTGCTAAATAGAGTGTAATTACCATCACGATCACACTAGTCAGATGGCAGGTGAATCATGCAAGTAGGATGCTGAAAATGGTTGTTAGGACTGAGGTCTCAGCTCGATGAGGTTCGCTGCGTTCTCTGGCGGGGAGTCTTCTTTCCAAAGGCCCCACCGGAACCCTCCAGACACGACTTTTGTGAGCTTGGCTGTAGAGGCTCGCATCTCGTTGATTCGTCGGTACAGGATGTAGGCCAAGCCCAAGGTTAGGGTGTGGCCGATGATCGTCGGAATGCACAGGGCGGTGGGCTTTGTGGGCCAAGTAGTGCTCCAAGTGCTCCGAAGTAGGCTTGTCGGAGTCGGTTGTAGAAGGTCTGTGGTGTTTCAAGTCGGGCCTGCCTGAGCTCCATGGCGGTGGGTAGGCCTTGGTCTGATTCTGGATCAGAGAATTCACGGATCAAAGCTTGTTGCAGCTGCTGGTAGTCAGTTTTGACAGTCTCTGGTTGACGGTCTATAAAGCTGCGCACATCACGACTGGACGTGATTCTTAGCAGGTACAATCTGTCCCAAGCGGTCGCGTTGGTGACAGTTTGTAAGTGAAAGTCAATGCAGGTAGGCATGCACGTCGTGGCCAACTGCAGGGTTCAGAGTGAACGTAGGGATGTGTCTGGCCAGCCTGTCAAGTTCTTTGGAGGCCGTGCCGTGGTTAGTGGCAGGGGTTCTTTGGAAGGCCGCCCCCCCTGACTGCTGACGGGGGTTCTTGTGGGCTGGCTGGTGGTGTCATAAACAGTGGGCTTACGCCCCCCTTTTCAGCTCTTAGTTCTTGGCTGAAAGGTAAGGACCGGTTGGTCAGGGGAAACTCTGTGGTGTGCTTTTCCTCTTCCCGGTCACTCTGCAGTTTATAAGAGTGTTTCAATTCTCTTTGGACAATGTCAAGTTCATATTTGAGATTGTGTCTCTGCTGAGCAAGCTCGTGGATTTCAGCTCGGGCCGCTTGTAAGTGTTTTTCACAGGCCTTTGCTTTAGCGTCTCTTTCTTTGAGTTCAGTCTCTGCTCTTGCCAGGAGAGCTTCACCTTGTTGGAGTTTTCCTCGAGTTCCTCTCTGGTTTTCCTCTCCGACTGTTCTCTTTGGTTTGTGTCCCGACGAAAATCAGACAGGGCATTTTGAAGTCTTTCCACTTCCTCCTCAGTTTTGAATTTTAGCGTTGCGACCTCCCGCTCCAGGTTGACGCTATCTTCCTCCGCCAAGCGTGCCTGTGGCAATCAATTGTGAGCTAGGCTTCCGATTATCCGGCTCCATTCCTTTGAACTGTAGGCCTGCGTGGGGTCGTTGGACATTAGCCGGTCTACGTCGGCGTCCAGTTCCTGTCGGGTCAGGGGTTTTGGGTCGCCAGCGTCCTTGGGCAGACAGCCGGTTGTCATGGCAGTTAACCAGGCATCCAGATTGTTCCAATGGGCCGCGGGACTGGAGGCACGTGACATTCTGGTTCACTGTAGGCGAGAGAAACACAACACACACAAAAAGGGCCAATGCAAGCTTGTCTTGAGGCTAACGAGCTGTAGTACGGCCGTGCTATCTATAGAAATTTTGGCTAACTGATGTAGACAATTAGGCGGGCCAATTTACGCGGGTCATCGTGGGACCCGAAATATAGGCTGCTCGGTTGTCACTCTATTATTTAGCTTCCTTGGGGTCTCTTGGTGAACTGAAAGAAACAAATCACAACAGCTCAAAACAAAACAAAAAGGAGATCAAGAGGGGAAAACAAAACAGAAATATCGCAGTAAAAGTAACACCTAGGTGAATTGACCTGCGCTGTGGTGTAACCACTAATAACTCAGAGGGTGTGTCTTAGGGAGAAAGAGGTAAACCAAACACTCAGAAAATATATCCGGGGGAATATCTAATATTCTGTGGCTTATACTAAGTGGCAGGGTTTTATCAAATTCAGTTTTTTTATTTATTTTATTTATTTACCTGAGGTGAACTGAGGTCGAACCCAGCTGGCCCCAGCAAGTGTGGTCAAACTAGCGCCAACAAACACTCAAACACCGTGACCCCGGGTTCTTCGTTGCTCCGCGTCACGGTTACGCCCGCTCAAACAGCGCGTGACGGTAAACACAACCTGGTAATCTCCGACCGCACTGCAAAGGTGGGCGGGGCCCAGAACCCACCAGCGAACTGCCATTCGCCTATGGTTTGTGCACCGGTCCCAACAATTGACTAGTGCGTTGGCTTGGTGGTTGAACCTTCGAAGCACCAGGTTGCTGATGTCACTTACTGCGTGCCGCAACCAGTGACAGAGATAAAAGAACCTGAGAGTCACCACCCGGTCAGTGCTGGCGACGCCAGTCGGCAGACTCACCCACCGAGATCAACCAGGGACTCCCACAGTTCACCGCAGCGGCTGAGATATTTACCTATACAACACGCAAAATGGAATGAACAAGGTTCAAAGAGCTTTAAGTGAGATTTTCAAAAATCAAGATTTTCTTGCTTAAACCAAATTGAGTAATTTAGATATGTAGAAATAAAACAGAAACTACAATAAACCTGAAAAGGGATAATGTAGTAAACAAAATGACTTTGAAGAGAAGATTAATTTAACCTGGAAAGGAAAAACCAAATTAAGAGATGAACGGCTTTTGCCAACTAATGATAGCACAGAAAGTAATTAGACACGGATGGTAGTTGGGAGCAGGGTGGAGCAGAGTGAGTTGAGCAGAGGAATGATAGCTGACCTGGAGGGGTACCGCCGCGAGGGGGCGACTGTCTCTCTCCAAGTGAACTATCAGTGATTTGGACTGGGGAATTCTATTACTTAAGCTCTGATTCACTTCTGTGAATTGAACTCAAAATAAAATGTCTCAGTCCAAAACAGGAGGATTGTTTTAACGAACTAGCAAGCTGTAAATGCAAATATGTATTTGCAGTGAATTTAGAGGAAACACAAACGAGAAGGAAGCAATGAGTAGCAGGTCTTTACCTGCTATTGCCCACGCGGTGGCAGTGTCGCGCTCACGCGGACCCAACTCACGAGCGTGGTAATTAGAAACTGATACTTGCCTGTGGTTAAGGAAATCAAAAGTGTCCCTGCGCACAGATTTCTTTTTAAACATGAAACAAGTATACACACATTTACAAGTATACTTTTCGAAGATCACAGCGGATCTCTTTGTGCTCGGTTTGCACAGAAAATGGAACGGGATTTTCCACCGGGTAGCTACGCCAGTGTTTTTGAAATCCGAAATTATCGTTGCTAACGATATAAAATAAAGATCTTTTACTGACAGGAGGATTCTCGCTCCCACAGTTTACAAACTATACCGGTAATACGCCTGAGTGAAGATTTCTTCGTTCAAACAGGACTTCGAACAGTATCAAACTGTACCACAGCCAAGCAGAGAAAAACAGTTTCCTTTTCTCTAAACTGGGCCATGTAACATACTGTGAATGCAGTTTTCCTCACATCTACTCGTTCTGAACAGAAGTGCTTTAGACTTCCTTTCTGCACTACTGGTGTGTTACTGACGCGGCTTTTCGCCTTGCTCAGTTTTTGAGTCGACTTATTACTACACAATGCAAACGCGTGTACACAATATTAAATTCTCAAAAACACACATGAATATGAATCTGAATATTGGTCCCAAAATGAAGTTTGAAAATGCCTGCATTCTCCACCATAATATGTAGCGACAATGACTTGTTTTGGTGAAATTATTAACTCAAAGATTATGAATATGCATTACCGCATACACAAATTAGATTATCCAAAATAGGGAAAAGGCTAAACCTCACTGTATATGAATCATTAACACGATTGATCATAGTAATTATTAATATAGGTCGGTAAAATCAGTTCAATTATCAGGGTAAATTTTCATGTGATTCAAATTTAGTTTATCATGCAATCTGTCCGTCTGGCGGACTGGAGGCGAAAACTCCCTTATCACAACAACTTACCGCCCCTGTAAACAGCGACAATACCCAATATTTCAATAGTTAAATTAAATAGAGCTTGTAGCTTAAATCAACATTTTCAGGGACTTCAAGTTTATGGAACAATGAGACAGATTCAATTCAAAGGATTATGGAATTTAATAAAGCAAGACTAAAGATTAAATAAACTACTTTAATCACACAGGAGTACATATTTATAGCAAAACAATCAATTACAAAGAAAATGTAAATGATTGCAATACGAAATATTGGAGAGAGAAAGTTAGAGGGTGAGAGAGAGAGATCTTCTCAGGACAGAACAGTTCAAACAGTTGCTTCGAAATAAGACCCAAAGGCTTTTTAGGAAGTTCTAGACAACCTTAAAACAGCATTTCCTTTTAGATTATACTTGCATTGATATGGGCCCTTTTTTGTGCAGCTGGTTTGAAAAGAAGCGTAGGCTGAATGTCCGGAGTTTCTTTCGGACGGAGGTAGATGTTGCGATCTCTTCAGCTCGTACGACAGATGATTAATCTTAAATTCGTTTCGTTCGTGAATACACTGAAGGAAAACTATCAACTGAGGTAGATGATAGGGGACAGAAAGAAAAACTTAGATTAAAACAAAATTAGAAAACGACTAAGAACTCCGGCTGGAGTTCATCGTGGAAAGTGGATCTCTCTCTGGCGTAGAAACTGCACAGAACAGACGTGGCGCTCCAAGTTTTGAAGGGAGCAGTGTCACGCCTTTCTCACGTGCCTGATACAATCGTTTGGGAGGAGGGGTGGCGGCAAACTTCTTTGTTCGCGAAGTACACGCCCTCCGGGCAATGTACAGAGGAGGCAGAAATGAAACATTTATAGAGTAGTATTAATAAAAGAATGCATCATGTTGCACTTTGGATTCAAGGATTCAATACCATTGGATTTCTCTGATCACAATAATACCACGCAAGGTATTCCTGTGAGCTAGTAAGATAAAGATACATGATTCTTCGTAATTAAACGCATGTCAAGTTTGATTATACACCATAAAGCTTATAGTTATAGCAATTGGTCACATGGGAATCGTGAGGCATGACAAGAAAAACATTTCATACATTTCAAAAAGGTATTTTGACCGCACGTAGTCAGGAATGAGTGTTTCTGTGTGTGTTTGTATGTGTAGAAAAGTTCATCCAGCGTTCGGCGGAGTGGTGAACTTTTGCTCATCCCCTGCGGGGAATTGTATGTGTGTACGTATCCTGTGAAATTATGAGTTTAACACCAGAATAGTGGTTGACTATCTGGCTACACAATGTCTTGTTTGTGAGGAGCAATCTACTAAAAGGGGACCCTGGGGAGTTTCCTGCGGGATCTCCAGTCAGGGCGGCGCCTTTTGGTCACATGTCGGTGTTTACTCATTAGAGAAAAGCGCCGCGTGTGCTGATCAGAATCACTAACTTAATCAAGTCCGAACACCATTTGCTTTGTGTCACAGTCCATGAAGAGTGGAGCTGTGTTTGCAAATTAGAAACCAGTAATTTAAAAGAAATGGCAGAACTGACCATCTGCTTGCTGTTACACACCTTTGCCAATACTATGTTTATAAGCAACTGAAAAAAGCACAAATGTCAGGGCATGTCAAAACATCTCAAGGACCCCAAAAACACCTTAGACACCAGAGGGTTAACACATTTGTCCGTCAAATCATCCCATGAATTAGCCAATCCTCTTATATGCACCATTTGTTTCTTGAGATTTGCTTTGTGCGTAGTGTCATCCTGACATGGATAATCGGGTTGGATGCGTCCGCAATAATCTTGTTCAACAGTCGGGTCATCTGGAGTTGGTAATGCTCTTTAAACATGAATTCCATACAGCTCTTTAGGCTACAGGCAGCACCCATGCTGATGGGGTTTTGGTCACTCGCCATTCACAATTGAGAGGCCTTGCCAGAGATCAACGACGTCGCAAACGATTTCCTTGCAGAGTTTGTCCAAAAGTTTCACCCTGATTTCTAGCTTCGAAGCGATGAATGGTTCGTCTCTCAATTCATGCAGAATAGTTCCGACTGTTCCTTGGATCCGATGAGGATGAGATTTTAAACCGCCCCGGTTTAGGACAATCACAATGATGAAATGAAGATTGGGTTTAAACACTTTGCTGGACAGTTCATCAAAGTAGGTGTCGAAGAAGTATGTAGGGGGATCAAACAGACAGGAATGCTGCAGCTGGGTAGGATGGTTTATCTCACAACCTTCACAGTCCTCCTTGAGCTTATCGCCGATGAGATATTGCTGCAGCAGCACGGTTGTAGCTTTTATGATTTTGAATCCGACGTCGCTGAAGCAGACGTCTGTAGTGTCGAAACTGGGGTTTAGCAGAGGATTCGTTAACATGAGACACATCAGCCAGGAAAGTCAGGTTGTGAGATCTACATGTACTGCTGCACGCATCTCTCAGGGTGGAACAGCTGCAATTTAATCTTGTTATATCCGTCTTGCATATCGCACCACTTGAACATTTTGTTTATTGTGGAAAAAACACTACTCAGCAGACCCAAATCGCACCACTTGAACAAAAATTGCATTTCATACAGATCATGATAATAATTATGCAGGACGGCCCCTGTGCGGTCGCAGAGCTTTTTCTTGTCTTTGCAGCAGAATATGTGAACGCATTCATTCAGCTTCTTTTTAGAGTGATCGCCGACCACTCGGTACCAGACAATTGGGTCTACACCATCCCACTCCGCAATGTACAAAGGTTCTTCACCACAGTCATTCAGATCCTTACAGACACTCTTGTAAAATAAAGACCATTCTTTATCGTGAAATACCACGCAGGGGTGTACCCCCGTTATAAATACGCCGGCACTGTCAGCGGTGTAGACTGTAACAACTCGAGATGGCTTATGAAATTTGTACCCGAAAACATGTCACTATTCATCACAAATTCGCCTTTCCTCCAGTCCGAAGTTTCATGGAGAAAGTTTGTCAAATGGACATGTCCATATGCTTTTCTCGGAGCCATAGTCAGATTTTCCATCATCTCTTCACTCAGCACATCCTCTGGGGATTTAGGTGAGTGTAAACGGGCCATATCAATGTATTTCACTGCTCGTTTCTGATTTTACAGAGCACAACAGCCCCATTTATATACCCCTCCACTGCTCTGGTATGTGGAGGGAGATCCGGTGCAGCTGCGTGTCAAAGTTCAAACATAAAACCTTCACAACTTCCATTAAATCAATCCCTTATACCCACAAGTTCAGACACATATTTGTCCTATTACACACCGGGTCAAAGGCCACAAGGTCAGTGAAAGGACAAGGTCATCCCAAGGGCACAGGGAGGGGCAAGGTCAACCCAAGGGTACGGGGAGGGGCTAGGTCCAAGGTCACCATCCATCATTTTGACACACGCTGTATCATATCACTACTAACATTTGTTAACATGCAGTTTATCTACAAATGTAAAAAAAAAAAATATAGAAAAAAAGTATATATAGAAAAAGAGTTTTGAGTTCAAAGTTTGACTGTTGGGGCCCCATACCTGGAATCGCTTAGGGCCCCCATATCACTAAGTCCGCCCCTGTTAGGGGGCAGAGTCTTGTTTCATTTATATGCTGATGATACCCAGTACATACCCTTGAAAGCTGGTGATTCCATTCAACCGTTGTCTGACTGTCTTGATGATGTTAAGAAATGGTTAACAAATAAAGTTCTCCAACTTAATGGGGACAAAACAGAAATAATTGTCTTTGGTCCCCCGAGATTGAGAGATGGTCTCAATGATGAGCTTGGAAAAATAATTTCCCCTCAATTTCTTCCCAAGTCAGGAACCTTAGTATCATCCTGGTTTTGATCATTTACGGATTATTTCTAAACAAACAATTTTTGTCTTTCCAAAATTTTGAGAAGGTTATTCATGCTTTCATCACATTGCGGTTAGATTATTGGAATTCATTGTACTTCGGTCTTCCCCAGTCATCTCTTGCTCGCCTTCAGATGGCTCAAAATGCAGTTACAAGGCTGTTGACTAGGGCAAAGAAATATGAACATGTCACCCCTATTTTAGCATTACTCCATTAGCTCCCGGTCAATTTTAGGATTCATTTAAAAATTCTGTTGTTTGTTTTTAAAGCTCTTATTGATCAAGCTCCTTCCTATCTAAAATATCTTTTTATTCCACATTCATCTAGCAGATCTTTAAGATCTCTAGATATTCAGTTATTTTTTTTCTGTTCCTCGATCCCGTTTAAAAACTAAGGGTGATAGAGCTTTTTAATCTTATTTTAGTATTGTTTTACTGTCTGTCTGCTATTCTGTTTTACTCTATTTATTCTTCTACTCACTCTGTTCAGCACTTTGGTCAGCTTTGCTGTTTAAATGCGCAATATAAATAATTTTTACTAACTTACTAGCCTACCCTTAGTTTCCTTTATTAAACTATTATATCCATGCTTTATTGTCTATGTTTGCCGCTCACAAATCAAGTGAAAGTTATTCTTTCTTGACCAGGAAGATCATTTATTTCCTAGAATTGATAATTCATCATTGAATTTATTTTTAAACCAACTCTACATTCACTGTAGATGCCATTGGTTAACAAAAATTTTACCTGTTGCACTTTAAATCAATTAAGCATGCAAATTGCCATCATATTAAATCTTGACAAATTTGCATATTATATATATATATATACTGTATACATATATATTTTTAAACAAGACCTGAAACTTAATTCAATCTGGATAACCCACATGGAAAGAAACTATATGGGGATATATGCGCATATATGAAACCTATATGCAGTTTATATGCACATATATGCTACATATATACAGCATATATGCACATATATGCTAATATATATGCTGCATATATGCGTATATATGGCACATATAGGCAAAACTGAGGTGCATATATGTGCATATACAGGCCATATAGGTCTCCTGTATTGCTTCTTTATATCCACATATAAGCCCTATATGTGCATACATGTCTCCTAGCTCATAGCAGGATCTGGTCATTTTTTAGCTCATACCTCACTTTGGCAACTGTCATACATGATGCCTAGCTCATATTTTCTATTATCAAGGCAATAAGAACTAACTAAAAAAAGAAATTATGCAAGAACTGTATGTGCAAACATGTGAAATTGGTATCACATGTAATTGACATGTTATGGAATTTAATTATGGCAATTAAGTGAGAGGAGATGGAAAGCTATGGGAAAGCCATTTACAAGGTCAATTCTTTCTTGTATGAAGATAGTGGAAAAGAAGGAAATAACAAAATGGTTTGTCGTTTTTTTATTTTGTCAATCAAGCCCTTTTTCCAATTTCAGGTCACTTCCAGATTCACATTACAGCTCATAGGCCTACACATCCACACATTCACCGTTACATCCACCAAATGCAATGCAAAATGCAATGTTTTCTGTATTGTCTTAATGCAGTTTCTAGATGAATATGGCTGAAAGGTCATTACAGTCTAAATGTAGCAACAACAAAAAAAAGAACATAGAACATACATTCAAGTAATCATCATCATCATCCCATCTATCTGAGCATTTCACTGTGGTTAATGAATTTGAAGACAAGCATGTATTTTAGTCTGTAAAGTTTTTAAAAAATCGAAAAGCCCAAAGATCTGTATCTCTGCTAAATGAATTTAATATGTTTGCGATGCCATTTATCTTTTCTTTTCATTTCTTTTCTTTTTGTCCAAATTATTGTTGTTTCAAGTTATACTTATCAAATGTGAAAATGTGTAAAAGAAATGTGTCAAGAACTTGATATCAAACTCTGTAATTTTGAAAATTAAAAAAAAAAAACTCCACTCTGCTGCTACCATGGCTGCTACAGCGCCGCGTAGTTGATGAGTCATGACGTCACCCGCCTGACGTTTGACGATTCGCGCCGAAAGATATCGGCTGGGAGTGAAAATGGCGATGGAGATCTGCTATGTCCTACTTATCATCAATCGTAAGTATTCCTAATTTTAATATTTATTAGCAGGGTTTTTTCTGGAGATGGATATTGCTAGAGAATACAGTTCATGAGTACACACACTTCGCTGCCTTCAACGGCTCAAGAAGGCAATCGGCTCTAGAAAAAAAACCTGGGGAATTTGAATTTGGGAGAAATATATATATGTTTTAATTGCGTTCACAAACAGGTTTCCTCTGCAGAGCCTTATGAATGGGCTTTGGAGGGTTGTAGCTTGGGTTCACAGCTGCAGGAAATGTCTTTCGAAGAGTAACGTTATAGTTGCTGTGTGCTATTTTGATTTAGTGATTGTAATAATTTTTTTTTTATATATAACCTCTTTCTAGAAATCCCTCAAATGAAAAGTGACCTCGCCATTATTGCTCAAAAGGTAAGTTCCTCTGTTTTTCATTGCTTTTTAAAATTGTTTCTCAAGCAGATCTGTAGAGACTTGTGATGTTGGGCTGATTGATAGTGTTAATTATTTGATGTATTTGCACTTTAATTTATTGAAGAGAATAACTATATTTTTCTTCTATGAACAAGACTGGAAGGAGTCCTGTGGAGGATCTAGATTCCCCCTTCTCGACTTTTGGAGAAGTGCAACCGGTGAGTAACCCCCTTGCATTTGTATTTATTTATTTAGTTTACTTGTTACTCAAACAGAGCTATATGGGTTTTTATGATGTTTGGCTGATTACTTTTGCATGTAACTTTAATTTATTGACATGTTTGATGTTTTCCAAGCCCCCCCTGTAAATAAGAATCTATAGTGGCTTGCTTGGATGAATAAAAATTGTTGTGGAGTTTTACTAAGTTTCTTTCTTCTCTAAGACTCCAGAGAGGAGACCGAGCCATTTAAAGAGAGTCCCATGGTGACTGAGTGCTTTCGAGAGACACCACAGGTGTGTAACCCTTTTATACCTCAGATTTTTCTGTACTTATTTTACTTAAGGCTCCAACTGAGCTATAGGGATTTTATGTTGGGATAGTTAGTGGTAATATGTAATTTACTTGCCCCATATGCATAAAATTGTTGAAGTTTTACAATTGTTGAGTTTAACAATGTTTTTCTTCTCTAACAAGACTGCAGCAACAGCTGAGACATCAGCGAAAACACAGGTGAGTAACATTATTTAGTAAGGATGGGTATAAACTGTGTGTTTGTAGGAGCCAATTAGTGTTATACGAGACAATCATCCTTTCCTCCTGCACCCCTTCACTCCTCTCCACCCACTGTCTTTTCTCCTTCCCTACTCTCCATCCAACCTCCTCCTCCAACCTCCTCCTCTCTATTATTATATTATTATTATTATTAACTATTGGGAAGCTAAAAATAAGAATCAATATGAAACATAAAAACCTTTCTAAAAGTTGCCAATAAATTAATATTGTGATGTGAAATTATTTTTCAGATTTAAGTTATAAAGGGCTCTGGGGTGTTTTGCCAGGCCTTGCCACCTCTGCTACTGCCATGGTGTGGAATCTGCTGCTGGGCACCTTTTGATTTGGAGACTTTGCTAAAAAGCAACCTGAATGGTACAAAACAACATGTTCCTAATCTCTTCTGTCCTTGCAAAAAAAAAAAAAAACAAGTCAGTCATATTCTGTGGAATAAATTATGTTTGTGTGCGGGCATACCATTGCTTTTTTACTTGCCATTTTTGTATTTCCTTGCACCTCAAATAAAAGTGATGTGTATATAAAAAATAATCTCTTGTTTTCACCACCTTCATTTTACCCCCCTTTCATAATAATTTTGAAATATTACTTTAAGGTGGAAAGCCAACCAGAGGGGATGGGGAGCAGCTGGTCGCCCTTGACCAAATTAAAAAGGCAGCCATTATTGGTGAGTAAATGCATAATGCGTTGAGAAGGGAAAACAAAACTTTTAAGACTTTATAAGTTCACTACTTTAACCATAGCCTACTTGTATCAATGTTTATTAGGTATCAATGGAGACTGTATTAGATAGGGCACCCATTATTGTTACTGTATCTGCTTGTAACCTATAATACTAATTCATTGCTTGCTCATTTCTTGATCCTACCTTTCCTTTTCTAAAGCCACATTTCTGAATTTTTCCTATCCATGAATTTTCTCTGCCTTGGATGCACATGATTGACCGTGTGACTGTTAACAATGCAGTCCCCATGACGGACGTGCATATGAAAGAACGATGCGCTAGAAAAAAGGGGGGGGGGGTGATGTTTCCAATCAGAATTTCTTTCAGATTTAGCAGAATCCAATCAGAATCTTCCAATTGACGTGTTTACATGACGCATTTTTTATTATGATCAGCCCTTTATCCAAAATATGTGTCCAATCGCAGCTGTACTGTAAGCACTTTGGGTTCCTGATGAAGCACTATATTATTATTATTATACTGTCTTATTATTTTTGTCTTCTCTAGATGCTACATTGAAGAAGTGGCCGGCAGCCAGCCGAGGACAGATAGGCACATCTATCAATTCGAAGCTCACAGAGCTGAGAAGATCAACAAGATAAATTGGGGTTTTTCTGTTCATTTTTTTGTCTTATTTTTGTTCTTGTAATATTTGATTGTTCTTAAGTAAATAAATAATTAAAATTTTTACATCTTGGGCTATTATTTATGTTGCCTAGTAGCTATGGATTTTAATAATAATACTAATATATAGGTAACATATAGCTGCATATATGCACCTATATAGGTACATATATGCACATATATATATGCACCTATATAGGTACATATATGCAGCTATATATGCACCTATATAGGTACATATATGCAGCTATATATGCACCTATATAGGTACATATATGCAGCTATATATGCACCTATATAGGTACATATATGCACCTATATAGGTACATATATGCACCTATATAGGTACATATATGCACCTATATAGGTACATATATGCACCTATATAGGTACATATATGCACATATATATGCACCTATATAGGTACATATATGAACACATATATGTACCTATATAAGTACATATATGCACGTATATATGTGTACATATATGCACATATATATGTACATATATGTGCATATATGTACATATAATATAGGAAAACGGCCAATTTTATATATGTCACACATATTAAAATCCTATATCAAAACCTATATTAAAACATATATGTTTATATAGGTTTTTTCCATGTGGGAAATTAACCGCAAAAGGGATTTTTTATGCATATATGCCAAATTTAAACATTTCAGTAGCTTCTACGCGTATATTATATCAAGCAGCCCAATACAAATATGAAATTTTTTATTCAACCTTACGACCAAAGTAGCAATGCAAGATACAGCCCAAAATCATCAAAGCAGGTTTAAACATCTTCAATACCTGTAAATGTTGTTCTTACATGACAGATGGAAAGTAAATTAGAAATAATACATTCGCTTTATACTATACAAGAGTGTTGCATTCACAACTCAAGGCTTGCTTTCAAGGGTGGCCTCATCAAAGAGGTTGAGCAAGTTCTTTGGCTCAAAGTTGCTTTTATCAGACAAATCAGTGGAGATCCAGCTTCTCTTTCGGCTGCTGGGCGAGTCTGTGTGACTGCGCTGGTAGCTGTGATGAATCAGACTTGAGCTGCTGCTGGAATGGATTCTGGAGGGAGTGTGCGCACGCTGGCTGTGCATTGATGTGTGGGTGGAGTCAATGTGTGTGTTTGGCAGTGGTGTAGATGTACTGCCAACAGATAAACTCGCCTGGACTCTGTACAAGTGAAAAACAGATAATGAAAATGTAGAAGATATAGTTGATTTTTACATATTAGCCTAGTCTGTAAAATTTCCCACCATGACGGTGTTGTACAGTAATGGTAAAGCTGATGTGTTGCTAGGGTGTTCTAAGCACCATATTCAAGGACTGTTCCAGGATACAAGGTATCATGAAAGCCACAACGAACAAATTATTGTAAACGATTGCATTGACTGTGGAATTAAATAAGTACAATTAACAAAACCATAGGAGAGACCAACGTATGTTAGCAGATTGGACTCACAGCACATTCTCCTTGTTCAAATCATTAAACAATCCTTCAGCCCTGGGTTTTCTAGTACCTGCTCATCACATTGTGGCAATAGAGTGCAACACAATCGGGTTCCTTGTGTAAAATTTCTATTGTTTTTTTTTTATGTTAACTTACAATCAAAGACAGACCTACCAAGAGTTCTGAGCTGGTATTTACATTTAGCAGACACTTTTATCCAAAGCAACTTACAAATGAGGAGAGCAATAGAAGCAACTAAACTAACAATAGGACAACAATATGCAAGTGCTGTGACACTTCCCAGTTTAGACTAACGTAGTAAACAAGTATATATTTTTAAACAGATATAGAATAAATGAGAAAAGAAAGTTTTAGCATTAATGGATCAAGTGTTGCCGAAAAAGATGCGTCGTCAGCTGTTTCTTGAAAATGGCTACGGATTCAGCAGCTCGGGTTGAGTCAGACCGGAAAGACCGAAACAGACCGGAAAAGTGATTTTGTGCCTCTTTGAGATAATGGCACCATGAAGCTTGTGGATGGCACGTAAGTCTGGAGTAATGAGTTTAGATAAAAGGGAGCAGATCCAGTGGTTGTTCTGTAGGCAAGCATCAGTGGTAAACAGTGCCATTTTGTGAGGAGAGGTGTGTTGTGTGCTCTTCTTTGGCTCGATAAAAACCACTCTAGCTCTGCCCTTTAGATCCATTCTGGATCAGTTGCAGAGATTTGACAGTGCATGCTGGAAGGCCTGCCAAGAGAACATTACAATAGTCCAGTCTGAACAAGCGCTTGGACAAAGAGTTCCTAAAGGAAGTATCATGCATCATTATGATCCTCATAATGTTGTATAAGGCAAATCTGCAGGACCGGGCAGTTCTAGCAATGTGTTGTGTGAAGTTCAATTGATCATCAATCACAACTCCAAGGTTGCTGGCTGACCTTGATGGAGTTATGGATGACAAACCTAGCTGAATAGAGAAGTTGAGGTGTAGTAGTATCAGCGCTATCCTTGGTTTCTGCTTGTAGAAACGATATATATATACATAGATACCTCATTAGCAGCCATTTGAATGCGCTGCTATATGTAAGCCCCTAATGTGGATCTATGTATGCATGTATGTGTATGTATATATATATATATATATATATATATATATATACTGTATATATATATATGATACAATATCTCGCACGCCGCTGTTGTGTCGCCCAGACATCATGGTTTATGATTATTGATTGCGAGTATAGAAATAAAAAAAATAAATGAAAAAAATGCAAGCTTAAATCAACTGAGGCAAGCAGGCTTTGGGACAAATGAAGAAATAAACAAGGAACAATATCGGCGTGGCGTTTTCGAGATGGAGAGAGCTTCGCGACAAAGTAGGACTGCTCTCGCATGTGTTCTAAGCAAATATATATAATTTATTGTACACATACAGTTATATTGTACTTTGTTTGTACTTCAGTAATGCTTTTTATCAAGTCTGTTTGCCAAGTCTATGGCAGTGAAATTAAATACAGTAGCCTATGTGTTATTTGTGTTACAGTAGCCTATGTGTAAAAATATTTAGCCATTACTTCCAAATACTGTGGGTTTGTTCAAATGTACTTTTAGTACGATTGTTTTAAATGTATAAAACTGTGCAGTATTAACCCACCAAATCATTTGACAAATAGTCACATATCAGTGACTATTTGTATAACTAATATAGCATAATATTTCACATTTCTTGCAGCCAATTCATTACGATGACATAAAAAGTGTGATCAAACGAAAGAGGTAATACAAAAACTAATTTATTAGCTGATATATAATTTATATGATTTGTGAATTCCACACATCTCTGCATGGTGAAAACAGCATCTCCCATCGTTCCACTCTCCTTCATAGCGTCATCAAGCTTTGTCTTTATTGTTTTGAAAATGTGACCTCTGGCGGCAAAATAAATTACTTTTTAGTAATAGATTGTACCTTTAATCAATGGTATATACTTTTGTTCAGGCCAACTTATCTATTAGTCCTTTTTTTCTTTCATATTTTAGACCTTTTCCTTTTAAATTATAATGATCTCACCTATATTTTTGCACACTCAATGTATTTGTTTTTACAATACATTTCATGTAGACTTGCAAAGAAGAGCAGCTTACATTATTATGCTACTTTTAGCTATGAAATTTATTCAGTAATGTGCTGCATCATTTTTATATTGTTAGGAAGATACAGAAATTTGAAAGCATACAACTTTGAATATATTTCTTTTAACTAAAAATAAAACTGAAAAAGTACAGTTTTTTTCCTTTATAAAATTTTTATACAATTACAATGTATGTTGTGCAACTGGGTGATTACTAGGGCTGGTCCGAATACCATTTTTTGAGCTTGCGTAGTAATGAACATCGAATATTCGAAGCTTCGGAATCTCTATATGTCTCAGACATCCCAAGTCTACCGGAAGTTCCGAGAGTCTCCCGCATATTGATAGCGGCTCCCTGATGCCCGCAAATTAGTTCAAATCTCCCGAAATCTAGAGCTGGTCCTCAGTGGCGTCATGCCCATTCAAAGTGAGGGGGCACGTGCCCCCTCAGATTTTTCCTCCCTGATAATTTTTTTGTCACAACTTTATTCCCATTATGCTCCATAATTACCAGAGCCTATAACGACTCAAATGTATTCTCCTGGATGTGTAATAAATCGGTCAGCATCAGCCCGCCCCTTTTTCCTAATATGGTGTCTGTGTATATCAAATCTAGAGCGCTACGCGCGTAGAATCTTTGCTGTGTATGTTCAAGCAACTCACACTCACTCGTCTCGCACATTGAGCTGGCAATGTTTTACAGATGGTCTTGAAGTGGTAAGTGGGCGACGCAACAAATCGGCATTGAATTAGTTATCGGATGATATTAAAAGGTAGTGGGATTATTTGTGGTTGACCTGGAAATTTTAACTTGATCAAAAAGTTATGGATTTGATATTAGCTACGAATTCAGAGCATTAACTTAAGTTGTGTCAGTGTAACGTTATCGATAGCTAGCCTAGTCTAACCGTAAACTAGTTGCCTAACGTTACAGCCTGCCATACAAAGCCAATAAGCCATAGTAGGTTAAATGTACAAGTTACAAGTTACTAGCTTTTCTGTTAGCTCATAAATTACTCTTTACAAGTTCCTTATTTAAAATATATTAATGAGCAGTGTAACTACAGTATTTCAGTGATTTTACTAAATTAATGTTACACATTGCATTTGATTTGATTACTTTTTTACATTTCTGTCAAATATTAACCATTTTCAAATAAACGGGGTAGTGTTAACCTTATTCAGCACTGAAATCTGTCAAACTTCTTTCAAAGTCCTTCATCACATATTAATATTAAAATAACTTAATTTCAGAGCACCACAAAGTCAGACCTCAGCACCTTTATGTACCTTTAATGTAAGATCGTTCTTAGGTCACATACCAATTTAAAATCAGTAACATAAAAACTGCAATGGAACGGTTTTTAAAATCATGTGTAGTAGGCCTAAGTGTACAGTAAGTGTGTTTAAACATGCTTTAATGAAGTAGACTTCAAAAGCTTTTGAATTTGAGCTTACAGTTCTTTCATCAACCTGTCTTTTACTTAAACTTACAAAATAGATACTTTAACTTAGTCCTCAGATAGAGGAGGGCTGCTGCTAGCTCCGTTAAGGTATTTCTGTCCCTGCCAAACTGCATTGAAATGGTATGTTTAGCAGCCAGAATTAAAAAATGTTCAGGGGGAGAAACCCCCTGACCCCTCCTAACATGATCCATATCATCCGTCAGAAAAAAACTGCAACGTCTCAGATTGTGCCCCCCCAGAATTTTGGCTTGCATGACGTCCCTGCTGGTCCTGGTCAAGACAATCTCCTGAACTCCAAACTGAATGTCAGAATGGGAAAGGTGATTTAAGCAATTTTGAGCGTGGCATGGTTGTTGGTGCCAGACGGGCCGGTCTGAGTGTTTCACAATCTGCTCAGCTACTGGGATTTTCACGCACAACCATTTCTAGGGTTTACAAAGAATGGTGTGAAAAGGGAAAAATATCCAGTATGCGGCAGTCCTGTGGGCGGAAAGGCCTTGTTGATGCTAGAGGTCAGAGGACAATGGGCCGACTGATTCAAGCTGATAGAAGGGCAACTTTGACTGAAATAACCACTCGTTACAACCGAGGTATGCAGCAAAGCATTAGTGAAGCCACAACACGCACAACCTTGAGGCGGATGGGCTACAACAGCAGAAGACCCCACCGGGTACCTCTGATCTCCACTACAAATAGGAAAAAGAGGCTACAATTTGCAAGAGCTCACCAAAATTGGACAGCTGAAGACTGGAAAAATGTTGCCTGGTCTGATGAGTCTCGATTTATTTTGAGACATTCAGATGGTAGAGTCAGAATTTGGCGTAAACAGAATGAGAACATGGATCCATCATGCCTTGTTACCACTGTGCAGGCTGGTGGTGGTGTAATGGTGTGGGGGATGTTTTCTTGGCACACTTTAGGCCTCTTAGTGCCAATTGGGCATCGTTTAAATACCTCGGCCTACCTGAGCATTGTTTCTGACCATGTCCATCCCTTTATGGCCACCATGTACCCATCCTCTGATGGCTACTTCCAGCAGGATAATGCGCCATGTCACAAAGCTCGAATCATTTCAAATTGGTTTCTTCAACACGACAATGAGTTCACTGTACTAAAATGGCCCCCACAGTCACCAGATCTCAACCCAATAGAGCATCTTTGGGATGTGGTGGAACGGGAGCTTCGTGCCCTGGATGTGCATCCCACAAATCTCCATCAACTGCAAGATGATATCCTATCAATATGGGCCAACATTTCTAAAGAATGCTTTCAGCACCTTGTTGAATCAATGTCACGTAGAATTAAGGCAGTTCTGAAGGCGAAAGGGGGTCAAACACAGTATTTGTATGGTGTTCCTAATAATCCTTTAGGTGAGTGTAGATACAGGCGAGACGCGACACGTTCAGAATTAATAAACTTTTAATAAACTACAGAACAGCGCAAGCGGGAAGCCTGCGCGCCTCCAAGAGCAGAGCTTATATGCTCCGAGAATGGACACTGCACTAGTGATATAAAACACACACACACAGGTCTGTTAACTTAATCAATATTTTGAATAAGGTAGTCTAATATTTTTCTCACTTAACAAATTACTGACAAAGTAGGGTAGATTTAAATAAAGAAGCGGCGCGCATCACGCGAGCAGGGCTTATATGCTCCGAGAATGGACACTGCACTAGTGATATAAAACACACACACACACACACACACACACACACACACACACACACACACACACACACACACACACACACACACACACACACACACACACACACACACACACAGGTCTTTTAACTTAAGCAATATTTTTAAAAAGGTAGTCTTATAATATTTTTCTCACTGACAAAGTAGGGTAGATTTAAATAAATAAAAACGAAATTTAAATAAATAACAGCGAAATTTAAATAAAAAATAAAACCGAAATTTAAATAAAAACGAAATTTAAATAAATAAAAACAGAATTTCTCCTATATATCGCAGTAGATTAATTTAGATTCATAATAACGGGTAAAAAGGTTAATAAATTTTGTTTCTATTATTCTGTTTTCCACAATGTCAAAGCAGCGCAGCTTAACCCAAAATACAAGCTAAGGCATGCACTTCTGTCCATACAAACTCCGCTGTTCTGCGCTCTAGCCAGAGAATACTCCCGTTGCAGGAACACTTTTAGTAGTCCAAGAAGCAGCAAATATATTTATTAAGTAGCTATAACGAAGTTATATGTTAAGTATTATATTTCACCAGATTTTATAGTGTAAAACATTCAAGCGTGAATGAGAAACATTTCGAGGGGATGCCAGGTGTGCAAAAACCCCCCCTAAAAAACGAATATTTGAATGTCACATTTTCAAATTGAATACCAACCCACCGAACGAATATTCGGGTCCAGCCCAAGTGATTACCTGTCAAATAAAAGGTATAGTCTTCACACTAAAGTCTGTGCAGTTCAGACACAGTGCACATGCTATGCTGCCAATGTAATTTTCCTAGACATTATTTTGTCTTTCAGCTTTTATAGGTGACTGTACATTATTCAAGTTGGTTTTATTTTTCTAGATGTTTGATATAGGAACTGTTGTACATAATGCTTTTCCTAACCCAATATAAAATGTATTTACACACCGGTAGATTATCCCTTGAGCCAAGTATAACCAGTAAGTGATGGAGGCCGTTTTAAATGTTTCTCTTCATAGCAAGTATCCCTCTTGTCAAGGTTACACCCTGGGCTCTCCCTCTCTACGAACACAATGCTCCATCTCTCCAGAATACTAATCACATAGCAGTCATCATCCTGCACAAATACTCACCTGGACATTCAACCAGCGTCAGGTATTATTTAAGTATTCTTGGACTACACAGACCTTCAAATACTTACCTGTGGTATGATGGAAACTGATGAACTTCCTCAAGGCAAGGCAAGTTTATTTATATAGCACATTTCATACACAATGGTAATTCAAAGTGCTTTACATAGAAGAAATTAAAATAATCAAAAGAAATCAGAATAATTAAAACAGTTTAGAATAAAAGATAAAATACAGAAATAAAAGAAATCAGAATAATTAAAACAGTTTAGAATAAAAGATAAAATACAGAAATAAAAGAAATCAGAATAATTAAAACATAAAATAAAGTACAGTACAAACAGTCGGACGAACAGTGGCACAGTGCTCATTCAGTAAATGCACAGCTAAACAGATGTGTTTTGAGTTTGGATTTGAATGTGACTACTGTAGGTGCACATCTGATCTCTTCTGGAAGCTGGTTCCAGCTGCGGCTGGCATAGTAGCTAAAAGCGGACTCGCCATGCTTAGAGTGAACCCTTGGTATTTCTAGCTGATGTGGTCCTAATGATCTGAGTGATCTGTTGGGTTTATATTCAGTGAGCCTATCTGCAATGTATTGAGGTCCTAGGCCATTGAATGATTTATATACCAGTAATAATACTTTAAAATCAATCCTATATGTAACTGGCAGCCAGTGTAAAGACCTGAGGACTGGTGTGATGTGTTCATATTTTCTGGTTCTGCTCAGAATCCTAGCAGCAGCGTTCTGTATGAGCTGCAACTGTCTTATGGTCTTTCTGGGAAGGCCAGTGAGGAGTCCATTACAATAATCCACCCTGCTGGTGATGAAAGCATGCTCAAGTTTCTTGACTGGATACAAAGCATCTAATTCTTATGGGGGTAGAATTGTTCCATTATTCCAAATAAATAGATTATGTTCCACAAATAAATGTAAAAAGATTCACAAAAATATATCATATTCACAAATAAATAGATTAAGATCCACAAATAAATGTAAAGACTTTCACAAAGAATTATAAAACTCACAAATAAATAGAATGAGATTTGCAAATAAAAAATATATTTACAAATGTTGTTTATACCACAAAAACAACTCTGCCTGGCATTTATTTGTGAATCGGTTCCTGTGCATTTGTAAATCCCCTCACACATTTGTGAATCGGTTCCTGTGCATTTGTAAATCCCCTCACGCATTTGTGGATTTCGAAACACTTCTAGCGTCGACGTGCAGATAAATCCACAAATAAGTGGACTCCACCCACCCTTTACCTAAGCCAATCAGATAACGGCCACATTGAGCTGACCAATCGTAGCACGTTCTCGCTACAACCAATCACGTTAGGCTTTACACTCGGGGTGGTCTTGCCCTGAAATAACTTTGCTCGTTCATCTGCATTGGCTCAAATAGGAAGTGTAGGCTAAGAAAGACCCATATTGCTTCAGTAAAATGTTTAAAATTTGGATTTCGTTAGAGTTAGACCATGAGACTGCGTATCAAGCAAAGACACATTTTTATGAGCCTTTGAAAATGCCAGAGAAACAGCGCTTACGTTATGGGAACAACGCGTTATGGAAGCGTCACGTTATTCATGATAAAACAGAAAAGCATCAATACTAATGAATGACTGGATCCAACCGCGTGATACATACGCGAATTTGTGTAATATTGGGGAAATTACTGTCACAACAGCTTTTCCCACTTCTTCAGTCAAGTTTTAAATAGCAGGTCCGTGAATCTAATTATTAAATATAGGCTATAACATGCATTCAAAAGTGAAATGCCCATCAGACAGCAGCGATTTGAATTTATCCGTTAAAACGCTTGATCACACAAATAATATTTCACATGAATCAGACTTAATAATTGTATTGTAAAAGTTACTTACAGCATCCAATATAAATGCAAATATGTATTTTTTCAGCATTATCCACTCAAAACCCAAGTAGACACGCTGTTACATCTTCAATGATGGTCATTTGGGCTGATATTTTGTATTCTGCATAATATTTATGTCCTATAGCTAGCTATTTGTCACAACGATTGTGCTTTAAAAGACAAAATTGTCCGTTTTGTAACTTATTACATCGTGTCTACCCAGTGTGAGATTTTCTACATTAGACAAACAAAGGAGCAAATGTGCAAATGATGTGTCCTCCGTGTAGTAGCCGCTTCAGAAGAAGACCGGGCATCCGTTTACTATCAGTGAATCATCGTATCGCCCTGCGCCGCGTCCAGTGTAGACACTATCACAAATTATGAATTTTCATGTAGCCAGCATAGTCAACAAAGAAGATTATACGTCATATATCTTCAGGTAAGAAAACAGACGTCATGGGCAAAATGTGTTAACATTGCAAACATGTTAGTTTTACATGATTTGAAACTGCTACGGCAGGGAAGATAATCGGCTTTGCTTTTGACGTGCCGCTTGACTCCGGTAGAGAGGGGGTTATGATGCTCGGGATCTGTGATGATCATTTATGTGTAATCCTGAGTTAATAATAAAGAATAATAAATATAAAGAATCCTTAAACTCCAACCAGCTTTTGGAAAAAGGGTTGTTTTAACCACACAAACAGCTAATTTGAATGAAGCTCCCATTACAGCTGCTTTCAGGGGTGCAAATATCTGCAAAATTAATCAGATCCAGTTCTCGCCCCGAGTGTAAAGCCTAACGTGATTGGTTGTAGCGAGACCGTGCTACGATTGGTCAGCAAAATGTGGCCGTGATCTGAATGGCTTAGGTAAAGGGTGGGTGGAGTCCACTTATTTGTGGATTTGTCTGCACGTCGACGCTAGAAGTGTTTCAAAATCCACAAAGGCGTGAGGGGATTTACAAATGCACAGGAACCGATTCACAAATGCGTGAGATCTATTTATTTGTGAATTTGATATATTTTGGTGAATCTCTTTACATTTATTTGTGGATCATAATCTATTTATTTGGAATAATGGAACAATTCTACCCCCATAAATTCTTGCAATATTTTTCAGGTGATAGTATGCTGATTTAGTTATTGCTTTGACATGACTACTGAAACTAAGGTCTGACTCTAGAGACACACCCAGATTCCTGACTTGATTTTTAGTTGTTTGACCCCTAGACTGAAGGTATGCGTTCACCTTGAGAACTTCATCTTTGTTTCCAAACGCAATGACTTTTTTTAATCATAGTTTTGTCTTTGTTTAACTTAAGAAAGTTTTGGCACATCCAATTGTTTACTTCATCAATGCATTGGAACAGAGAGTTAATGGGGCTGTAATCGTTAGGCGATAGGGCTAAGTAGAGCTGTGTATCGTCTGCATAGCTGTGGTAAGCGATTTGGTTATTTCTCATTATTTGGCTCAATGGGAGCATGTACAGGTTGAATAGGAGTGGCGCAAGAATTGAGCCTTGAGGGACTCCGCATGTCATGGGTGTCCACTCAGACTCAGTATGACCTGAACCATTTTAGGACTATCCCAGAAAGCCCGACCCAGTTTTCCAGCCTGTCAAGAAGTATGTTGTGATCGACAGTGTCAAATGCAGCACTGAGGTCGAGTAGTACCAGCACTGATAATTTGCTTGTATCAGTATTTAAGCGAATATCGTTTATTATCTTTATGAGCGCTGTAGGGTATCTGGCTAAATCATGGGTCGTTCATCTGAACACATATAAATGGACATTCCTCCTGAAATCACAAAGCTTTTAACTTCTAAACTCATGAAGGCAAATTATGCATTAGGCTCCGGCCAGTCTGCAATAGACGATTCGGGTGACAACTTTATGGCACCCAGAGGTCCAACAGACAACAAGACACCGAGCTTCACAGTTATCACCCAACTATCCCCTTTTTCTGGCAAGGAAGAACTCAGTGTGAAGACACACACACACACACACACACGAAACTTTCATTAACTTCATCATATAAAGACTTTACCGAAATATATTTGATATGTTGTTATGTTCGTACGATTGCCCAGGTCCTATGAAGGTATCTGGGAAGTGTATAGTAGTTCTAAACAAACTACAAGGGTTTTTAATTATGCTTTTAATGTAACTTTGCAATATAATCCTCCTTACATGTCGTTTCTGATATGTACAGAACGCCCTAAGGCTGGCCAAGCCATATATGTTTATGAACATACCGTAAAATGTATTTTACTATGCTGTACCATATTTAGAGTGATTCTGACTAAATTCTGACACTGTCATAAACCATGCAAATGAGCCTCCCGACAGGACAAAAGGAACTTTCCCGCTCAAGGTTTGCTGAATGATTATTGGTCAGTGGCACTCCACAGAGGCGTGGACTGAGTTCCTTAAAGAGAACAGTCCATTCGCTTTCCTCGCTCTCTTACCCTCTCTCCTCCTCCTAGCATCATGTAACGGATCCGCGATTCCCCCTCGGGGGATCTTTTCCTTTGTTTCTTTAAGTTTTTATTTTTCCATTTCCGAATTCCCCTTTGTTCATTTCCACCGACGAGTGAAGTGAACTTAGCCTGAATTGTTTCTTTGGTAATTTACATCCGAGACCGTTTAAACCTTTGTTTGAAAGTGCGCGCTCCAGACCATCTGCAGACCACGTGACTCTCCCACGGAACAAATCCACATGCCTTCGAAGCAGCCACACAACGAGCAAGTGTGCAAGTATATATTCGTATTGAGCTTTCAGAGCTTTAAGATGTGTTTTTCCGTGTTGTCTCTCAAAGGTTTTAAGGTCTGTAATTTGCCACTGATCCTTTCAGATTATCTCTCTCTCATTCTCTCTCTCTCTTTATTGATGCATTCTCTTTCATCATGTCGTTGCCATTATTGTGTTTGTAAATAAATTTTATTCCTTGTAACGTTAGTAACCGTATTTGTAGTTTCCTTTATTAAATTCATTATATTCATTTATTGATTCTGTCTCTCGCTCATATACAAGTCCCTTTAATGTCTAAAGATCCAAAGCTATGTGCTTTACAACATTTATTGATACTTAAACAGTATCGTTATTGACCAGGAAGGTTGTCCCTTGTGGTCAGAGGGATAATTTCTCTTGAAAGTCTATAAGTGGGATAATTTTGGTGAGTTTTGATTAGATCGAATGATCAGGTTTGCTGGACAAACAGATGATTCGATTATAAATTAATCCCCTTAAAGATTACCCTGACGATCGATCTATGATAGACATAATTGATATATAAAATATTTAATTATAATCCGTTGTGATTGAGTATTAATATACAATTGAGCTGATAATAACCTGTCTGTAAAATATAGTCTAATTATGCAATTAATTATAATCCCTTGTGGTTAATTGTCTAGGTACACATATGAATACAGATGCAGGGAAAATATTATCCCTTTTTGGGAGATTTAACATGTATGATTATCTGGGTCAAACTGTATGAATAATTATTAATTGTGAAATTAGTAATTTTGAATACGTATCCCCAAAGCCTGACCCAGGTATTTCCTTACAGTTTGGTGGAGAATGCAGGCACATTTTAAACTTGTTTATGAGCAATTCAGTTTCAATCTATGTGTATATTGTTATTAATATTGTACGCGCGCTTCAAACCGTGAGTCGCGCAAAGCGAGTTCCCGGACTGAACTGACCGCAAAGGCACAAAGCCTATTTCAGTTCAGCACCATTAACAGCCCTAAATATGTCTAAACACTTTGGTCACTGTTAATCGCTAAAGTAAATTGCAGTTTCATAGTATTAAATTTGTTCCTGCAAAAACGATGAAAATCTCTTTGCAGTATCACATTTTGTTTTTAATATTATCAAATCCACCTGTAGAACGAAGAAATCTTCTCCAGCGCGTGAATACAACTGGATGGACGATGTTCTCCATCTACAGTTAAAAGGCCTGATCTTATATTATAGTCGTTAGATAAACGATAACTCTTGGTTTAACATTGACGTAGCTAATCAAGGGAAAACCTAAGACATTTAAATCAGAGTGCTATTGTGATTAAATGTTTACTAGAGCCGGACAACAGAAGTTCAATTCCTGTGTCCATATTTATGCGTAGTGTAAACCTGCCCATAAAACCTGCCTTTGTGCAGTATAGCACCGAAAAACCCGCCGAGATTTGAAATTGTATCTTGTGAATTCTGAAACTTCACTGAGTGAAAACTCTCTCAGAACTGAAATCGAGTGGTTGTAATTCCGTTGACAAACACTAGAGGGCAGCATCAAGTGTCTAACATTTCTCAAAATTACCACCCTCTGACGTCATTCTGCATGAGCGCAATCTCGTGGCCGTTATCAGCTAATGCTCTTTTACTGCTAAATCCATATGAATAGTGAATTAGCCTGTCTAAATTCTCCATAATTATTTGCATTTAAAGCTTTGCTCGTGCGAATATTATTTCGTGTTAGACAATTTTCCTGCTTTTGACTGGTACACTTACTTTAAGTTTGGTCAAACAAGATTTCAATTAAAACTTAGATTAAAATCCCAGCCGAGCCAGCGAGAGCCCACTTAGAAGGAAGTCCGCCACCTAGTGGCCACCACCCGCTAAGTCGGTTCACTCAGCACTCTTTTCTCTCTCTCTTTAGTTCTGTTGTGAATTGGTTTATTTCTACTTTTTCTCTTTTGATTATTTTATAATTATTGATGACACTTCACTGTTATCATAATTCTTATAGGATATCATCCTGATTCTTCAATTCTGTTACACGCTTATTTAAAATTGGATCAAACAACTTTGAATTTAACTTTAAATGAAAGTGTCTGGGTCAACCAAGTTACCCACAGGGAGGAAGTGCGCCCCCTTGTGGTGAAATACCACTACTGCGGTTTCATCCTGCTTGGCTTATTTCTACTTTTCTTATTTTTATTATTTCATAATTATTAATGATACCTTACCGTTATCATTGGTAGTTATCGGATATTATTCTGATTTTCCTTAATTCTTCTTGCATGCTTATTTAAATTTGATTTAAACTTCTTTGAATTTAATTTGAATTAAGTTTGTCTATTTAGTCAGGTGCACCACCACTGAGGAAGTCGCACCCTGGTGGCATTTTCTCCTTTGGGGTTAGGTTATTTTGATAAAATACCATCATTATCATAATTTCCTTTTGTTTATTATTATTTAGTAAAACCTTTGACTCCTTTTGCTACATAAAAAATCAATCAATTTGGTTTAAACAAGCCAGCCTTAATCCACTTTAAGTTTCACTTATTTAACCTTTGTGTATTTATAGGTAGCATTCACTAGAGCACCGTGGTGAGTTGCGGCATTCTCTGATTGGTATCCCGCAAGCGAGGTTACCTGACCGGCGGTACTGACGCTGGCCGTGCGGGAATTTCGGACACTCCCGAATCCCGTACCATCGCTGCGGCACGCAACTGCGACATCAGCAATTTGGAACTCCAATAGGTAACGTCAACCACGTCAGGCGACACACAAGGCAATTTTGGAATAATTACCTAAACCGAGGCGTAAAGAGGGGCCACTCTTTTTGAGGGTTCTAGGGAAAATCCACTTTGCCGTGCCGTTTGGCGTCTAGATCAACTACTTCGCGAGACCCACGACCAGCGCGGGACAGATGATGCAACAGACCCAGCGCTACAGAAAGGAGCAAAAAGACTTCAAAAGGCCCTGGGCGATCTTCGTCTTGAAACAGACCGAAGAAAGCAAGCGGAGAGAAACGCCAGAGAGGAACTCAACGAGAAACTCCGACAAGGTGAAGCTCTGCTTGCAAGAGCAGAGACTGAACTAAAAGAAAGAGACACTAAAGCCAAGACCTGCAAAAAAAAAACACTCGCACGCAGCCCGAGCTGAAATCCATGAGCTTACTCAGCAGAGACACAATCTCAAAAATGAACTTGACATTGTTGACAAAGAGTTGAAACACTCTTATAGACTGCAGAATGACCGGGAAGGGGAAACACGCACCACAAAGTTTCCCCTAACCAGCCGGTCCGTACCTTTCCGCCACAAACTCAGAGCTGAAAGGGGGGTTGAAAGCCAATTGCTCAAGATGTCACCAGCCAGCTTCCAGAGAACCCCTGCCGCTAACCACGGCATGGCCCCCAAAGAACTCGTCAAGCTGGCAAGAAACATCCCTACGTTCACTCCGAACCCTGCAGGAGGCCACGCCATGCATGTCTACCTAAAAGACATTGACTTTCATTCACAGACTGTCACCAATGTAACTACTTGGGACAGATTTCACCTGCTAAGAATTACGTCTAGCCGTAACATGCGCAGCTTCCTAGATCGTCAACCAGAGACTGTCAAAACTGACTACCAGCAGCTGCGACAAGCTTTGATTAAAGAATTCTCTGATCCAGAATCAGACCAAGGGCTCCTCATCGCCATGGACCTCAAGCAGACAAGACTTGAAACCCCACAGACCTACTACGGCCGATTCCGACAAGCCTACTTCAGAGCATGGAACGAGCCAGGTATGGAAGAGGATTTCAACTTCAGAAATCTGTTTCTCCGAAATCTGCATCCCACAATGAGTCATCACCTGGCCTGTTCACGGACCATGTCTGCCCAACAGCTACGAGACTTGGCCCACAAAAGCTTATGTCAAGCAAAAGACTGTGTCCGAAAAGTCTGTGAAAAACACCACAATCTACCCTGTCTCTGAACACTATTCAGAGCTGGCGCTAGAGGACGCCCCACAACACCACAGACATTTTAACAGAGAGTCAAGACCGTTCCAAGCCAGCAGAGGGCAGCACAACCGCAATGGTGCTCGTCCGAAGCACCAGAGCGGGCGCTCTGAAAGATTCTGGGACCGGCAACACCCATCCAACAACCCAAGGGGTGGAGCCACCTGGGAAGCCAGCCGGCGACCCAGAAATAGCCAAGCCCCATTGTCCGGAGCATCAAGCCCAGAGGGCCGGCATCGGAAACCCTCTCAACGTGTCACTGGTAAGCCCAAGTCTGAGCCTACATCAGATCAAAACAGTGAAGCCGCGTCAGAGAGAGCAGAGATCCTGAAGATGCTGAAAGAGATTCTCATAGATAATCTCACAAGAAAGACAACAGGGACGAGCCAGACCTCCTATGCCTAAGCATAAGACCAAGCACCCAGAACACTGCTCGTCAGCCACAGACCACAGAGCTAACGGTCACGTCACAAAGTGACAGCATCACCCAGCCACCACAGCTGACAGCTGCATAGCCTGAGCAAAACAGCACAATTTCCTACAACTGGGACCAAAATCCCAAAAGACCAATAAATGCTGTCCTGGCTATCACTTTGGAAAATGAGGTGAGCTTTGACACCCTGCTAGACACAGACCTCAGCTCAGACCTTACTTTAATGTTAGCTCAACACTTTGAAAGACTCAGTGCTAAAGCTAAGAGACAAGATCGAACTCTGACATCGCAAACGCAAATCCGGCTCGAACAGGTAGCTCCCATTCACCTGACAATTGGATCTATGAGTCTGATTCACCCAGTGCACATATCAAAATTTAACACGTACCCACTTTTAATTGGCAAAGACCTGCTAGATCGCTTTGAACCTTTACTGAACTTCAAACAACTGAAAGTTTGGGCTCAAGTGCGGGAACCCCTCCCCCTCCAGTCACACAGGCAACCCGAGCCAGACTGTCAGGTCACAGGGTTCAAGGGAACTCTCACAGCCAGCCACGGGAACACAGTTCCAGCACCAGACCAAGATTCAACTTCACCTCTCTGCACATTTCAGCTCACCAAAGACTCTGATTCCTTCTGCCCCAAGGCCACAACTGGCCTGCAGTTGAATGATGTAACCACTACTGACATTGTACTTTCACTATGGGCAGACAACTCAGCCATCAGTGTTCCACTATTCAATGCTCTCATTGAAGACACACCGGACCTTCCTTCTGCCAGCAAGCGCACCCGTTTTCCTTTAACCACGTGCCCATCAACCATGATGACGGCCAAAAGGTGTCTGCGCTTTGAACTTGAACTGGAACCACCGGTGTCTGACCCATTACTTCCTGGTCCTCCCGGACCCGCCCCATTATGTCTACATCGGAGCAAACATCCTGACTCGCCTCAAGACTCATGTGGACATCATTAATGAAGTAGCGTGGGCCCCATTGACTTTACAGCCCCCTGTTGTTCCAACCAACACTGAGAACCTCCTGTCAGGTCAGACCATTCCTGAGGTTCACACCCTAATCAACGAACAGGAAACTGTGATACCAGCCTGCATCAAAGGGGTCGCCGTCCGGCTCAACATGCGTTGTGGTCAAACCCTAAACCACACGCTGGGCTTCTTTCAACCTTCACCCAAATGTGTTGAACTTGGACTCACACTGGAAGCCACACCCCTTTCCGAAGTGTCATCTCGTGTAGTCTACATCCTTTTCAACAACTGCATGGCAAGGGACATCACAATTCCCAAGGCCTACCGAGTGGGATGGCTAGTGAGCCACGACTCCATGACTTTGAACTCACACTACCAATCATTGGGCCCATCCCATCTTCAATGATACCCGAAGGGAGAACAAACCACACAGTGTTAGCAGCACCCTTCAAACTCATCTCCATCACTTCGGTCATGCCAATGGACAAAGACCAGGTATGCAGAACAGAACTGACAGAGAACCAACACCTTGCAGTATACACAGTCTCCAAACAGCCTGCCTGCGAGACTGACGACACTGCTGCACCTCTGCCTACCAACACAACAGACGACACACCAACAGAGGAGCCGTACCCAGGATTTGAGTCTCAAGTTCAGCAAATTCTAAAAGACGCTGACGCAATTAAAAATAATGCAGATCTACAAAGACTCAGACAAGTCCTTTACAAATTCAAAGCATCCTTTGCCAAAGACTCTTTAGATTGTGGTCTCACCAAACTCCACACTGTACCCATGCCAACACACCCTAATGCTCCTCCCACTTTTGTCAGGCAGTACAAGATCCCCATCGCGTCACACGAACCAGTGCAAGAGATCATCGAATCCATGCTTGAAAAAGGTGTCATCCGTTCATGCAACAGCACATATTCTGCCCCCGTCTGGCCCGTACTCAAACCAAACGGCAAGTGGCGACCCACCATTGACTACAGGAAACTGAATCAACAGGTGCCACTGTCCCCATGGCCCATGACCCAGCTGGAACAAGAAATACCCAGAATCAGAGGAGCCACAATCTTCTCCACGTTTGATGTGGCCTCTGGATTCTGGACCATACCTGTAAATCCAGAAGATCAGCACAAGCTAGCCTTCACGTTCGGCAACAGACAATTCACTTTCACCAGGTACCCGTTAGGCTATGCCAACTCACCTGCTGAGTTCAACGTCTTCCTGAACAAAGCATGCCCAGATGCCAGAATGAGAGGTAACCTTAGCTACGTTGATGATGATCTCATGAAAAGCACAACAGTGGCTGACCACCTCAAAGAGATAGACTATGTTTTGAACCAATTATCCACTGCCGGCACCAAGAACGCCCTCCACAGAGGACAGTGGTGTCGAACCAAAGTCAACTATGTGGGCCTACTCGGATCACGGGGCATCGAACCGCAGTCCAGCCGTATTCAAGCTGTTCAAAACATCAAGCCACCCACCAACATCTCAGAGCTGCGAAGCTTTCTATGGGTGTGCAATTACTCACGTCAGTTCAGCAAAAGCTACTCAGACATTGCGAAACCTCTAACTGCCCTTCTGAAAAAAGACTGCCCATTTGTATGGACAGGAGTTTAAGAAAATGCCATGAATGAGCTAAAACGACACCTATGCATATGCTCATGGAGCTGGCTTACCCTGACCCACAAAAAGTTCTATCCAGAACCTGGGTTCTCCAACCACTGTCTCAGTGCTGGCCTGTACCAATGGGATGATCAAGACAAAAGAGTCGTTACATAGGCCAGCAAGACACTTCTCCCACCAGAGACTAAATTCTCAGACTGTGAAAAAGCTCTGCTCCGCACTGTATGTAGGCTTTATTCAAACTAATGAATCCTTAACTTTGAAATATGTATGATAAAATGTATGCTTTAGTTTTTACAAAGAAATATTACACTTGAAATATTGTTATTTTAATTGTTGCTGTAATTGTAACCTTTTTAATAAAATAGCAAATAATATATTTACAAGGTAGATGTAAACAAAATCTTAAAAGGTCAATATAAGCCTTCTCTTCAAATTATTTGTATTGTGTTTTATTAGTGACAAATTTGGGGAGAGGATACATATCCAAAACTTTCTGAAAATACAGTATGAGAATTAACTACACAATTACTAGAAATGTTCACCTTGGATATTATACAATTTGCAAGCAAAAATACAAGTGGAAAAATTACGGTAGCCTGTCGAGGAGCACTAGATTCGTGGGACTCACCGGCTGTATGTTGAGGGCGTCGATGACGAAGCTCTGTTGTGTGTTCCGTCTGGTTTGGTGGTCCCGCAATTAACTTTGTTTCAAGAACTGCAATCCTTTGTAAAAGTCTGTGGCAGTTAGAGCAGAAAGTAGATTCCAAAGGAGGCATTTTCTCATCCTTATGAATGTCCTAATGGCAGTTGTGTTTTCTGTTCCCCAGAATGTAAGCTTTCAGTGGGAGGGTGGTCGAATAAAAGAATTCTACTTTTTTTGTAGTAATCCAAGCGTTTGGGCAATATGCTGATTTGCTGGAGTTAAATTTAGGTGATAAAAGGAGATAAAATATAAAAATATAAAAGCGATAGAGCAAAGCGCGGAGCAGTAAGCAAGAGCGTCCGAACAGTAGCTGAGCAGGAAGTGAATGGAGGCTGGAAGCGAATGTTGAGAAAACCTCTATTTTCCTCGTGTTGCTCCATTTATTTTTCCTGTATTTTTCCATCCTCCAGATGCTGGTCACTCTGTCAACAAGAACATCATTAATATCAAAGTAAAGAACTTTGTTTGAACAAAGTTTGATCTGTAACTTACCCGTGTTTGGTTGTCTGCAATAAACTTCTGCATCTGGGTTCATACATTTCCGTTTCAGTGTGATCAGTTACTTATATAGCGTTTTTTACAATACAGATTGTTTCAAAGCAGCTTTAAAGTGCTAACAGGAAATTAGGCCTTCACCATCATCCATGGACCCTTCCGCTGACTTGCAGGAACATCTTTGTTGAGCTCTTTCTTGCTCTGAGGTTCATTCGGTTAACCCACCACCAGCACCCCACACCGCAATTAATCACCTCTGAAAGATGGGGAAGAGATCTCAGAGGAGGTGCTCAGTGCAGTTCAACGGTCAACCCTGTGCTCTATTCTGACTCAGCAAAGGAGAGCAGTGGATTTCTGCTGCACTGCTTGCTCAAGCAAGAGATGTAGCCGCAACTCCTCCCGACGGGTCATGGCTAATACTCAATTCACCCAAACTCTCCTGGTCCACCGGTGAGGTCCTGGCATGGGGAGACACCGCAGACTACCGATACAGCCAACCAGCACCTCACTGGCCCAGTCTGTTCCTTTCTGTATCACAAGATCACCATCAAATACATATACCCTCTTCCTCTGTTCCCTACCTCCTGGGAACTCCTCTGGGGTTCAACTGTCACCAAGCTGGACATTTGCAGTGCCTACAACCTTGTTCATCAACAGAAGGGACACGAGTGGAAGACCGACTTTGTGAACTCCACAGGCCACTATGAATATTGTTCCATGCCGTATGGCCTGGCCAATGCTCCCTCCATAATCCCAGGATTCATGAACAAGGCATTTCACGATGCATTCTCGTGTACATTGACGACACCATCTTCTCTCCTGAAACCTGATCGACCAATGGCAGCAAGTGTTGCTGGTGTTGGAAAAGCTACACAAATCTACACTGGTAGGTTAATGGACTTATCAAATTTCTGTTTTCAGGAATAGACAATTCAGTTCCTAGGCTAAAACATAAGCCCCGAGGACGTAGATGGACCCAGGGAAAGTCAGTGCAGTACTCACCTGGCAACTTCCCACTACTATAAATAGTATTTCCCTGGGTTTTGACAATTTTTACTGTGGATTCATCAGGTATTATAACATCGTCACTGCACCTCTCACCTGTGGTTAAAAAAAGAAAAAAATCTCAGTCAAGGACTGCTCCAGCCTCTGAAGGATGTCTTTACAAGTGCTCCAATCCTCCTTCATCCTGACCCTATTCTGCTTTCAGTTGTGAAAGTCGATACTTCCAGTCTGTCTCCCTCATCCTCAGATGGATATGGCTGATAGTGTGTGATTCCCCTCTGCTGCTGCTCCTGGATGACAGTCAATGCTGTCTGTGAGATCTTGGACTTGCGCAGTGGAGGGGTCATCTTGATTACCTTGAAGCTGAGAGAGGTATGGCCCAGAGGATAGGTCCTGGGTCGCTCGAGATGTTAACCTGGATCCGGCCCTACTCAACAGCTTCCTGTATCCTGTTACTGTTGGTCCTTGGAATAGTCTTAACCATCCCCCCATTATGATGTACCTTGGTAGTACCAAGGGTGTTTCTATGTGGTTGCTAGGTGTTCAGCTAGCTGTGCGTTTGCTAGGGTGTTATTGCTGGTGCATTGCAAGTTTTTGCTGGTACAAGTCAAAAAAGCCACCCCCATGGCATCACGAAAGTCTGACTTCCTAGCCAACTGAACACTTTATCACAACTTTTTCCATTCAGCTAGGTTCATCAACCATAGCTCCATACAGGACAGCCAGGAACCTTGGGATTGTGATGGATGATCAGTGAAACTTAACAGACCAGACTGCTAGAACTACCTGTTCCTGCAGATTTGTATATATGTGTATAAATGAGTGTGTGTGTGTGTATATATATATATATATATATATATCGTCATAAACTCACGTTTTAGTATCAACGGAAAAAATCAACCTATTCACATGCGCAAAAATTTGCTTGGAAACATCACATTTGAGCGGTGCTTACGCTGAATGGTACAAATTGTACTACTGAATATTTAAACAGAGCAGTGTAATTATATGTTAGGTTGACTATAATCAACATGCTGCGATGTCGAGATTGCAATTTTGGAATGCACACCGTGTGTGTCACGATCAAACAATGGAGACATAAAAACAATCCATCATTTTGTTCATACAGGGCATCATTCAAACTGCAAAGTGTTTACTTATATTTGTGTACACTCGCAATAAAACCCAACATTGTGCTTTGTTGTCTTTTCAAACTGTAACCTACAACTGTCACCCAACCAAAATCTCTCTCACACACACACACACACACACACACACACACACACACACACACACACACACACACACACACACACACACTGTTTAAAGCAAAAAATATTTATCCAACCACATTTAAAAACAGTCTGTTGGTGCCATTTATTATATTCAATTGGTTTTCATTTCGTTTCTTCTAACAGAGCACTAATCTGTTTATTTTTAAGTCACAAATTCTACATTGATTAAAAAAGAAAAATCAAATGTGTTTTTATTTTATACAGAAATAAATTATTTATAATTCAGATGAGAATAAAGTTAGTGTTAGTTCAAATTTTAAGAAAAAAACAAATACAGGTGAAATGCGAAAAATTATAATAATTTCCAATTCCAATGGTCCAAAAGTCCATTTATTTCAGTAATTCCACTTAAAGGTGAAACTAATATATTATATAGACTCATTACATGGAAAGTGAGATATTTCAAGCCTTTATTTGTTAATATTTTGATGATTATGGCTTACAGCTATGAAAACTTTTTCACAATATTCTAATTTTGAATTAGGGGTTTTCATAAGCTGTAAGCCATAATCATCAAAATTATAACAAATAAAGGCTTGAAATATCTCACCTTGCATGTAATGAGTCTATATAATATATTAGTTTCACCTTTAAGTTGAATTGCTGAAATAAATGAACGTTTGCACGATATTCAAATTTTTGAGTTTCACCTGTATATTGATCTGAAATATAGCACATTCATTTTAAATTCATTCAGGTTCAATTACCAAATCTACAATCATAATTAAATTTAAAGCAAACAATACATTTAAAATATATGGGTTGTATGCATATTTTGTAATAAAAAAAAGATATATATCCAAAAAGTCAAGGCCTTAAACTTTAACAAGGGTTAAACTCTTGTCACTGTAACAGACACAATCACACGCACACACATGCACGCACGCACGCACGCACGCACGCACGCACGCACGCACGCACGCACGCACGCACGCACGCACACACGCACACACACACACACACACACACACACACACACACACACGTCAAGACACTTACATTTTAGATGCAATATTGACTTTTTCTATTTCAGCAGCGAAAATATTTAACCCTCTGAGATCGACTATTGCGCTCGCTTTTTTTCTTATCAGTGCAAAAGAAACTCAAAATACTCTGTTGATTTTGATCTAACATATTAAGTGTTGTACATCATTAAATCATAAGTGTCAATTTTTCTGTGGATACTCACAATAAAAACAAAGTGTTGTGCTTTTCGCCAAATAAAGAAAAACAAACATGATGCACATTCTGCCTTCTCTCTGTCAGTTAAGTCCATTCTGAAACGCGTCCGAAAATTAACTGTAATTCCGCGAATACTTGTCATAACGGCACGAGTGTTTTTCCATAATGAAGCTTGAACTCTCTTCTTTTAAATTAATTAATTTATATAAAAAAAACAAATATTCTCAGTTTATGTAATCTGTATGAAAAGAGAGAGATGTCAGTCTTTTTCTTTCCAGCTCATTATACCCAATTACGCGTTAATGTGCCACGCCCACAGAGAGCGCACGGTATTCAAACACAAATGATCTAAGGCAAGCCATTCAAACATGCCAAAGACTAAAAAAGACTACTGTCACATTAAATAGGTACGCTTTTGTTCACCAATTTCTGCTCATAGTTAAATATACTATAGTATGATGTTTGGTCAAAAATAAAGTAGGTATATTGAATTATCAACTAAGATGTTATTATAGTGTTTGTTCCAATATTCAAACTAATGAATCCTTACCTTTTTTAATACGTATGATAAAATGTATACTTTTTACAAAGAAATACACTTGAAATATTGTTAAAATTGTAATTGTTGTTGTAATTGTAACCTATTTGTAATTGGTTACAATTTCTAATTGTAAAATATGTATATATAGATAAATTATTTTGTCCTTGTATTCTGTGGGATCCTGTGACACACCTGTGTGAAAGGCTAATTAATATGCAGCTCATTATGTATGTGGCACATTATCCGGCCTTTGTCTTCTCAGGTGTGAACACGCCCATATTGCCTTTCCAAACAAAAGGTGTCTTATAAAATTTAAATCAATGTATTGTTTTGTGTAAATGATTAGGCAGGATGATTTTCAGATCATTTTGAAGCAAAAATTCTAGGCAACAACACTCATTAGTCAAAAGTCTTGTGGACACATATTTAGTATGTGTTTTGTGGCCTTATTTCAGAGACTTTAAGTTTTAGTTTTTTCAATAACCACGCATAAACATTATTCTCTAAAAAATACAAAAATGTACATACATGTTGCTCACATATTACGGTAGCCCCGTTGTGCTATATAGAGTGAATTTACACTTTTGACATTAACATGTTTATAAATAACTGAAAAAAGCACAAATGTCAGAGCATGTCAGAACACCTCAAGGACCCCAAAAACCCCTTGGACCTCAGAGGGTTAAACAAAGATCAGAGCAGAACAATCGCGCATCTCACAGCAACGTGTTTTCTCATTACTGAATGATTGAGCATTTTGAAGAATCGGTGGACTCAAAGACTCAATGACCAATCCATCAGGGCCGTGCACAGACATTTTGAGGGGCAGTGGCCTAAACAAAAAAAAAACGGGGCACTAAGGGGGTGGTTGCTTGTTAACACAAATTATTCAGTTATTACAAAATATACAATTAAAAGAGAAGACAGCACATGCTCAAATACATTTTAGACTTTATCAGGAGAATACTCTTACCAGGGGTGTTATTCATACCACTTTGTCTACAGAGTGTGCCAACAACAGAAAATTTAGTTATTGGTATTAGATCTGATCGAGAGTACAATAATTTGATTAGACAAGCAGCTAATTCTAAGAACGTAGATATGTTGTACAAGTTGTTAGCACTAGTAGAAGACCAAGAGCAAAACATTACTGACATAAATACAAAAAAAAAAAGAATAATTTCACAGATTCAACCACTGTCTTGCATAGCCTACCTGTTAATGTGACAGCTTTCGTGATGCTTTTACACTGGGCTCGTTTGCTGCGGTCCGAGGCCGAGCGCGATTGTTGGTTTCACACTCAACTTGATTATATCGAACTCTGGAGCGTTTGCGTGCATCTTACGTCATTGCAAACGTGCACGGCGCATGATAGAAAACACGATGCGGGTCAATATATTGTGTTTTTTATTAATTTGGTGCTATTATGCATAGCTGAGTAAACAGCACAGGTTTACTGTCTTCCCGCTGTTTGCAAATGGACTCTTTTGAGAAGACAGTGGATTTCCATTAATTTGTTGCCCTGATTGCACGCACTATGCGCGAATACACTGCAGACTCACTCTTGCTCATATCCAAGGTAAATCTTCATCCCTTACGTGTGTTTTATTTTAACTAACTTCCTGAACAAGTGCGCACCCGAGTCCGTGTTGCTTTCACATGCACGCGAACCGCAGCACAGTTCGGGAGCAACCGAACTCAGACCACCTCCTCCAGGCAGTCTCGGGTTCGGTACCCCAGTGCGCACCCGAGTCCACATGACAGCGTTCACATTAGCGATTTTTCATGCGAACCGTGCCCCGTTCAGAACTAAACTGCCTGTGTGAAAGGGTCATCAGTTTCAAGAGAGTGCCGCGCAGACAAATATACTGTGAGTGATGCTGCGGAGCGAGCGGGAAAACCTGGAGCTGATTGGCGGAATCAGCGGAATGCTTTGAGCGGAGCGGTGGGGGTGGGGAAGAGGGGCACCTCAGTCGATGAGGGCAGAGGGGCAGTGGCTCTAGCCACCGGGCCACCCCCCTGTGCACGGCCCTGCAATCCATAAACATCTGTCTCATTCATGAATGATTCAGTTGTTCGAACGAATTGTTTGAACGAATGAATCAATGACTCGCTCATTAAGACGGTCGCCTGGCGACACCTAATGACGGTTTAGTGTTACAGTAGGTGGTAGAGCCCGACCGATATGTATTTTTGGGGGCCGATGCCGATACCGATAAAAAAAAGCCTGATACCGATATTTCGGCCGATATTATTTATGTGTACAGTAGCAATATTATTTATGTGTATTATAGTACAGTACCAGTCAAACGTTTGGACACACTTTCCTATTGGTGTACAAACTTTTGATGGGTACTGTATATAGAATACACAGTATTTAAACAGAATAAAAATATAAACGTTTTGCAATGATCACTCAAATGTGGTGATCAAACACTTCTGTGACAGATATGTAAAGGAGGCAGGGGGAATGATAGAATGAGAATGATACAATTGAGCTGTAACCAAACATGTTATATTATATTATATTCTAAATACTGTTGCATAATCTTCACTAACGACTTTGTCTTTTAATTTGGTCACGTTATATAAAACAACTTGTATCAATAAATATATCAAAAGTGTCATTGACATTATCTTCTATTTTTAGTCTTAATTCCTCTAATATCTACCAGTGGAGGAATAACTCAGATCTTTTTACTAAAGTAAAATTTATAATATCATAATGAAAACGTTTTTAATTACATAATGTACAGACTTTTATACTATTTTAAATTAGTAGTAAGCTAAATGTACCTACTAAACGTGAAACTAGGCTACTCTTAATGCAAAATGGCCCTATATAAAGTGTTATAATTATATAAATTCTTGGAATATTGCTTGATGTTGTAACGTAGCGTTATAAGCAAAATTAGCTTTAACACTGTGTCTACACACCGGACGCGTCCGTTATTGCACGCGTGAGTCGCAACAGCTGTTTACCCGAGACGCGGAAAAGCACCCGTTACAGAGCAGAATGGGCCATCCGTTTACTATCGGAGATTTGTCGCTCGCGCCACGCATTTTAATCAATGTTTAATCAATCACTTACCTGGATTTAATAAATAAAAAGTAAATATAGCAGACAATATAATCAGGACTTCTCAGCTGCGTGCTTGCAATAGTCACAAGCTCACACAATACGTGACAGAGGCTGGCAGCAGAGAAATCAATTCAGTGAATTACACTGCGCAAATCAAAAGTAATAGTCTACTACCCGCTGGATGAAGAAGGGTTGGCTCTCAACAGAACATATTCATTTTATTTTATTTTTCGTGTTCGCATTTATGAGGAAAAAACGGACGTGACAAGCTCCGAAAGCGGCACTGAAGTGCTTTGAAACTTTCACATAGACCTCGAACAGAAAGCACAAAGCCTTTCATTAAAGTAAATTTAGTTTTGTATTAATTATATCTTAATTTTAATCAATGTTTCATCAACCAAATGCCTGGATTTTATAAATAAGAAGTAAATATAACAGACAATAGATAATCTCGAAACGGAGGCGCCGGCGAGTGAACTGCAACTCGTCTCATAAATGAACCGAAACTCAGCGTATAGACCTGAGAAATATATCTATTGAAATGTCTACTTTCAAACAGAACAAATCAAAACAAAAGACAAACTGCTCTCTGCTTATGTAATCCTTCTGAAATGTACATTTCTCTCTGACGTGTTCAAAGATCGCGAGTCCGCATCCTCAACTTCATCTTTGCAGCCCACAATGACTGAAAACACTTGTTATTAAAAAAAAATTAAAATGTCTCCTTGCTATATTTGATGTATTCATATCATTGCTTTTGCCAGTTCATTGTGACAGCTTTTAGGTGCTTTATTGGCAGCGCCATCCTTGCATGAATCACCGCACGCCACATTTTTTTAATATTTATTTATCGGCCATTATAAATGCCGATACCGATAGTTATGAAAATGCATAATATCGGCCGATAATATCGGCTCGCCGATATATCGGTCGGGCTCTAGTAGGTGGACAACCAGAATAACACTTTTACCGCCGCTGTTCTGCCGCGGTGCTAAAATTTGGGGTGTATTTGCTGCCTTTTAGCGCTAAGAGGCGCTACAATCACAGACTTTGAATAGTATCCGTTTATTCTCTCTATTGCGTAATCTGCCACTGCGCCGCGGCTCATTCAGAGCGATTGAAAGCTGGTAGCAGATGAATTCACGTGAAACGTAGTTAAAATAATTCATAATCACAATACTGAAATTTAATTGAATAAATAATGAAACTTAAAACATTGCAATAGAAACATATTAAGCTACATCAATGAGGCTTTGCAAGAGCATAAGACATTGATCGAACAGTGTTCTGACGGTAGCTCAGTGGTCAACGCAACGACATGAGACTCTCGGAGCTTCAAGCGACCCGAGGTCGAATCTCATTGTAGCATACATGCTGTTGGCCGAAAGCATTAATGTTTTACCGTTCTTGATGCTTAACTGTTTATTAGCGAGTTTATTGACAGTTTATTTATTTAAAGTCAAACATTTTGTTTAATTAGCAATGGCAAATTACAACCTAAATTTGCTACATTTCTGTAGAGCCGTTGCACAGACAACAAAACTGATAAAGGAAGATTGTCAGCCGATCGCGTCAGAAAATGAAAATGAAAAAGCTTGTCTTTAGTCTGCTAAATTATTGTGTAAAAAAACACTAAAATTACTTAAGTTTGAAACCCCATCGAACATTTCAAGGTGTAAATAAAGTGTCGGGACAGTCTTTTTTTAATTTAAAAAGCTGCATCCAGTTTAGAGTTTCCTTTGCGATGCAAAATAAGAAACACAGAATCTTATTCTTGTGACATTTTAAATCTGTATTGCCAAATAAATTGCAGATAAATTAAACAATTAAAACAGTACAAAAAGAAATAGTCCAAAACAACAAATTAAAAACATGTGTTTTTCTTTGCCTCTCTCTCACGCTGGATCTCTTTTTAGCAAGTTTATTTAGTCTCCCTTGCTGCGTGCGCCCGATCTCTCTCGAAATTAAACATTTCAGGGTAAAAACGCATCATACAGCTGATAATACTGTATGTCGCTGCGTGTCATCCATAAAAATCGCGAAAAAATACAGTAACCAATTATTTAGCCTTTGTTGCTCCAAAGACACAGCATGCCTTGTTGAATTCACCTTACAATAAAATGAGGTTGATCGCGAATTAAAGAGCTCTGTATCTGCTGATCACTCCCATTCGTTTCTTGGCATGAACGCGTTTCGTCAACAGTTCATGTTTAGATAATGCCAGATTGTTGACAATCTGGTCAAACATTCTAAAACTCTACAAAACCAGTTGAATAAACTGGATTGAACACTTAAATTAAAATTTTGTGTTTTAAGTTTTTTAAATATGCTACAATAAATAAACTACAATATTTATAATAATAAGATATGGGGCCTACATTTGGACACATCGAGATATTTGCCCTTAAAATAATTTTGCCTTTGCTCATCAGGCTGGCTATCCGACACTCTCCATATGAAAGAGGAACATTAACACCTATTGTCCTGTCCCTCCAAATTCCCTCACAGGCTATCTGAGTTTGAGATTGACTTAAAACAAAGTTTTAAGCGCAATTCACGCTTAAATCGCTATTCTAAACATAGCATTTGAATATTAAAGTGTTGATAATGAAGGAATTAAACGATTTAAGCTAGGTACATGTAATGATATTTCTGTCATAAAATTTTATTACTAAATATTTAATTATTTCAATAATTTAAGAAATAAAACTGGTTTGGGCCAGCTTTTTCCAAGCAAAACTATAATTTTCAAACACATGTTCTCATGAATTCTCATTTGTTGTCATGAACAAAATGTTCAACTCAATATTAAATTCTACAGGGATCGTTGGATCCTTCACTCTATATGTGCATGCAATTTGTGAATTAAGTTTTATTATTATTATTCAAATATATCTCGAACCACGGTGCTTCGTGGTACTGCTGCTAAACTAAATAACATTTATAGAATAATTATGAACTTAAATGAAAGAATATTGCACCATTTTGACAAATAAATTATTTGATCTGTTTTTACATTTTAATTCAGGGCAATTTAGCCTACATTTAATTAGAGCGAGATTTTCACGATTGTCATTTTCTCATTGGGAGGGGCTTACATGATGGCTAAACTGGTATCTCGTTTTCATATGGATTAGATAATCAGATAACATTTATTAGCCTAAATATTTAGACATTTAAAGGCTTTAGACATAGCCGTTTTCTTATCGTGACTGAGCTGAGGCAAATGGCTTTCGGTTCATATTTGTGACGCGCAGTTCTCGGAGACAGAGACGACAGATAAACTTTTGTCGTTAGCCTAATATGAATAAAAGTTTACAGTTTTGAACGATGTTGGCTACTCTACTCTTATCTGTATGACCAAAAAATCACAGAGTAGCCTATTAAGTTATTTTAGCTGTTATGAAAAAAATAAATCCAAAAGAAACGCGCCGCCGCGTTTGTCGAACATTAACTCAACATGCCAGAATAAAACCTGATTTTAGAAAAATGCATATGGCCGCTCGGCGTGGTGTGCCAAAACACTTAATTATAAACTTCAATATTTCATTCAATATAATCTAATATAAAAACGTTTTGTGAAGCCGTGCATGCATCAAGGCCACTGGACAACTGGAACGCTGGTTTTGGTTTTATTGTTTGTCGTTTAAACGTGCCTGTTGCATAGGCTATCTTTATTTTATGTCTATGGTCTATTGGTGAAGTAGCCTATAGCATTGATTACTGTGGAGGGTGGGGTGTGGGGATTAAAATAATTCAGCAGAAGCACGGAAGTTTAGACCAGAAGGAAATCCCCGTCCCCTCTGGCAAATCGCACTTTACTTAAAACCTTAAAAATAGCCTTATAGCCTTTGATTTTTAAGGTTTTAAGTAAAGTGCGATTTGCCAGGGGGGACGGGGATTTCCTTCTGGTCTAAACATCCCTGCTTCTGCTGAATTATTTTAATAATAATAGGCTATTATTATTATAATTATTTTAATTTTTTTATTTTTACAGATCTGCTTTTGAATTTACGATTGGTATTATTATACAGATGTAAAGTCGTTCTGTTGGATACTATTTGTTCCTTAGTGTAAAGTGGAAATGCATGGTAATTTTATTTTATAAATATAAGCAAAAAACTAAATTGTGTAACAGAGTTTTAGAACTAGACAAATCTCTCTGCATTAATAGCTTAAATATAAAATTTGACTACAGTAGTCCATGTTTGATTGGGCTTCGAACCCGTGTCATCTCTATGTTCGATCCGTAATTTCTACCACTCACATGAGCGAGAAAACGTTTTGTCGTTAGCCTATTGTGAGTGTAGGCCTACTTTACATGAAAAAAAGTAGACCTTTTACAGTTTTAAAAGATTTTATTTTAGCTGTTATGAGAAAAATAAATTCAGGTGAACGCGCCGCCGCGTTTGTCAAACTCTAATTCAATGCCAGAATAAAACCCGATTTTAGAATACGCACTCGGCGTGGTGTGTCAAAATACTTAATTATAAACTTCAATATTTCGTTCAAAACCACCTCAAAACGCTTTGTGACATTTTAAAAAGCCGTGAATCAATGTATTAAGGCCACTGAAACCAGGATCGTAACTGAAACACGCTGCATGTTATCTCTCAATACAGGAGCAGTTTTGTTTTCACACAGTTTTTGTTTCGTTCAAACATAGACCATCCATGGCAAGCAGACTTTGGGACAAACAAGGAGAACTAAAATGAGGATCAATATCAGCGTGGCGTTTTTGAGATGCCGAGAGCTCCACGTCCGCGACTAACTTGGACTTGACAGAGCTTCACGAGTCACAACTTTACAGCTTCATTAGACAGGTGAGCAAATGTACATAAAACAAATCAATGTTATATAACGTTAGATCAACATGATGAAATGTTAGAATATGGTCAGTATGTTATTCTAATGTTGATCTAGCTTACTGCTAGTTTCGTATAGCAAACGAACTAACACGTAGTATAACATTATAACTAGTGGTGGGCAGTTATCGGCGTTAACGTGCTGCGTTAACGTGAGACTCTTATCGGGCGATAAAAAAAAAATATCGCCGTTAATCTATTCTCAAAGTTGGGTTGGGAGCTGAGCTGGGTCTATACTACGCAAGCTATGATGACTTTCACCTTGATATTTTAGCGCTGATGTAACTTATACCTAGCCGAATTGCACTGTAGGGGGTAGGGATGGGAATTGAAAACCGGTTCCACTCGAAAACCGGTTCTAAGTTTTACGAACCATCGATATTGTATGCCCTCGACGTTAACGATTCCTCTTATCAATGCTCCTGCTCTGAGTCCAAGCCATAATATACAGACCACGAACTCAACCTTCCATTTTGTCCTTTATCGGGCACCATAGCATGACGTCCAGGGCCTGAAATTAACACCTGACCACGCGCCAAATGCAGGTGAATTTTGCTATTGGCGGGTAAAACTGTCAATCTACCTGCCACATTGGCGGGTAGCCAATGAGAATTGAGTGATTCATTATTATTTTTTATTTTTTTCGTCTGTCCGATAACATCAACAATTTTCATTCAAGCAGCTGATTTCTGTGAATGCATGTAAAACTAAATGTATATTGCATTACAGGGTGAAGTCAGTATATACATTAACGACGATTTGAGACAAATAAATGTACATTTAATGTAAAACTATGTAAACGGCGCTCTGTGGCACGGCAGGATTTTGAACAAGGTCCTGAGCCGTTGCTGGGCGCCGCGGACAGACGCCGAGTGGCGCCGCTGGTGTGTGTACACTGATAGAAAATAATGTTTTCGAATTTTAAAGACATGGTTCTGCGCGACGTGGCACCGTGCATCCGGTGTGCAACCCCCTTAAGTGTTATTATTACTTATAATGATTTTGGTAATTACTTGACAGCACTCAGCACTTAAATGTGAATTCTTACAAGTTAAAGAACAATGTTTGTGTGATTTCTATTTTTCACCTTTATGAGGCAAAATAAAAAAAAAATAAAAAAAAAAGAATTGGCTGGTAAAAAGTTACTGTGGCAGGTGTTTTTTTAAATCCACCTGCCACCGTGGCTGGTGGTCAAAAAAGTTAACTTCAGGCCCTGGTGACGTCCTATACGCATCTGTGCGTCATTCATGATGTCAAAGCGATTTGAGCAGAGGAGGTAAACATGGAGTGGAAAAGACGATCTAAAGCTTGGCTTTATTTTACTAAACGAGACAAATTATGCTGTTTCCTGTTTGCATAAACAGGGGTTTTCCTGCATTAAGTTCGGTGAGTAATGTAGATGAACTGCTGCGCTTGTGACAGGGCACATGTTTAACTGAAAGAACGAGAGAGAGAGAGAGAGAGAGAAAGACCCGGGCGCGCGCGCGCACTCTCTCACTTCGGAGCCAGGCGAAAGTGTACAAGCCTAGACTTCACCATCTCCACACTAAGCGCTGTCTTGCTGTCTCTCCCTCACACATATTACAGGGTTCGTACAGACTTTTCAAGCACTACTTTTTTGAATTTCAAGGACTTCAATCCGCACTTATCAAACATTATCTTTATTTTTTTAATAAAGATTATCAAATATCTTTATTATTTATTTATTTTTTACTCAAATTAAATATATATGGTATCTTATGTTTCACTTCATAGAGGTCAATCCATTGACCAGCGCTGTCAGGAATGGGAAATCCCCTAAACCATTGAAAGGATATTGAAACTGATTTTTTTCCCCATTAATATATATGACTGACCTGAAGAATGAAAGTTGTATTATATACTTATCATATACTTAATATCATGCTCATAGCCATGGCATGAGAGATAGCTCTATATCTCAGATGGGCTGCAGCGTTGATTTAGTGTGAAACAATTGTATTTTTTCCACAAAAAAAAAAATCATAATATTTTTAATTAGGGATGCACCGATACCACTTTTTGCAGAACGAGATACCGATACCGTAACTGATCCCTGAATTTTCACTGCATTTGTCATTTTTAAATGTATTAGTAGATAAACCAAAACAATATAAATCATATTAGTTGGCTTAATTTGTTCATCAAATATATATTTATTTCAATTATTTTCATGCTTAATTAAGCCTGCTAAAATGCATTGTATGAGCTTCTGTTACTGTACATTCTATTGATCCTATTTTATCTTTCATTGAATAGCACAGCACATATTTAGACTAGAGCAGCTCCAGAAGGGTCAGTGCTGAGGATTGGGTCAGTGGTACAAATGTTTAGCACCAGTGAAATATCAATTATTTAATCCAATTTTGATACTACAACAAAAACTGCCAGCCTAATTAATGTGATTTTTAAAAATTATGAAGGTAAGCAGTCAGCAACTAATTAAGAACGAATAATCAACTTACAAATAAATACAATAGAACAAAGAAAGGCTACAAATGAAATAAACAGTGTTTTTAGAGTTTTTCGGGTAGATCTAACAGGTACAGAAATTTGAATAAAGTAATCAAATGTGAAAAAATTGCATATTCATTACTGAATAAATTAAATATAGATGGATCTTTTTGTAAAGTTGAAAAGGGTAGCCTATTTAGTCAAGAGCAGTGAGTAATCCATTTGTCCATTGTTTGATTAACATTAAAACAGCAGTGGGTTTGTTAAACCGCCCCTTTAAGACCGAACGTACGGACCCCATTTGAACATGGCTACGTTCACTTGAGATATAACTGACTATGTATACTAGGATACTCGCCAAGATGGGCGTTTTTACATTATTTTGTGTGAATTCGTCCGTACAAGTGCAAGACGTGAAAGACAATTTAATTCAGTATTCGCGCGCGGAGACGCCGGTTTGCGGGGCGCGCGCTGATGTTTGCCTTCATGGAACTTCTTGACTGCAAATGTCCAGTAATAATATAGGGAATCACTCGTTATACATAAATCAGGTAACAGTTCATGTTGTACTTTACTTAGCCTATATATACGATTTAGTTGTCATCCAAATAACACGCGCTGAGTGGACGATCAGCAATCAAGAGCATTCAACAGAACTGCGCTCTTTCTCGTCAGTTAACGTTAATAATAAGCTACATGCCTCGTTTTCTTTTCTTTGCCATTGACATCCGACTGAACTACAAACCTTCCACTGATGTCTGTTTAAAGGGATGTGCTCGACCAGCTCGCATGTCTGTGCCGCTGCGCGCTCAATCCACTGATCCGATTTCTCTGATCAGCTCGCGCACCACAGCTATACACACGCTGCCTGGGCCTATCGGTTGTTGGTCTCGGAGCATTTTTACGAGTACATGAGCTCGGTATCGGTGCATCCCTATTTTTAATAATTCAAGCACTTTTCAAGTACCTCTTCAAAAATATGGCTGTTTTCAAGGGTTTTCCAGGACTTAAATTTCAAAAAGTCAAATTCAAGTACTTCATGCACTTTAAGCACCTTGTACGAACCCTGATATTAACCAAAATAAATCGGAACGATGTTAAAAAGGTCGGAAGACCAAAGTTTCATGTGGAGCAGTGAGAGATTTTGTTTCGCTGAATTACCGCTGGGTGTGAATTCTGCTTAAATAAGTTACCTTATCTTCTCTGAAAAGCGTTCCACACATTCAGCTGACAGTCTCAAGTACCACCTAAACACAAAGCATCCCTTAGCTAATGCGGTAGATGCCGGGCCAAGCACTGATGTAATGTTAAACTACTATGTTTGAGTGCAACCGAGGCAAGCCTGTCAGCACAGCTCTATCAGTTAGATATAAAGATGTATCCAATAGTAAACACAAGTACATATGATTGAACTTGAATTATTTTCATCACCAATTATCATAGTAGAACAGCTTTCTCAAGCAGTTTGTGATGCATTTTGGAAACAGGAGATGAGCCACTGGTCTAATGTGCCACCTGGCTTGAGAAACCCATTCTCAAAGACTTAGGCCTACTTTTAGTCATTATTTGGGTAGCACACAAATTCTGAATGCCTTCGACAGAATTTAAATGAGCCATTTTAATCTAGATTAATCTAGATTAATTCCAAGATTACAGTGAGATTAATCTAGATTAAAAATATTAATCTATGCCCACCACTAATTATAACTTTCAACACACATTTAAATGCTGTTTAGTGTGATAGTATAAAGTTAGACCAAGTGAAGCAGCGCTGCGTTACCTCACAAGTTTAAAGGGGTGGATGATTTGGATTTCACTTTTTTCATTTTAAATAGTGTGTAATGTTTGCTGTTGGTGCATGAACAGTATCTGCAAAGTTGCTGCACTGAAAGTTCAACGTAAGCAGAGATATCGTCTTTTAAAAATCAGGAAGTTTAATGCCTACAAAAACGACTCGAATGGGACTACAACGAGATACTCAACGAGAAGAGTTATAGTGGAGAGCAGTAGCCATACCGTCGAAAGTGTGTTATTTTCACCCAGCTGTCAGGTCTTCTGTGTTCGTCAACGATGGCTACAATTTATGTTTGATTATGTTCCTGAAAATTACAATCGTAATTTAATTCTCTGAGCTGCGCATATTACGGAAGACAGCTTCCAGAATCTCCACGAATTCAATGCCCGATTCAACTGTTACTAAAACATGAAGCAGTTCCAACTTTAAAACCAGAGGCAGCAGTTGTTGGGCCACAACCAGTAAGACATAATAATTTTAAATGTATTTGCATGTATAATTTCAGACGTAATGTTTTAGTTTTATCAAGGACGTAAACAAATGCCAGCGCTGGCTTTAGTAGCCACTTAGTTACGCGTACAAACAGTTTGGACCTGAATTTGTAATTATGTACTAATTTTGTAAATGTATTTTCCTTGTATACCTTATGATGTCATTTTTCGATTTGATCAACAACGTAAACCAATGCCAACGCTGTTTATAGTAGCCAGTTAGTTTGATGCTATTTTGTGTGTGTAAAACAAACGTGTACACCAAAAGAAAATGATACACTGAGTAAACTAAGTTTTGTGAATAGATAAACGGTTGTTCATTATATCGAAAAAACAATAACTTTAAAAAACGGTAGTACTCTGTCATTTATTCAGTTAAGGCAGTAGGCTATTGACACTATTTACATTTGACCGGAGCACATGCAGCTTTCACCTGTAAAGGTAATGGGCGTGGTGCACTACGCAGTTTAGCCAATTACAACACACTGGCCCAACTAACCAATCTGAGCCCATTGCCTGTTTCTGAGGGAGTGGTATCATAGAATCAGGAAGTCAACCGGTCATTCAAATGACAGAGGAGAAAGCGGCTTACAATAAAGGTGAAATTTATGAAAAATAAGGCTTTTTAAAAAAAACACACACTTAGACATGTTATATTGCACCCCATAAACACAATCATGAAAAGAAAAAAAGCAGTAACAACCCCTTTAATTCGTCTAATAAACTGACCTGTGTGAGTAATCCAGCACTTGCGGGTAGTTCGGTAGAATTAAATGTCCTTATTCCTTTATATCCGTGGGACTCGCGTGTGATATCTGTCTCTTTAGCTATCGCGACCTGCTTCATACTACTGTAATGTTAAAAAACTTGAATGTTTGCACTCATACATAAACATTATTAGATCCATCAGCTTGACAGCAAGTCCCATCATTCAGCTCATCACTGCGTCATAGACCGACGCCTTTGTTATTGTTGGAAACTGCGCCCTCTTGTGGCAAAAAATTCTTACATATTGTGCCTTTAAAGTTGTTTGGCCCATGAGATCTATATGTGTACCGAGTTTCATATTACATGCAAGTGTGTTTAATTTATGGACCAAATTTTCAGACCAAGTTTATGGACCAAGTTAATTTAATTAATAAACTAATTATATAAAACTATTGTCAATGCACTACAATTAAACTGGTTATATGCCTTTATAAAAAAAAAAACTATTTAAAAAATACAAGGCGTAAGACATTTATTTTCTTTTGTAATGCAGGCCTAACCACACAGCAGTGAAATGGTTTATAAATAATCTGTACCCTAATAAATAATCCTTAGGAAAACAATAGGGCCTTCGCTCTTTCAGGGCTTGGGCCCTAATAATAATAATAATAATCCTAAGGAAAACAGCAGGGCCTTCGCCCTTTCTTGGTCCCTAATAATAAATAATCCTTAGGAAAACAATAGGGCCTTCACCCGTTCAAGGATTGGGCCCTAATAAACATGCTTATACTTTAGATGGCAACTTCTTGAATCTGCAATCCTATTACAGTATTTTTCACAAATAAAGTAATTGTTTAAAAATATATGAATATGTGAATAAAAAAGTAGTAAACACTAACAGGGCACTGAGTAATCTGGGCATTTTGTGCACACTGGTAATCATATTTTTTCAAATAAAGACATGGTAACGCTAATTTTACATACAGCACACAGTGAAAAAGATATGAAAATGACACAGCGGGCAACTGGATATAGCACAGCATATTTTAAAATGAAGGATTTCAAGTTTTTCAATCGAGTCTCCCTATGAAGCGGATCTTGTTTGTTGTTTGACTTTATTGTTTGTTCAGATTTACCGGACATAAATTTATCTTTGACACTGTTAAAAACAAACATAAAACAAATGATTAAGCATTCATACATAAAACAAATTCATACAACATGTACATGTTCACACACCTAAAGTACCCGCCTCAATTGAGAATTTGATTTAAAACAATCACCGCCAATGGAACAAACGATCTTCTATAAATGTTCCTTTTGGCCAAAGGTATACGTAGCCTCCACCCCGAAGGGAGGACCTCAAAACAGAAGTGGAGGGGATGAGTCTTATCTGAATACACTGCTAGCGCCCTTTTGTCCATGAAATGTGAAAACAGCTCCTGCAGTGTACTTTGTTTTTGGCCGATAATGACAACATTTCTAAGCTTACCGAGTAGACTTAAACGTTGTCTAGTTTTCTTATGTGTTGGTCCACATTCTCCTGAAACGAAAGTTTGTCATCAATGATTGTACCCAGATATTCAAAAATTGAGACTTGCTTTATCTTTATACCTTTTATAATAACATGTTCATATTAAACCAGTTAGCCAGTTAAACCTTTCCTATTTTGATTCCCACAGCATAATTCCTTTGTATTCTCTATGTTCAACCATAGATGACTGTTGTCAAACCATTGTACAAGACTTTCAATACACTCAAAATAGGTAGAACAATTCTTATCTGTTTGCTATGAAATTAAAACCAAATAATCTGCGTATTTGATCAGGGTGAGATCAGTATTAAATGCTGATGTAAAATCAATAAAAAAACATTCTGACATAAGCATTTGTTTTATCTAAATGAGGCTAAGCCTTATGAAGTAAGGTCAAGGAGGCATCAACTGTGCGCCGATTCAGCATGTAAGCAAATTGTAATGGGTCTACAGAACCTTCTTCTGATCTTCTGTTCAGGCTACAAATGCACACTTCACAAGATATCACAGCTGGATTCGATTAAATCCAAAGAGAATGTGAGTGAGCGCTGTGTGATCAGGCGCTGCCGTTCTCTTCTCAGGCGCTGCCCGTCAAAATAAAAGTCTGGAGCGCCATCACAAAAAGAGTCCCGTTTCCAACACATCGGCTGAAAAACTTATCAGCCGATGCCGATATATCAGTCGACCACTACTTCAGACCTATGTGCCCTGCATAAGCCTGAATTCTGCAAGTGAACGGCGCCTTGTGGTGCCTTCCCAAAGAGCCACAAAATCACAGACCTTTATCTTGACTGTTCCAAGCTGGTGGAATGACCAGCCTCTTAACCAGAGCTGCTGAGTCTTTAGCCATTTTCAAGAAATATATTTTTCGTCAACATTTGAAACATTAATACTAACACTTACTATTCTATATATCCGTTTTAAAAAACAACCTTGCTACAGTTTTCGTGCTAGACTAACTGGTACTAGTCACAGCACTTGCATATATTTGCCCTGTTGTTGACAGATTGCTCCTATTGCTCTCCTCATTTGTAAGTCGCTTTTGATAAAAGCATCTACTAAATGATTAAATGCAATATGGCTAAGATCTTTTCAATAGTGTTTTAATGCCTATACCTCCATGAACTGATCCAAACTATTTGTTTTTTCCCTGTGTAAAATCAGTTCTGTTCTCCTGCTCTGATCCTAAGTCCCTGAAGGCTTCAGAAATTTCAACAGATGACTGCAGATCAATAATTAAGACTCTGAGATATTGAAGAAAAACAATCTGTAATGTTGCTTAGAAGCAATCTGTATGTTTGTAGCTTAACCCTCTGAGGTCGACTATCGCGCGGGCGACAAAGTCTCGCTTTTTTTCTTATCAGTGCAAAAGAAACTCAAAATACTCTGTTGATTTTGATCTTACATATTAAGTGTTGTACATCATTAGATCCTGATAAGTGTCTATTTTTTTGTGGATACTCACAATAAAAACAAAGTGTTGTGTTTTTCGCCAAATAAAGAAAAACAAACATGATGCGCGTTCAGCCTTCTCTCCGTCAGTGAAGTCCATTCTGAAACGCGTCCGAAAATTTACGGTAATTCCGCGAATACTTGTCATACAGGCACGAGTGTTTTTCCATAATGAAGCTTGAACTCTCTTCTTTTAAATGAATTTATATAAAAAAACAAATATTCTCAGTTTATGTATCTGTATGAAAAGAGAGAGATGTCAGTCTTTTTCTTCCCAGCTCATTATACCTGATTACGCGTTAATGTGCCACGCCCACGGAGAGCACGCGGTATTCAAACGCAAATGATCTAAGGCAAGCCATGCAAACATGCCAACGCCCACCAGCTGGTTTATAAAACACATCGTTTTTAGTAAGTATCTTACTACCGCTGTGTACACAGCGTATCCCTACGCTGTGAGGAATAATACTATCTAATAACCCTGGAAAATGTACCAGAAGTGCTGGTAGTTTCATTTCGAGGAGCAACGGATCCAGCTGATGTAGTAAGTCATTTCTTCTTAAGTGCTTTGTTCTAATCGCGATTTTGAATAATGTCTGTAAACCGCAAAAAGGCTGTTTAAATATGAATTTCGTGTCTGTGTGTAGGCTAAATGATGAATGAACGGCACAGGCGCTTTGTTTAATACAGTTATACACTATACGCTTTTGTTCACCAATTTCTGCTCATATGTTAAATATACTATAGTATGATGTTTTGCCAAAAATAAAGTAGATATATTGAATTATCAATTAAGATGTTATGATAGTGTTTGTTCCAATATTCAAACTAATGAATCCTTACCTTATTTAATACGTATGATAAAATGTATACTTTTTACAAAGAAATAATACACTTGAAATATTGTTAAAATTGTAATTGTTGTTGTAATTGTAACCTATTTGTAATTGGTTACAATTTCTAATTGTAAAATATGTATGTATAGATCATTTATTTTGTCCTTGCATTCTTTGGGACCCTGTGACACACCTGTGTGAAAGGCTAATTAATATGCAGCTCATTATGTATGTGGCACATTATCCGGCCTTTGTCTTCTCAGGTGTGAACACGCCTCCACGCATATTGCCTTTCCAAATAAAAGGTGTCTTATAAAATTTAAATCAATGTATTGTTTTGTGTAAATGATTAGGCAGGATAATTTTCAGATCATTTTGAAGCAAAAATTCTAGGCAACAACACCCATTAGTCAAAAGTCTTGTGAACACATATTTAGTATGTGTTTTCTGGCCTTATTTCAGAGACTTTAAGTTTTAGTTTTTTCAATAACCATGCATAAACATTATTCTCTTAAAAATACAAACATGTACATACATGTTGCTCACATATTACAGTAGCCCCGTTTGTGCTATATAGAGTGAATTTACACCTTTGCCATTAACATGTTTATAAATAACTGAAAAAAGCACAAATGTCAGAGCATGTCAGAACATCTCCAAGACCCAGAAAACACCTCAGACCCCAGAGAGTTAAGAGAGCAACCGTTGACCTGTTGGGCAAAGCTAGTTGAACAAACTCTTGAGTTTCAGAGTAAGTTTAGAAATGTCAAAATCAAACAAATCCAACCCAGTTTAAAGCAGGTTCTGTAGGTTCACAACACTCAATACAAACATTGTCAACTCAGGGTTTATGATTAAATGAAAGTATGACATCTGTAACAGTCAATCACACCAACCATGGAAAGCATCAGTTTTTCACACTTCCAAACACTTGGTACAATTTAGTTTTCTGCAGAAGATTAAGAGATTGTCATGAAAAATATAATGAATTTAAACGCATTTACAAGGCATTGAAAAAAACACCTCTGCTGCCACGAAAGTTTGAAAAGGCAGCTGAAAGAAAATCGGATTATATAAATGCAAGTGTATCAACTTTATTTATTAAATAATTCATAGCTTATTTTAAATGGAAGCCCTCAACTGGAACGTGAAAAAGTGTCTTAGATCCTTCCTGAATCTCAGTCTTAAGATTTTTTTTCTCTATCTTAATTTTTTATTTAAATTCTGTCTTTTTCTCTTATTAAAAACTTTTTTCTCTCTTCAAAAACTTTTCTCTGATTTATTTTCCCCCCTCAAGTAGGCAACACAAGAGAGAAAAAAAACAATGATGCTAGCTAACATCAGCATGCGGTACCAACCTCAGCAACCAGGCGCCACTATCAGTAAGCATGAAATCCAATCTAAGCATGATTTATCCTTGAATAATAGATTTACAAGAAAGTTTTGCACATCATAATCATGACAAAATCAGGTTACATGTTTCAAATGGCATTTGTTGTCATGTGTAACATCTGGAGTTATTTTTGGTTGGAAAACTGTGCTTTTAAGAATTAAAATTAAAATGTGCATAGATGTGATTTCAAAATCTAAAAATAACAAATCAATTAAAACAACTGCAGCATGCTCTTAATTTAACGTTTTCATATGAAAAGTATCTTCATGCTTATTCAACTAAACAGATATGTACCCTCTCTGTTTTTTTTGGTCCCTTTTCTTTATTTTTTTGTAATTTCTATTGTATTGTTAAGCATGTGATATGTTCTTCTGATGTAATATAAAATTTCCCCATGTACATGCTATTTGTTGGAAATAGACCAACAATTTGAAAAGCAGTTTTCTTTTTTTTATGATTTATCTAAATACAACTAGTCAGTTGTGACGCTTCACGATGTTCCATTTGCCCAGCATTACATGGTGGAAAAAAAGTAAGGGAAACATGTGAAAATTAATACAATGTATGTTTAATGTTAGGTGTACATCTGGTTTTGTTCATCTTCTTCTTAGTGTTCTATTTTCTGTACAATAAGATTGTTAAAGGGGTCAACGTTAAAAATGTTAAAAATACGTCCAAAATAAATAAAGCAGCACCTGTTTTTTTCATGTCATTCTTGGGCTATTATTGGACATTATATGATCACGTGCTTTCTGTGAATGTCCTGTCTATGTTACACACAACGCACAGAAAGATGCACGCCAGTATCGTGCGCAAAGACAGCACGCCAGAATAAAGTTCTCTTTCACGCTTGAACAAACACTAACACACAATTATGCCAAAATGTCTGTTTTGTCGAGTATCGTCATAAGAGCACTCTTACATTAGTTAAATAACGTCTTAAATGAACGTAAAGAGTTGTGAGAAAATGGGACGTGTGTGAGATCCGCGACATGTGCAGCAGCGGCAGGTCTTTAATGGACAGCTGCCACTAATGCTGTCTCACATGTTAAACAAAGAACAAAGCAGTGTTAATTTCGTTAATGAAAACTATGACGAAAAATGTTCGTTAACAACCTTTTTTCCCCTTGACTTTTTCCCCTTGACTAAGACATTTTTTAGTCTTGACTAAATCAAGACGATGAGAGATGACACCCACGTCATTAAACGATAACTGTGACTAGATCAACACATGCAATATCGTTGATGGAAAAAAAACGAGTCTGAAATAAAATATAAACTTGACCAAAACCACTTGTTTTTGTTGAATATAAAAGGAGACAACACATTACAGACGCTCTACGAGTGTTCATCCTTACGGTTGTGTAGGGTATGGACCAATCAGACATAGACTAATTATTCATTATATACAAAGGTTTATGAAACTCCAAAACTAACAGCCCAAATGAACGAACACAAGGGCAGAAACAGTGTCATGTTACAGGGCATGATAAGGCGATGTTACGACCTCAGAGGAATGTGGCCACATGCACAAGAGAGAGACTATGGAAGACAGAAACCCTCTTTAGAACAGACTTTGCTGCATTAATCATAGACTAACTGATCTATAAATGAACATGCATAAAACTGTGAAAGAAACAGTGTAAGTGGTTTACTGTCTCGTGTACTATTAGGTATATATTATGGTATGTATCCTGGTATACAACCAACTAACGATCAATGTAACCTCACCTGTATCATGCCTCCTACCTAATTAATCCTCATTTAATGACTCACACTTTGATGTACATCACCTTCTTCTAGAATGCAGTGTGGATGTGTTATAGCTATCTGAGCATTAATGAAGGTATAACCAAGCTAGGGACAAAGACCCGTAAATCAACTAAGAGCCACTTTCCCTCTCAGACATGTCACCTTTCTGATTGGTCGAGTTCAACCCTTAGGGGAGGATCTTTACCAGGCTTTATCAGAGACAGTCCACATGTGACCTGCCTCTCTTAGTTCTTTCATCCAGCCGCAACACTGTTCTGGTGATACTGGGGAACCCCCTCCCCCTCCACGGGGGCCCCAGGGCCCAGCAGGCCTCGATCCAACCAGATATGGGCTCAGGCAGGAGAGAGAAGACTCTCTCACAAAGATCCAAGGACAATCTCAGGAGTTTTGGAACAAAGACTCCAACCAACAACGACTCCAATCTAGTGATCGACCGATGTATCGGTTTACCGATATTTTTTCCGATATTTAAGCATTTTCCCATAATCGGTAATCGGTTTTGTAATATCGGATTTTCCGATAAACGTCCCCATCTTGTGGCCGTTTTGAGAATTCCGCCATTGCAGCCCGCGTCTGAGGAGATCAGTCAATAACAACTCTGTGCACAGGTAAAGTATATGTTCTACTTGCTTTGCTTTAATTATTCAACTTTATTTAACATAACAGACATGCATGCAGAAATGAGATTTGAGACATAAATGCCTGATATAGTTTATTTATGCAGCTTGGTTCTAAAAAATTGAGACGAACTCATTGAGCCACGTAGCGTAATCCGTCATGTCCTTCCCCAATAAAGACGTAACTTTACATTAATTAAATAAAACAGACATGAATGAGTGCATGTTGAAAATAAAAGCGTTGAATTTAATTCTCTATCTGTTGTATTTGCTCACCATTAGTCTCGAAAAAAAAGTTCGTTCATATTGCTGAGCACTCACTGGGTTGATGATCAGGAATGCTCAAGCACGGCCACTGAATGAAACTTTTGACAAGATTATCTTGTTTAAACACCCTAGATTATATTATCATTTACTACATAGCAATTATTTCGCTAATACACATCTAAATATACCGCTTTGTGGAAATTAATTATTTATTATCTGCACGCGCGATCGCGGTTGAGTAACGTATAGCCTAATGTTATAGTTATGTGTAAATGCATAGATAAACAGCACTTTGTCATAAAGCATTTCATGATCTAGACCGACAAAAATATTAATAATAATTAATAACATACTAGTTGGAAAATGCAATGATGTATATGCTGTTTTGTTTGTTACTTTCCTGATGTTATAGGCTATTCCAGCTAATATTATGCAGTGAATTAATATTACCCAGTGAATTATTCCTCACTCTTAGTTTAAACCTATTAAACGGCACATAAACCTTCTAAAACTGTTTAAAATGAATTACATTTCTGCAAAGGTGATATGACTCCCCTGTCAATTATTTTTTCCATATGAAAACATTAGACTTTTAACATTTATTTTGCCTATTGTTAACATTGTTGCTGCTAATGCTTATAAATGATATGTATAATTTAGATATAAATTATATAATGTAATAATATAAATGTTTTTATTGTAATTTGATTAGTTTACCATTTATGAAAACAAATAAACATATCCAAATATGTTATAATAGTTTTTGTGCTTTATTTTTTACCTCATCAAAGCTTTTATTTTTAAACAAAGACACTTAGTAACAGTGCACTTTATTTTTTGGACTCAGACCCCTCTATTTATTTGTGTATAAATATAAAGGTTTTTTTTTTGTATGCAAGGAGGGAGTGATTGTTATAAATAAAATGGTTTGTTCAGTTCATTTGTGTTGTAATAATTGTGCCAAAAACAGAAGTATAACAGTAAATAAATATCGGTTCTGCATATCGGTTATCGGGCACATACACGTGCAAATAATCTGTATCGGTATCGGTTATAAAAAATCAATATCGGTCGATCACTACTCCAATCACCCACTCTTCCTACTTCCTCAATTCTTCTGGGTGCTCAGCGTGGCCTCAACAGGGCCCCAGGCCTTGACCAAACCAGCCACGCGTTCCTGGAGAAAGAGAACTCTCAACCAACTTCCACTTGACATTGCCGGAACCATCAACGACTTCAATTTTCAACAACTTCAAGAATTGTTCCCACTACAAATGCAAGTATTCCATTCAATGAAATGTGAAAATGAAATTCTGATGGTTCTTCTCATAGTCCCTTTTTCCGGTTTCCAATTTAATCCTATCACCAACCTATTTCTGTATATATGTGTGTTTAGTTTATTCATGTTTATGATTTAGTTAATAAAACTTATGCACTTTATGTATTTGATTCTGATTTGCTTGCAATACGAAGTCCCTTTACGTTTTTTGTTCTTGCTACATGCTCAAAACGCTGTACATACTAAGAAATAATTATTCTTCGGTGGCCAGGGAAGATACCCTTTTCTTAGAATAAATTAATAATCAAAAGAGTTCGTTGGACGAACTGATTAATTTATTGTAATATTAATTTAGCCATGTCAAGTTAATCCAATTAACTGACCCAAATATTCATAACAAGTTATTGATTAATATTTCATATAGCTAGGTTCCTTACAGTTGCCAGATTTCCATAATTAGAACCCCCAGTCAACAAACCACTGTGTTCTGTCACGAGCCGCTTGCACTGTTTGTGCGACTAAATCTGTGATCAAAATGCAGGCTGATATCCAGCAGTTTTTAATGTTGATCATATTATACGAGCAAGAATGCAATGTTTCCAGAATATCCACACAATTTCAATTGTGACACTAATTTTATACAACAGTTCAAATAACAAAAGGGTAACATTAAGTGATGTACTACATTTAAAACAGTATTATCAGTTGGCTTATTGCTCTATTTTGCAACGAAATGCCACAGCAGAACTGCATCACACAGCGATGATTTGTGAAAGAATCTGTGGCTTTGAACGAATCGTGAGATTCTATGATCCGTTCATAAATACAGCCACTTGATTCGTTAGTGAATAAATGAATGACTCGAAGACTCAGACTTACCGCCAGGAGAGTGACTTACCGTCACCTACTGGCAATTTATATATAATATTTAAAAGTATCACTTCGTTTCATCATTGCATATTTATTGTTTTTTTTAAAGCATTATTAAATTTTTAAAGGTATTTATAAAGGTAAAAAATTTACTGGAAAAATCGATTAAAGGGGGAAAATATCGTCCCTTAAAGTCCATGTAAAGGCAATTCTAAAAAATAATTCTAAACATTATAAATGTTAGAAATGTATTGCTAAAACATATTACACAACTGTGAAGTACTGAATTGTGGAGTTAGACCGTGGAGTTCCGGATTTTTTGGGTGGGGCTAAAAGGGGTCTTGATGACGTACTGGAGTGCCTGAGCCCCTGGACACGCCCCTACTTGATGACGCACTGGAGCCACCGAGCCTGTCCACATTAATAACATCAGTTTGCCACTCAATTGCGAGTTACTGTCAGTACTATTAGTTACTATAGCCAGTTTGCTAGCTAGCTATGCGTTCGTCACGGAAATGCGTATTACCTGGATGTGATCACGTACAAAACAGATCGGTGCCCTTATTTACATTTCCAAAAAACGATCACATCAAGAAGAGGTGGATTCATTTTGTAAAGAGACACCTTGATGGAGAGCTGAGGATCACCGCAAACATCCGCCTCTGTAGTGATGATTTTACACGGGATAGTTTTATAAACTTTCGTCGGAGACAACTGGGATACACTGATAATCCGCCGTTACTGGTGAATGGGGCCGAACCGACTATCTCCCGCCTTGGCCTTCATCCTCCCATTGCGCCGACAACTGGTGAGTGTACACTTCCTGCGAGTGGGCGTGGTTTCAGCGCAGCCAGCGGACACGCCCCCAGCGTTTGAGAGCAGAGACTACTGCTCATTTTTTCAAGATTTTGATAGCTTATTTTATGTACTTGCCGGCTTTTTTTATCATTCAAATTTGGCTGGGTGGCTAATAACACATTTTTCTGTGGTGTGACAAACTCAGAACGCATACTTAATTTTGACTTTACAGGGACTTTAATGGAAAAGGTGTGACTGCAGTGGAAGAGAGGTGGTACCAGGGGGTATGGCACTCTAAAAAATGGGAGAACCACTGAACTAAGGAAAAAGGATATGTAGAATTGCACAAGTGCTACTGCTAAGGAGAGCAATGTCAATACAGCCTGGCACCTTGATTCAAATTTCTCATAAGCTTAATTGAATTAGCCTAGAGAGAAAAATTATAATGACATTTTTTTGTCTAAAAACGACATATAACATACGTAGCTACCAAAATTAATGTCAGTCATTCTGGATCAGTTTTTGTCAACTAAAACTAGACAAACTATAGCCCCTTTCACACAACGGGTTGATCCCGGGAAAATGCCAGGAAACTGCCAGAACGCCTTCTGTGTGAACGCAAACACGACCGGGGATTGATCCCGGGTTGGGGACCTAGTAACATTGCCGGGATCAGTCCAGGAACGCGCGCTGTGTGAACAAAAGCCGTAACCAATGCCGTGTCGTAATGAGGATGCTGAAGTGAAGTGATAGCAGGCTAGTGAAACGGTATGTAATACGCTAGTTTATGATCGAATCAGAGAAAAAAAATGCACAAGCGTGGTTTCTCCAGAGAGAATTCGTAGCTCAAGCAAACTAGTTCCCTCTTGGCTCTCTCAACTCAAGTTCCCTCTTGGCTCTCAACGAAGGCGGTCGCATTTTCTCTCCCTCTCCCTCCCCTCACCTCTCCTGCTTTGCTTCTCTCGTCACGTCTACTGTCTTGTACTTTGAGAGACTCTCGCTACACTGCTCTCCAAAACCAAGAAATTATGGATTTGATCAACTGGTCTCTCAACGCAATTGACACCATCTTCTCGACGAGAACCTTGGGTTCGGGGGAACCTGACTGCCCTGCCGGGACGTTCGCAGCTGGCTACACGATGGACGAGTGGGAGAGGTGGCGGGTCGTGTGTCTGGCGGCTCTTTCCGTGGAGGACGTTGAAGATATCTACCTATTCGGCACCATGATAACAGGTCTTCTGCCGATTGGATTAGGCATTGCCCTGGTTTATCGAGGAACTAAGCAGACGGTGACAGCTGTCAAAAGCCCCGCAAGGCTGCCCGTGATGATTGAAGCGGTGGGCAGAGCTGTCAGCACTCAGACTGGGTCTATGAACCACAATATGGATAACATCATGGAGAAGCTCACAGCTTTGCAAAGGCAAATGGATCGTTTCAGAGACCAAAACGGACCAGGAGAATAGCCTGTATAAATTGGATGCGGCTACTCGCCCGAAGACCAAACAATCCCAATCTTATCTGTTTCGGCACCCCCCTACCAGCACTGGCCTTGGCCAAGGCCGCTGCTGGAACAACAACTCTCCCGGAAGAGCACTGCAGTGAGCCGCTCTTGCGTTCCTGCCCCGACTCCTCAGACACCTGCTGATTGTTGACTCTGCCTGGGACATGATCAAGGTTGTCTCCATGGCAACTTGCTGTGTATCGCTATGACAATCCTGCGGACTGAGGCTCCTAGATTATGGTGCTGGCTTAGCGACTCTCTCCAGGCCTACACACACATGAACTTACACATACACAGATATGCACCTAACCCACACCCCATCCCACGCCTTCGCCGCTTCGTACCCCCAGTCTGACAGGCGGGTCTGTGACCAGCGCCATAATGGCTGCAGGACCGGATGCTGCTTGCCTGGGCTGGACTACCTCCATCCCCCACTCCCCACCATGTTGCAATGTCTTGTTTGTAGAGTGTACTGTTTATGTGCTAATGTTGCTGAGGTGTTTTTTCCTGTTCCCAGACTGTTCTCCTTACAGGAGCATAGTCTGGGGGTCGCCTTTTTTTCTCCTCACCTCTCCTCATGTCATGCTGTATTTTTTTCTCAAGTTGGCGCTGATATAGCAGCCTCGGTAACATCTTATTACCAAAGCAAATTCCTTGTATGTGCACAACACTACTTGGCAATAAAATTGATTCTGATTCTGATTCTGATTCTGATTCTATAGACGCTGCTGAGACATTACATGTCACATCGATGTCATGTGTCTTTACGGGATTTTTACGGGTTGTGTGTGAACGCACTCTCTGATTCCGGAAAATCGCTGGCAGTGTGAATGAACCAAAAACAAATGAACCCGGGTCAATTCCCGGGTCACTTTATCCGTGTATTTTCCGGAATCTTATGAAAGACTAAGTGACTTGTGAGTAAGACCAGTAAGTATTTTCATCTGAAGATGAAGACAAAGATTAAATCAAAAATGGCTGCCAAAAGTAACACGGGAACAAAGGGAACAGAGAAAATATATATGTATATATATATATATATATATATGTATATATATATATATATATATATGTACATATATGCATATATATATATATATATATATTAAATATTAATTATAGCCATTCTACATTACAGTGTAAATGAAAGCACTGGCTCCGCAGCGCCAGCCTCTGCTGCCTGCGCGCACAGCTCCCAAAACGGACGAGGCTTTTATACTTGACGCGCTCGCCGTTGTAAGCTACTATACTTTGAAACGACAGGGGGCGACTCGGAGTAATTGCCCTCTAAACCACCAATAAGGTACACAGGTGAATGTTTATTTTAGTACACTTCACCAAAACCACACTACAAAAGAATCGTGTAAAGCAGTAAACCTTCAGATTATTAGGCTACTTGTTACAATAGAACAAAATAAATGAATCTGAGAACATAGCCTATACAACTAAATTAACGATAACTTACATATTTTCTAATTTCACTAAACATTTTCATTTAGTTTCAAGAACATTTTTTTATAAAACATGGACCATAATTAAAAGGGCTTATGTCTGCTATTGTATGCTCATTTTGTAAATTTAAGCAACTAGCTACTAGACGCACAAACTGTGTGCGGGTGTGAGACGTACACTGCCATTCAAAAGTTTGGGGTCAGTAAGATTTTTAATGTTTTTAAAAAAGTCTCTTATGCTCACCAAGGATGCATTTGATCAAAAATACAAAACAAACCCAGTATTGTGAAATATTATTTCAATGTAAATCAGCTGTTTTCTATGTGATTATAGTAAAGTGTAATTTATTCCTGTGATCAAAGCTATATAATATTTCAGCCAGTAAAATCCTTGCAATGCCTTGCTGCCAGTTTTAATAAATATTTACTTGCAACACCCTTGAATTGGTTTTTATTAATTTGTAAATATATTCAGATAGTGTTCCTCCTAATGCATTTAAATCAATATATTACAGTTTACTGTTAAAAATTATTCTTTTCAGCATTTTACATGTTAAACTATTATAACATCATCTTGGATTTTTGGGGTATTTACAGGATTTTATTAGCAACTTTAGTTGCCAGTTAAATACTGTACTTTAGTGAAATTACAAAATATTGCTGTAAAACAAAATACAAGTTATATATATTACAAGTTATATATGAGAATATAAGATAACTACATGGGTTAATGTTAGGTTTAGGGATAGGTTCATAATTAGCACCTAGTTATAACCCAACTATTGTAATTGCTTTAAGTACATAGTATGTACATGTAGAACAGGACTGTAAAATAAAGTGCCACCGTAAATTCCTTAGATAATGATGCATGAAGATCTTTCAGCAACATTTTGTTTTTAATTTGTCATTTGTGAGTATTGTACCTTTGGGTAAAGGTGGGAGAGTGTTCATGGCCGTCTGGAGGGAACACACAGTTTTGAATGCGGCTTTCGGAGTCAAAGTGAATGTTGCTTACATCTGCGTCTCTCTCCCACCTCTCTCTTGGAGGAGTACAGGTTGATGAGGACTCATAGACCGAGGTAAACAGCAGATTGAGAGAAGATATAAAATTCCAACTGGCAGTAAGGAGGGACTGTTGGAGGAAAAAAAAATCCTGTTTAACAAAACATACTTGAATAAGCTCTTAAAGGGACACTTCACCCATTTGCATTAAGCTTTGTTTCATTAGAAACCCAGTCATATTTTTGAATGGTAATGCATTATTCCCTCATTTTCAGAGATGGGAGAAATAAGGATTTAAGTGTTGCAGTTCCTGCTTATAATCACGTAAAAATTGTCATTTTGCGTCATTATAAGCAGGAAGTCCCATTTCTTTGTATATGGGTTGAGACTACAAATACTAGTTCCTCATTTCTCCAGGGGTGGGACCCAAACACGCAACAGACCTATTAGAGATCAGTGGGTGGGACCCACTCACGCTACAGACCTATTAGAGATCAGTGGGTGGGACTTCACTTGCAGAAACTAAAAGCAATATCCGCCATCTTGTTTGGAAGCTAAGCTAAGAAGCGCTGTGGTGCCAGATGGGAAGTTTTTAAGAACCCTTGCAAAATTATTTTAACCCTCAGGGGTCTGAGGGGTTTTCTGGGTCCTGGAGGTGTTCTGACATGCTCTGACATTTGTGCTTTTTTCAGTTATTTATAAACATGTTAATGGCAAAGGTGTACATTCACTCTATATAGCACAAACAGGGCTACCGTAATATGTGAGCAACATGTATGTACATGTTTGTATTTTTGAGAGAATATTGTTTATGCATGGTTATTGAACAAACTAAAACTTAAAGTGTCTGAAACAAGGCCCCAAAACACATCCTAAATATGTGTCTACAAGACTTTTGACTAATGGGCATTGTTGCCTAGAGTTTTTGCTTCAAAATGATCTGAAAATCATCCTGCCTAATCATTTACACAAAACAATACATTGATTTAAATTTTATAAGACACCTATTAGCATATACATGTTAATTTGCAGTTTGTTACTTATACAGACTTATACAGATTTTATTTCAACATATTTCAGTCTATTTTACTCATCTTAGTAGGCTATAGCAATATAGTTTGGATGTGTTCATGTAAATTTAATAACATGTTTACTAATGTAGATGCGAGAGTGAATGAACGGCACAGACACGCGCTGTATAACTGTAGTAAACAAAGCGGCGATACCAGCTCACTTTTTTCCTTATCAGTGCAAAAGAGACTCAAATTACTCTGTTGATTTTGATCTTACATATAAGTGCTGTACATTATTACATCCTGTTAAGTGTCTATTTTTTTTGTGGGTACTCACAATAAAAACAAAGTGTTGTGCTTTTCGTCAAATAAAGAAAAATAAACATGATGCGCGTTTTACCTTCTCTCGTCAGTGAGGTCCATTCTGAAACGCGTCGGAAAAATGAACTATAACTCTGACAATACTTGTCACAGAGATACGAGAGATTTCTCTTTATGAAGCTGAAATTCTCTTCTTTTAAATGAAGTAATTTTGTAATCTGTATGAAAAGAGAGAGATTTCAGTATTTTTCTTTCCAGCTCATTATACCTCATTACCCATTATGTGTCACACAGGCAAGCAATTCATATTTAAACAGTCTTTTTGCGGTTTACAGACACTATTCAATATCGTGATTACAACAAAGCAATTAAGAATAAATGACTTACTACATCAGCTGGATCCGTGGCTCCTCGACATGAAACTACCAGCACTTCTGATACATTTTCCAGGGTTATTAGATAGTATTATTCCTCACAGGGTAGGGATACGCTGTGTTCACAGCGGTAGTAAGAAACTTACTAAACATGATTTTATAATCCAGCTGGTGGGCGTTGGCATGTTTGAATGGCTTGTCTTCGATCATTTGCGTTTGAATACCGCTTGTCTCCGTGGGCGTGGCACATTAACGTGTAATGAGGTATAATGAGCTGGAAAGAAAAATACTGACATCTCTCTCTTTTCATAATATTTGTTTTTTTATATAAATTACTTCATTTAAAAGAAGAGAGTTTCAGCTTCATAAAGAGAAATCTCTCGTATCTCTGTGACAAGTACTGACAGAGCTACAGTTCATTTTTCGGACGTGTTTCAGAATGGACCTCACTGACGAGAGAAGGTAAAACGCGCATCATGTTTATTTTTCTTTATTTGACGAAAACCACAACACTTTGTTTTTATTGTGAGTACCCACAAAAAAAATAGACACTTAACAGGATGTAATGATGTACAGCACTTATATGTAAGATCAAAATCAAATGAGTAATTTGAGTCTCTTTTGCACTGATAAGGAAAAAAGTGAGCTGGTATCGCTGGCGATACCGCCGACCCCAGAGGGTTAAATAGATTAAGAAAGCCACCACTACTGGTCACATCTATGGTTAGATTGATTTGTTTAGATCCATTGAAGTCGTGTCCCACCACTTTTTCTCAGGATCGATATTGTCCCCCACAACTTTTTGAAACATTGAGGCACGGATGTACCTAATACAAATAATAGAGCTGGGGTAAACAATTATTAACTAAACGATTAGTTGGGCGATTGTTTTATCGATTTGTCGACTAATCTAACGACTAATTTTTCTGCTGCTCGATTAATAAAAAAACAAAGTATCTCAAATAAATACTAACTAGTGTACTGAATCATGATACTATAAGCTGGCTAACGTTAGTCTAATGTTATGTATTTGAACACCGTCATTAGAACTCTATAACCGCAAAAAAAGTGTTATTAAAATATTTTTTACAAACATTTTTTATCATAGAGAATGTTTAAATACTAATATCAGCTTACGAGGGAAACGTCGGCGGAGTAAGTGGTGCTTCGGAGGCTGCTACTGCTGGAGATGATTCGGGAGAGGTCTGTGCCCCTTTACCGATCAGAGCACGCGCTGACATGGAGTAACGCCTTGTTTAAACTCGACACGTCCGCACGAGCGCGAAGGTGCGCGCAGCAAAAATGACGCGTTGGGTGCACAAGACCGGCAAGACCCCATTTCGCTTGGCTGTGTGCACGGCTTCTTTTGTAACAGAGCGCGCGGCGCCGCAACCGAGGATGAACGACTTCAAGCCGAATCTGCCCGAGCATGTACGTCTCACCGCACCGGCACCCAGTTTGCCGGTACACCTAAATTGCAACGTTTTTTTTGTTAAGGGTTTGTTTACTGTGTGTGATTCATTTAATGGAAAGCACATTCACTTCTAGTTATCTTCGTCCTCCATTCTGCAATGTTTCGGTCTCCCACGTGTGGTGGCGAGCTGTACCGTCGGAAACGGTGCAAAAAATATGGTGTCGACGTAATTTTGACGTTGAAGTGTCGACGTCATCGACGCGCCGCTACAGCACTAACAAATAAATAAAACATCTCCAGTTAACTAGTAAAGCATTCATTTAGTTCACTTTTAAATAAGAGTTCTAGCGCTAAAATGTGTTGTTTTTGAACTCAAGCTGAGCGCTCATTGCCGCGGCGCAGTCTTCACTCGCTCTTCAATCTATCACTATTGCGGAGACTCTATTAATTTCGGTGAAATCACAAAATAAAATGCACACAAACGTGTCCCTGCTTGATATAGACTGTAACCACTGATGAACATATTCAGTTTTGATGAGAGAAAAAAAAACTATACGAGTGCCGATTAGAACCCGTAACCTCTGACACACTTGGCAAGATCTACCTCTTTTTTACCACATTTAAGAACTGAAAATAAATTTGCGGATCGATGCATTTATTTACGGGTTGAGCAGAGAGGCTGCAGAGTTTGACTAGCGGGCAGCGGCCGCACACCAGGCCGCCGGATGGTGTTGCTAAGAACTTGCAATGTATAACTATTATCAGACCGGGCCTGGAAACACTAGCCTGGTAATACCAGACTCTGCTACTTCACTTTGCTTCGTACACAGAGTCTGGGATAGCATAATAGAGAAGTGTTTTCTCTCTCGCTAGGGGGCGCGTACTGAAGTTTAAAATCATTGGTTACCCGTAAGCCAATCAGATAAGTTTGTTTATGACGTATGTTATGCGCCGACACAGCCGCATCGAACCACAGACATCATGCATCGAACTCAAATCTATAATCGAACTTCCACTGTAAACACTTGATGATGCGAGCGAAATACCCGAGTGAACATGGCTGTAAACGACTTTTTTGATCTGTGAGTGATGTAATAGAATGACTGCTGCGCTTGACAGGGCACGAGAGAGAGAGAGAGAGAGAGAGAGAGAGAGAGAGAGAGAGAGAGAGAGAGAGAGAGAGAGAGAGAGAGAGAGAGAGAGAGCGCCCCGGCCGCGCGCGCGCACTCCCACGTCTACAAACAACAAGAGCGCTGTCTTGCTCTCTCTCCCTCGCGCATATTCATAAAAATCAATCGACAAGATAGTAAGAGGTCAGAAGACCGCGGTTTCACGTGGAGCATTTGGAGATTTTTAGAGATTATAGACTCTAGGAACAACATCTCAATGAACAACATCTCAACTATAAAGGCCTGTCTCATATAAGTTAGACGCCTATCTCAAGTACAAGCCGGTGCAGTTCGACGATTTGGGCAAATAAAAGCCCGGGCTATTATTTGAAGTTTTACGGTATTTAAGACCTGGAAAAGAAAAGAGACACTGACCTGTCAAAAGGCTCCCCAGTTTCTCGCTGACGATCGGTAATAGTTGATAAATTAAACTTTTCCCAAAGGGAGTAGGGCCACAACATCACCTCCATTCAAAATGTTTAATACACACTCTTCGTGTTCGGGCTTCAGTTTGCTAATGCCGGGAATATTCTCCACAACAGAGCGAATTGCATCCGCGTCTCCATATCAGCGGTCGTTTTCGATTTCCCTGACCTAATCTTAAACATGGCGCTTACCGACTACGTCACGGCTTTTAGCCCGCCCTCTGTTCGTTGATTGGCCAGGCTGTTTTCAGGCCGGTGGAAAACAGAAAGATAGGCTGCTATCTCAGACTGACTACAGGAGCGAAATGAAATTAGCGGAAGTAGGAAGTCTGACGTAGTCAGGCTATGGAAACACTACCGGCCCACCGGGAAAAGTCCCGACTCTCCCGATTGCCACTCCAATTTTTTTTGTCTGTGAAATGAATTTCAAACTCTGGCGGTAGCTAGCCTTGTAAACGGAAGAGTGCCTCATAAGCGTTGTTCTGGATTAGTGGGAGTGGCTTGCGGAGCTGTGCAATGTGGTGCATTGTGGTTTTCAATACAAATGCACCCTAAAGTTACTTTGTCTTTACTCGATCAAGAAGGCACCAAATTCGACATTTTTGTTACACTTCGACTACATATATGACCCACTTTCAATAAAGATGAATGTTCCCACGGGTGAAATGCTCCTTTAAGGTCTGTTCACACCAAGAATAATATAATAATAATAATAATAATTAATATAGCTGAAAGCAGTGATTAAGGGGCTGTAGCAAATTAGCTCTAAAGAAATATTAATAATCAATCATAACTTTTTATAATTATGAATATTTGGATCAGTTAATAGAATTAACTTAATGTTGTAAATTAATATTACAATCAATTAACCTGTTTGTCCCGTGAACATTCAGTGTTATTTGTTTATTAATTTTAAGAAATGTACATTTCCGGGGTATGGGAAATATCTTTCTTAATGTACAGTACTACTAGGAGCAAGTAGTCAAAATCTATGATTAGCGACTCCAGTATATGAGCTTGAGACACAAACAACTTTACGTGCGACATGAACAAGACTTTATTAACTAGACTAAACACTTAACCCTCAGGGGTCTGAGGGGTTTTCTGGGTCCTGGAGGTGTTTTGACATGCTCTGACATTTGTGCTTTTTTCAGTTATTTATAAACATGTTAATGGCAAAGGTGTAAATTCACTCTATATAGCACAAACGGGGCTACCGTAATATGTGAGCAACATGTATGTACATGTTTGTATTTTTGAGAGAATATTGTTTATGCGTGATTATTGAAAAAACTAGAACTTAAAGTGTCTGAAATAAGGCCACAAAACACATACCAAATATGTGTCTACAAGACTTTTGACTAATGAGTGTTGTTGCCTAGAGTTTTTGCTTCAAAATGATCTAAAAATCATCCTGCCTAATCATTTACACAAAACAATACATTGATTTAAATTTTATAAGACACCTTTTGTTTGGAAAGGCAATATGCGTGGAGGCGTGTTCACACCTGAGAAGACAAAGGCCGGATATTGTGCCACACACATAATGAGCTGCATATTAATTAGCCTTTCACACAGGTGTGTCACACTTCATCAAACAAGTTGGCTGATCTGTCTAAATCGGTTCGCGAATCAGTTTGAATGATCTGTTCAGTTTCCTGCACACACTGAATCCTCTGAAGCGTTTTCAATTCACACTCGACTCTGAGTCGTAACAGGAAGATTTAAAAACATCAAGAGCGTTGGATGAAGTGGCCATGGACCTACAGTCTTGTGAAAGCAAATCTGCAAATGCATCATATTTTTTGCGAGCGATGAAGATCTTTATTAGTTGAACATCTTCGTAAGATGTCTGTGAATGAATGATTCCACAGGACGAGACAATCGATTTCATTTCATTCAGGTAATACATTTTACAACCAAACAGATTATTACGCGACGATAGCGCTACTACAAAGTATAATATTATCAGTTTTTTGGACATATACATTAATTTATAGGCTACATTAAATAAGCTTGTCCACAGTTTATTAAATGAACCCCACCCCGCGGTAATGTGTGTGTATTGCGCAGTGGCGTGCGAACTCGACTTGAAAAATGCCTTTGCCTGCCTTAGACACTGTCAGTTAACCAGTTTAAACATGCTTGCAGAAATATACAATTGATTACATTTTGGAGAACAGACAGAAGAAGATCCGTGGATGTGCATTTGATCGTTGTTTGTGTTCAGATGTTCAGTAGCGGTCATTCGGGGGTCGCTTAACCGCCAAACCGTGAGATTTGTTGCTTCTTCACCGCGGTAAGAAAAAATCCCATACCGTCACAGCCCTAGGTTGCACCCTTCATAACACATATGATAAACTGTAGTTTGGCGTCCATTGTTGTTCCAGCAGAATTAAAAATGGCTGCGGTGACCCCCATTCTGAAAAAAACAGGCCTAGACCACCTAAATATGGACAATTACAGACCAATATCCAACTTAACATTCTTAAGCAAAGTTCTTGAAAAGGTTGTTGCTTCATGTGGCAAGGGGGGCGTGGTTTTGCGGAGTCTGTAGCGGAGAGCGGGGTCAAGTAAGTAGGTCAAGTGCAAAATGACGAACACCTGTTTCTGATTGCAGTGATTGGCGTGGGGAGACTGCATAAAAGCCAGCTCGTGTGAGAGAACGGGGAGAGAGAAGGACTGGGACCTCGTGCACGTGAACAGAGAAATTGATGGACTGAGTTTATTCAGAGTGGAAAGAGTGTTTTGAACGTTGCTATAGAATGCTCTATGGTGAAGGCCCACCTCGCGCACATTGTTTGTTCAATGCAGTCTGCTAATAAAATCGTGTACGAGTCCCAGTATCGCCGACCCTTTTCTTCTTCCATCACACCCACACTGAAGATCAAACTTGGATGTTAATGGTCTTTTTGAACCTTTTCAGTCTGGATTTCGCCCATCACATAGCACTGAAACTGCCCTTCTTCGGGTGGTTAACGACATTCTTTTGTCCATGGATTCAGGTCTGATAAACATCTTGATGCTCCTTGATTTAAGCGCTGCTTTTGACACCGTCTGCCATGAAATAATGATCTCTAGGCTTTCTGATATTGGCATCACTGGCTCTGCTCTTTCCTGGCTCATTTCCTACATCAGCAACAGAAAGTATTATATCACTATACAAGGGTTTAGATCTGCCACTGCTTCACTCACACAGGGTGTTCCTCAAGGTTCGGTTCTAGGCCCACTATTGTTCATCATCTACATATATACACTCTGTGACATCATACGCAGGCATAATTCCATTGCTATGCTGATGATGTTCAAATCTATCTTACCACCAGCTCTGATAGGCCATCTCTGCCTGACTCACTCACTGCATGTATCAAGGATATCAAGCATTGGATGTCCCTGAATTTCCTCAAATTAAATAAGAAAACGAAGATATTAGTGATTGGCTCTACAGCCTGAGTTAAAAGGATGGACCAGTCCTTTGATATTGATAGAATTCACGTTAAGCCTTTCTTTCATCTTCGTAATATTGCTCATCTATGATCTTCTCTCACTTTAGCTGATGCTGAAACCTTAATCCATGCATTAATCACATCACGCCTGGACTATTGCAATGCCTTACTTCCCAAAAAACTTATTGCAAGATTACAGTATGTTCAGAACTCTGCAGCAAGAGTTCTCTCCTCCACCAGTTCTGCTCACATTACTCCTCTGCTTCATGACCTTCACTGACTACCTGTGGCATCACATATCCACTATAAGCTAGTGCTGCTAACGTTCAAAGCATTAAATGGTCTTGCTCCCCAATATCTGTCTGACCTACTCTACCCTTACCGCCCTGCCCGGTCACTTAGATCAGCTGAACTTGGTTTACTGTCCATCCCTCGTTTCCGGTTGTCTACTGTAGGTGGAAGGTCTTTTAGTATTAATGCTCCTCAATTATGGAATTTGCTACCTCTTACACTACGTAATACCCCATCTGTGGCTACTTTCAAGACCCAGTTAAAAACATATCTATTTAACCCTCTGAGGTCTAAGGTGTTTTCTGGGTCCTGGAGGTGTTCTGACATGCTCTGACATTTGTGCTTATTTCTGTTACTTGTGATATTATCAGGGCTAAAGTCTTATTACATTGTATTCAGCACAAACTCTGCTACAGTAATATGTCCGCAGCATGTATGTAAAAGTTTGGAGTTTTAAGATAATAATGTTTATGCGTGGTTTGTGAAAAAACAAAAAATAAAAAATGTCACTGAAATAAGGTCATAAAACCCATAGTGATTATTTCTTCACAAGACTTTTGAAAATTGTATTACGTAGCCAAGAATATTTGCTCCAAAACTATGTGAAACTCATCCTGCATACTCATTTAGATAAGACAATATATTGATTTAAAATTTGTATGACGTGTTTTGTGTGAGAAAGCTTTATGCGAGGAGGCATGATCTCTCATTAATATGAATGCATTTTACACCTGAGAAAGACAGAGACCCTCCCCTAATGGCCCTATCAGGTGCTATCAGGCCCGATCATTATGAGGAGCCTTGCACAAAGAATGAGGAGAAATTAAAAAAAGAATGGCTTTTAGATTGTCTGGATTTATTTACAACACAACATAATCCAAAGATACACAACAAAGGACAGAAAGCACATAAGTAAACACAGTGATCTAAAGAAAAAGACTTAAACAGTCACACACCTTTGTGCCATTCCTGAAACATAGTAGCCTACATACCTGTCATGTCCAAGGTGTTTGACTTTTCATTTTACCATGTTCATGTACAGAGACTCATGTGAATGTTGAAGTCAGCAGGACTCATCCAGTGGCATCTGGTCCCTTTCTAAAAAATAAATAAATAAACAACTGTAAAAATGTTGATATCAAGACAAACTATAGGGCTGCACGATTCTGGGAATACATTTTAGATTTTTCACTCACACACACACACACATACATTAAATATATATATATATATATATATATATATATACACACACACACACACACACACCCACTGTCGTTCAAAAGTGTGGGGTCGGTATGATTTTTAATGTTTTTAAAAGAAGTCACTTATGATCACAAAGGCTGCATTTATTTGATTAAAAATACAAAACAAACCCAGTAATATTGTGAAATAATATTTCAATGTAAATCAGCTGTTTTCTATGTAAATATATAGTAAATTGTAATTTATTCATGTGATCAAAGCTGAATTTTCAGCATCATTACTCCAGTCTTCAGTGTCACATGATCCTTCAGAAATCAGTATAATATGATGATTTGATGGTCAAGAAACATTTTTCATTATCATCAATGTTGAAAACAGTTATTTACATTTTTATTTCAGGATTCTTTGATTAATAGAAAGTTCAAAAGAACAGCATTTATCTGAAAAATAATCTTTTGTAAATACAGCCTTGGTGAGCATAAGTGACTTCTTTTAAAAACATTAAAAATCTTACCGACCCCAAACTTTTGAACGGCCATGTATATATGCATAACTATTTTGTAAATATATGTACGAACACCTAGTTTGTTGTGCCTTGTATATAGGCATGTGTAGGGCTTCATAAAATAATAACAATAGCCTAGATAGCAGGCAGCCTATAAATCATTAAAAATGATCACTTCAGTAACACTACACTAGACAAACATATATTGTTTATCATGTTACTTCAAATATTTCTATTCGTTATGAAATGAGATGAGTTTGGCGTGAAGCCTAATGTGTGGCGTGTTTTCCTTTTCAAACACACAGCGTGACTCAGACCCAAACTCAGCGCGTGCAGCGATCGAGCCGCTCCAAACTATGAAACATTATTGTTACATTATACATCTACGTTTGAGCAGATATCCACAAACACAGGATTTAACATTAAACACAGGTCTAAACATTAAAATATTCACCATATTAGAATAAACACTCATACTAGCATACTTGTATCTCATTTCATAACATTTTAGGCTGGCACCAGTTTAGTAGCTACAATGTAAAGTTTATGCAACAATAAAACACTTACTATTATGTCTCTTACCTTAGAAATTGTTCTCATAATCAAAACGTCTTCTTTTGAGGTAAATCCAAGGTAAATCCACGGCACAAACAGTCTTCCAAACTGATGAAAAGTAGAGAAATACTGGAGTCGCTGATTCTTTGTTTCGAGCTGATGAGGGCGTTAACAGCTCTCCATTCCTTCTCGTGAATCATTTGAATGAGAACAGCTCGCGCTTGTGGGGGTGTGGTCAAATTAAAGTTAATGAGCTCGGGCCGGAGAAACTGTACATGTCGTTGCTTTCATACGGATTTCTTAAACCGAGAATATTTGTTTTTTATATGATTTACAAAACCACGAACGCCGTGCCACGAGCTGAACTGTGACTTGGAATCTCACAGTTCAGCTCACTTAGCACGGCGTTAGTGGTTCGACTGGTCGAGGCTGTTTCCCAAAGATGGCTCCTGCCTGTATACGCGATGGTACTGTCTTTATAAAGTATATTATTATTAAACTGTACTTACAAAGTTCTCAGTGCTTCGGTTTGTATGTAGAGACCCTCATCAAGCTACCGTGTTAGTGTGGGGCTACTTTGAGCCTTGTTAGTGGTATTAACTAGCGATCTCTTTTTACTTATTATATGCCCTATATACTAGCATTATAAGCTAAACAGTTTTTAGAGATAAAACTCTTTACACTCGATTATCAGATCATTATCTAGTCTCATGGAAATTACATTTAGCCAAGGCTGCAAAGCCGACTCCGTGTTATAAATATGTTAGACCTATCACTTCTGCCACGAAAGATTGCTTTATCAATAATCTTCCTGATCAGTTTCATCATCTCAGCATCCCAGATAGCTTAGAAGAACTCGATATTGCAACAGAAACTGTTAACTCTCTCTTTTCCAGCACTTTATAATAATAATATATAATAATAATTCGTTACATTTATATAGCGCTTTTTCTGGGACCTCAAAGCGCTTTACATAGGAGGGCTAATCTTCTCAACCACCACCAATGTGCAGCATCCACCTGGATGATGCGACGGCAGCCATATTGCGCCAGAACGCCCACCACACACCAGCTTACTGGTGGAGAGGAGACAGAGTGATGAAGCCAATCAGAATGTATGGGGATGATTAGGAGGCCATGATGGACAGAGGCCAAGGGGCAAATTTGGCCAGGACTTTAGATGCAGTTGCTCCGCTGCTCTTAAAGAAGATTAAAGAAAATAGTCCAACGCCGTGGTACAACGAGCACACTCAGGCCCTTAAGAGAGCAGCCAGAAAAATGGAGCGCAACTGGAAGAAAACAAAACTAGAGGTATTTCGGATTGCATGGAAGGAGTGCTCGATTGCTAAAAGAGAGGCTTTAAAAGCTGCTAGATCTGCTTATTTTTCAAGCCTATTAGAAGAAAATAAACATAATCCTAGGTATTTATTTGAAAAAGTGGCTAAACTAACAAAAAAGAAAGCTTCAAGCCCAGAAGTTTCCAAGAAACACAGCAGTAATGACTTTATGAACTTCTTCACTTATAAGATCGATAATATCAGGGACAAAATTATAACTATGCAACCGTCTACTACAGTATCGCATCAGGGAGTGCATTGTAGTCTCCCTGAGGAAAAATTTGATTCATCTGTTGCTATAGGAGAAGAAGAATTTTGCAAAATCGTTTACTCATCTAAATCGACAACTTGTACTTTAGACCCTATACCGACTAAACTATTGAAAGAGATGCTTCCAGAGGTCATATATCCTGTCCTCAATATCATTAATTTGTCTTTGTCTCTAGGATACGTACCAAAACCCTTTAAGCCTGCTATGATTAAACCTTTTATGATTTGCCTTTTCTGTCAAAGAGATTAGAAAAGGCAGTATCCTCACAACTGTGTTCCTTTCTTGAAGGAAATGATATCTGCGAGGATTTTCAGTCCGGATTTAGACCGTACCATAGTACTGAGACTGCTCTCATTAAAGTCACAAATGATTTGCTCTTATCATCCGATCGTGGTTGTATCTCTCTATTAGTGTTCCTTGATCTTAGTGCTGCATTTGACACCATTGACCACAACATTCTATTAAATAGACTAGAAAACTATGTTGGCATTAGTGGAAATGCACTAGCATGGTTTAAATCAGGGGTTCTCAAACTTTTTGGGACCAGGGACCCCTTAGAGCAGAGAAAAATTTCCAAGGACCCCCTCATAACAATAACTGTCTGTGATTAATATGCTTACAACTATTTGTACTCTTAAATGCCATTGGAATTAATTGCATTGTAATCTTTTTCACGCTAAAAACATAAGACCTGTTTTATAGAACAGAAACACATGTCAGTTTAAATCATGTCAATACCACTTATATACTTGTAAACAGTGGGTCTTTTATTCAAATTGCATTTGGACTCAATAGCATTTACACTAATTAATTTATGTTAAAAGCTTTCATAAAATCAACAGCAAGACAGCAAGCACAGGCTTGTTCTAATAAAACCAAACATTAAAATTCCCTAGATTAAAATGAAAACATTAACATTTTACATTAAAATAATAGTTCACCCAAAATTAAAATTCTGTCATCAATTACTCGCCCTCAGGTTTTTCCAAACCTGAATGAGTTTCTTTCTCCTGCTGAACACAAAAGAATATATTTTGAAGAATGTCAGTAACCAAACAGTTGATGGACCACATTGACTTCCATATGTTTTTTTGTTGTTGTTTTTTTAAGTACCAGAAACTGTTTGGTTACCCACATTCTTGAAAATATCTTCTTTTGTGTTCAGCAGGAGAAAGAAATTCATTCAGGTTTGGAACAACTTGAGGGTGAGCAAATGATGACACCCTTTATGTTTTTTGGGTGAACCATCCATTTAAAATAACATTTAAATTATGTAATGTGACTTTACGTGCATCAGCTTTAAATTAATGAACTAATTGCACCTTATATCAATGGCAGAACAATCAACAAATCATAACAGAATTAACACTGTTGCAGAACACATCCTAGTAATTAAGTTAAACCAAACTTTTATTTTGGCGGATTGTAGTGAATAAAAGTTTTGTTATTTATGTAGGCCCAGGGGCGGAATATTTTTAGTAAAGCCCCGAATATTTTGCTACCTCGTCTTTCTCATAGAGCAAAACAATTAATCAGAAAAACAAATGTGAATAAGATTTACAGCTGCCGTGATTACCTAATCATGAAAAGTGCATTTTACAGTTGTATTTATATTTTTCCCTTTGCATTAAAGGTAGCCTAGTTACAACGTGCGTTTGCAGCGTTGAGCAATGTAGCCAATCACAGACATGTCTGTTGAACGCATCAGCTAATCAGAGGCGTTTAAACGAAAGATGTGTTTTGCGCGAGGTCACCGAGTTCTACACTTGTCGCAAACCTGTCATTATTATAACCTTAAGATGCAAATAAGAGATTCACTGCAATGTATTTGATAGTCTTGATGCTGCTCTGATGCACTCCATTACGCACCGCTCTGTTTGTTGGAAAACAAAAAGTTCAGCGGCCTAGCTCATCAATGTCAAAATGATTAAAGAATGCGGGGCTTACCGTTCACAGAAGGATGTTAACAGTGAACGAACGCCTGGTAAAATGTAAGTAGATAAAGATTTAATATTTTACTACTGTAATTATTTCCATGTACAACAAGGCTCAGTACTAGGACCGCTGCTGTTCACTCTGTACATGCTACCGTTAGGAGATATCATTAGGAAACATGGAATTAGTATTCACTGTTATGCTGATGATACTCAGCTCTGTATTTCCTCAAAACCTAACGAAACTTACCAATTCATAAAATTAACAGAATGCATAGCTGATATAAAAAATTGGATGACTAGTAATTTCCTACTACTAAATTCTGAAAAAACAGAGATTCTAATTATTGGACAAAAAACTTCCACACGCAATAACCTAGAATACTGTTTAACACTTGATGGCTGCTCTGTCAAGTCTTCGTCGTCAGTTAGGAACCTGGGTGTGCTCTTTGATACCAATCTCTCATTTGAAAGTCACGTGTCTAGTATATGTAAAAGCACATTTTTCCATCTTAAAAATATATCTAAATTACATCATATGCTCTCATTGACAAATGCGGAACAATTAGTTAATGCGTTCATGACCTCAAGGCTAGATTATTGTAATGCTCTACAGGGTGGTTGTACTGCACGCTTAATAAACAAACTACAGCTGGTCGAAAACGCAGCCGCTAGAGTTCTTACCAGAACCAGGAAGTATGACCATATTAGCCCGGTTCTGTCAACACTGCATTGGCTCCCTATTAAACATCGTATACATTTTAAAATATTGCTGATTACTTACAAAGCACTAAATGGTTTAGCTCCGCAGTACTTGAGCGAGCTCTTAACCCATTATAGTCGTTCACGTCTATTGCGATCCTACTTGGCACCAAAACTTTGAAACAATTTTCCTAACATTGTCCGGGAAGCAGAAACAGTCTGTCAGTTCAAATCTAGACTAAAAACACATCTCTTTGGCTTAGCATACACATAACACATTATAGATTGCTGTAATTCAATGTTAGGCTGCATAGTTTAGATCAGCCGGAACCGGGAACACTTCCCATAAATCCTGATGTACTTTGTACATCATAAGAAGGATGGCGTCTACGCTAATATTAGTCTCTCTGTTTATCCCAAGGTTTACCGCAAACTGCCGGATCCAGGCCATATCCAGATCTGATGAAGGACCATCACATGGACACGACGACAACGCATCCCTGAAGTGCCAGCCTCATCAACACTGTGAAGGCCTCATGGACACCTCAACAAACTCATCTCCATACCGGCGTGATGACTCCGACCCTTAACCAGATGAACTGGATAAATATTGTGAAAGTTCTGATCCAATCTGACTTCTGACCTATTATGCCGCCTAAATCATAATCATACACTGTTCGTTTGTTGGCCAAAGGAGGACTGGCCCCCCGACTGAGCCTGGGTTCTCCCAAGGTTTTTTTCTCCATTCTGTCACCTGATGGAGTTTTGGTTCCTTGCCACTGTCGCCTTTTTTTCGCCTTCATTCGCCATTGGCTTTTGGCTTGCTTAGTTGGGGACATTTAACATTTAATTTTGAATTTAACAATACTATTACAACTTTACTTTCCTGTTATCTCTGTGAAGCTGCTTTGAAACAATTTGTATTGTAAAAGCGCTATATAAATAAAGGTGACTTGACTTGAATACAGGAAAGTCTGTTTAAGGTCTGTTTCTGTCTTTCCTATGGCCTATGTCTTGACTACATGACCACATTTTTCATAGCAATAAAGCCATCTTATTTGATCGTCGCCCTGGCGACTGAAACCTTTCCTGCTCTCGTCTCTTTTTTTGGGGGTGGGGGGTATTCATTCCTAAGAGTGGGCTTTAAAGTTTATTTGTTAAATGTAACAATTTTTCTGATTGTCTAAGTCGTTACAGGGCCAAGCACACTAACTGTAAAAATTACTAATTAAAATCTGTAGATGATTATAGACAAAATGGTTGAAAAATCAAATACAACCACTTGTAATATGATTTTATTGCCAGTCCCTTTTGACCAATAGGTGGCACTATCACCAAATTTATATGGTCTGGTCAGTGGGGGCTGTGGAGTGAAAATGGCACAAAATTTGGTGTCAAATTGGCAAAGCCCCTCAGATTCAGTTTGGCATCATGCAATCAAATTAGTTGATACATTAAATAGTTATATAGTAATAGTTCTGTCTATCAAAATGAAATAATTTTTGCTGGCATGGTCTGAGGATGATTGAGTTGAATTTGGTGAAAATCAGACCAATGATCTAGGAGGAGTTCGAAAAAGTAGTTTTTCAATATAATTCAAAATGATGGACATCAAATTTGATACCATACTTGATATCACTGTTCTCGGAATGACTAAAGGAATCTATCAAGACCGTTTCAATAGCTTGGCTAATCAGCATCAGCTAATGCTCAGCTTCATTACAATAGGCAAAAATATTCAAAAGCTATTGGTATTTTTTTAAATTTCATTTAGATTTTTTACAAGTAGATAGCGCTGTGACACAATTGTGCAAATACTCTTAGGTAATGCTTGTGATGACGTACACAGGTTAATCTCAATATGCTTAAAGGGTTGCAAAGATATAACATCACATCTATTTTGGTTTGTTTTTTGTAGAATTTGTTCACACATTTTTTGAGAAAGGTTTGACTAATCAACTGCAATACTTTTTAATCACCATGGTCAATTTTCGTGAAAATCAGATCAACGGTCTAGGATAGCGTTTTTCATCTGGGGAGTAAAGAGAACCTAATTTAACACCCAATTTGAAAAATCTCCAGCAATGGCAAAAAAGTCAACCAAACAAATAAGTATAATGTGTGGAGCATCTTTTAACACAATACCAATCCCATTTTCCAAATTATATTTTCTTACATTGATAGACATCTTTAAAAAGAGCAGCTATACCCCCACCTCTCCTAACAGCTCTGCAGAAACTCATGAAAGTAAAGTTAGGGTGGATGTTTCATTGAGGACCCTTGCACTGCAGCTGTATTCTAGCCAAGATTAATTTAGCAAAATAAAATCCAGGTTGTTTGTGGTTAAGTCGTTGACTAGAAGTGATTTATTTTGGAAGTGATTTGAGGAGTTTTGTGGTTAAAATTTTAAAAATTCAAATCACAGGTCAATTTGACCCCCTTAGGAATGAATGGAATGCGAGGAACACTTCAGTACATATAGAAAAACCTAAAAATGCAACAAATTCAAACTAAAAATGCTAGTACTTTACCAAAAAAATATTTTATAGAATGTCTACATGTGTATCTGAATGCACACTGAAGAGAAATTACTTTAGGACCCAGCGGAACAGCTCATTTGCTCCATATAGAGCTATAAGGCCATCTAGTGGCAAGAGTTATGAAATATCACGTTATTTTTCCCACAAGAGGTCGGCAAAGACACCCAATGTAAGATATTTTGAGCTGAATTAAAAGGGTTATGCATGAAATTGTGAGTTATTTGAATTTAATAAAATAAGTATTTTAAGTAATTTTAAGCCCGAGACGCACCAAACCGACGCCAAAGAACTAGCACTGATGAAAGCTGACTGTGTTGTCGCTTCGCATCGTGGGAAAAAGCTGCACTTGAACACATAGAGAGAACTACAGGTGACTGTAAGCTAGAATGCGCATTCTAATCTGCTATCTGCAGATATATTCATCATCTATATTCGTCCTTCAAAAAGGGAAACCGACGCTGCAGGCTGCAGATACACAAACCATAAACAAAGCAGTGCGTGCTTACCATTTTGAATATCAATCCTGCTTAACACTTTCTTTATTCCACTCTGCTTGTTAATATTGAAATATTCGCCAAGGAACACTCAGGTCAGATGACGTAACATTAGAACAGCCTTCTATCTGTACCGTTTTGACTTCTTTGCTCACTGTTTTGCTATTATTCTCGTGCACTGACTCGTTCACTAAGCTGAACAGCCAATCAGAGTTCCCTCTTTCACTGACGGCCCGACGCCGATTCCAAAAACAGACGGTGTCAGACTAGAGCCAACGGTGTGGAACACACCGGGAAAAAGTACGTCAGCCAACGCTCAAATACGGTCCGACGTTGCCCAACGATGGTGTGTTGGTGTGTCCTGGGCTTTAGGCCTTCGTGTCATTTTGACCCGCGAAGGAAAGAAATGCAACAAAGTCCGAGGGAAGGATGAAGGTTAAGTATAAGCTCCTTTTAAAGAAGATACTTGGCAGATTATTGCTGAAGTGAATAAAGAAATTTAAAAAAGTGAAATGAAAAAAGTTATGAAAAATGTAATTTATTTGTACAAAATTACAAATTTTAAATGAAAAATATATTTTCCAAAACATGCTTTACTCTAAAACATTGAGAAGTAAATCTAAACAAGTTCTAAATTTGAGAAAATCATCTCCTATTCATTTCCAATGCGGAATATGTCATGACAGAAAATTACGTTATAGGTATTGCAGAATAAACAAACATTTGGACAATTGTTGACGCTAGGTTTGAGTTAGAGATGCCAAACTTGCTGTGGTCAATATTGAGACTGACCACTATCTGTGTGCCAAATTTCCCACAAGTGGTTCTATAAGCTGCCATATTCAGACTGTCAGTCCGAATCCAATTTTTGTGCATATCCGATTGAAATCCGATCAGATTTAGCAAGTGTGAATGGCAAAAAAAAGATTACGTAGGTATATTAGGTATTTGAAAACGGTTTCGCCTATCAACACGAAATCCATAACTTTTAGTCGGCGCGGTCTGGAGAAGATACGATTCGATTTCGGTGAAAATCGGACAAACAGTCTAGGAGGAGTTCGAAAAAGTAGGTATTTAATGAAAATCAAGATGGCAGACAGGAAGTTTGGCTGACTTTGGCAAAATTGGTAACTTTGTTTTCAGCATAACCCAAGGAATCAATTAAGACGAGAATAATTACAATAGGCAAATTCATTCAAAAGTTATTAGCATTTTTGTATAATTAATTATAATTTTTTACCAAAAGGTGGCGCTGTCTCAAAATCTTTTGAGTACCTTCAGGGGATGGTGCTGGTGGCAAATTCTGAATTTCATAATGTTACAGCAATGCATTTGTTAAGTATAGCATTTTACATCACAAAACTGTATTGAAGTCAATGGGAATTTCACGTTTTGTTCTATTATAGCGCCACCAAGAGGCAAAATCGCACAATTTTTTGGTCTTCAGATTGAGCCCATACATGTGTGTGAAAAATTTGGTGAAAATACCTCAATTCGCTTTGGAGTTATAGACATTTATATGAAAATCCAAGTCAAAAATGACTGACACGTGACTTTGATTGAATTTTACTACCCCTTACTATCAATATTTTGGCATTTGGGTTTTACAGTTAAGGTAACAACCTATGGTTTCAAACTTCTGACGGTGGTTTCGTCTCGATCGGATTAACGGTTTCGAAGATATCGGCAAATGTTTTTTAAGCGCTAAATCACAACGCTACACAAACCGTGAGACGAAACCTAGCATGTTTGGTATCTGTGGACTCAGCAAGGAAGCTGAGCACTCTCAGCACTCTCCCGTGAAAATAAGTGAACCACACACAGAGTTATAAGTATTTGAAAAATACATTTTAACAGTAGGTGGCGTTGTTTCAAAACTTCTAAGGCTCCTTCAGGGCATCGTACTGATGACCCATACCAAGTTTCGTAACAATTCGTTCATGCGTTCAGAAAATACAGCATTTTAAAACATAATTCAAAATGGCCGACAGCAAAAATGGCTGATCAGGGAAAATTGGATATCAGTCCATTTGTTGTGACGCCCTGAATCAAACGAGACCACTTTTATGATTTTTGGACAAGCCGTTCAGAAGTTATAAGCAAAAATAGCCATTTTCTGTATCTCCGGACCAGTAGGTGGCGCTGCGCCGAAACGCAGCATGCAGCCTGAGGTCATGCTTGTGATGACATATTTTTATGACAGAAAATGACATCATAGGGTGCAGTTGAATTGTTATGAGCTCAGGAATCAGAGAAAAAAATAATTTTGTTGTTAGGCCTCACGGTTCAAAAGTTATTAGCTTAATAAAAGTGAAATTTTGGACAGGTGGTGGCGATAGAGGCAATGAGTTAGAGACACCAAAATTGGTCAGAATGTCAAACCAAAACAACTTTCCCGCAAACGGTTCTATGGGCTGCCATAGACGCCTGATTCTCTGTCAGAATCAGTCAGAAGAAGAAGAAGAAGCAGAATAATAATAAGAACCGGAAAAATTACAATAGGTGCCCGCACCTTCGGTGCTTGTCCCTAATAATATCACTAAAATGATATAGGCCTCATAACAGTCTTTAGTTCATGAACACAGCACAACTCTGCCTTCTGTGTAAATCAAAAGCAGCTTCAAACTCGTTTAACGAGAAATATTCTTCTAATTTTTTCACCGTCATTAATGTAGGTGCACAAGAGAAATATTAAGCCAGTAAATTAAGATATTCACCATACTGTTATATCCACCGCCGTCTCTGAGAGAATGCTGCGTTAATGCAGCGACAGATGCTGAAAGGTCAGACAGTTTCTACTTTCAATTTCAGAGAATGAGCGCGTTTACATGCACGTTCTTAACCCGATCATGCTGAATAAGCTGACAATGCATGTGGTCATGTAAACGCATTAACCCGTTTTCCTTTATCGGAGTCAAGTCATAAGGTTAAGTATAAACTGGTCGACTCAGCTAGATTTCTGCCCCTTACTCTGATTTCTCCCGGCATTTAAAACACATTAACCGCTTTCTTTGGGCTTATTGAAGTGCGCATTGTGAAGTGCATCCAGTCAGAGAGAGCACTGGTAGGACGACATATATCGCAAACTCTGACTCTTTCTTGACCCAAGAAATTATTAAAACGTGTTCTCATCTCGTGCAGAAGTAAAGTCAACATGCTGCATCTGAAACAGGATGAGAGGATCATTTGTGTCCGTATTTCAACATGTCAGCGGGAAATTTACTGAGTCAGATACTAAAATGATTAGGATCTTTTTTTACCTCACTACTGGGTAATAACCTGATCTAGCCTATTAATAAACACTCCACCTTTGCTAGCAAAATAGAATAATATTGTGTATCGCCGATCTCACAGGCTGACGATAGGACGATATGAAAATGGAGCATATCACCCAACATTAGAGGGGCGATCTTGAGCTGCCGAACTCAGACCTGAAGCATGCACACACGCCTTTCAGACAGCATGCAATCCCGGCTTCAGTTCTCTTTCGCGGATTATTAGGTTTGAATAGTCAAAATTATATGTAAAAATGCACATCCTGGCGAGTATTCATGTAAACACAGTCGGGTATGTCTTAAGTGAACATTTGCAAAAAGAAATCGGTTGTTAGGGTTGGGTACCGAAACGCGGTGCCAATAGGGAACCGGTTCCGACGTAAATGGTAGTAACGAGACCGAATACGAACGAAAATTTGCTTTTCGCTACTCGGGACATTTGTTGAACTGATAGCGAGTGGATTAATGAAGATGCCGAAGGCAAAACGCTCCAAGGTTTGGCTATATTTCACGTGAAAAATAACGCATCAGAACGCCCTCTCTGTGCCGATTGTCTGAAGCCCATATAGAATCATGCCAATATATTGGCTGATGGCGCGGGTGCCACCTCAACGCTCTTACGTCGTCATATTATATTGGCCGGCTTCATCATCTGCTTCTCAGATTTCTCTGCCGAAAAAGGAAGCTTGTCGGCGGCGCGAGGAGCTTGGCAGCGAACGCAACGTCTCGTTCCCTATTCAGAGAACATAGACGTTCTCTTTCATAGGTTCACTCAACGCTGCGTAGCTAAGACGCAGTGGGAACGAAATAAAAAAACTCGCCAAGCTAAGCGCTGCCGTAACTAGTGCAACGACCAGATAACTGGTTCAAGCAAACAAAACATGGGGCCATGTCGAGATTAGATTACTCTGGTGGTAATCTCTATTAACCCTCTGAGGTAGGCTATCGGCCTCGCTTTTTTTCTTATCAGTGCAAAAGAGACTCAAAATACTGTTGATTTTGATCTTACGCTTTAGTGTTATACATCATTAGATCCTGTTAAGTTTCTATTTTTTTGTGTATACTCACAATATAAACAAAGTATTGTGACTTTAGTCAAATAAAGAAAAACTGCTTTCTCTCTGTCAGTCCATTCTGAAACGTGTCCGAAAATTAACTGTAATTCCGTGAATACTTGTCATACAGGCACGAGTGTTTTTCCATAATGAAGCTTGAACTCTCTTCTTTTAAATGAATTAATTTATATAAAAAAACAAATATTCTCAGTTTATGTAATCTGTATGAAAAGAGAGAGATGTCTGTCTTTTTCTTTCCAGCCCATTATACCTGATTACGCGTTAATGTGCCATGCCCACGGAGAGCGCGCGGTATTCAAACGCAAATGATCTAAGGCAAGCTATTCAAACATGCCAACGCCCACCAGCTGGATTATAAAAAAACATGTTTAGGAAGTATCTTACTACCGCTGTGTACACAGCGTATCCCTACGCTGTGAGGAAATACTATCTAATAACCCTGGAAAATGTACCAGAAGTGCTGGCAGTTTCATGTCGAGGAGCAACAGATCCAGCTGATGTAGTAAGTCATTTATTCTTAAGTGCTTTGTTCTAATCGCGATATTGAATAGTGTCTGTAAACCGCAAAAAGACTGTTTAAAAATGAATTGCGTGACTGTGTGTAGGCTAAATGATGAATGAACGACACAGGCGCGCGCGTTGTTTACTTCAGTTATACAGCGCGTGTCTGTGCCGTTCATTCACTCTCGCACCTACATTAGTAAATATGTACATGAACACATCCAAACTATATTGCTATCCTACTAAGATGAGTAAAAATAGACTGAAATATGTTGAAATAAAATGTCTGTATAAGCAACAAACTGCAAATTAACATGCTAATATAATATCAAACACGATATGTTACAGACAAAATATGAATGTTTAGACAAGATTTCGTGATTGGCTTTGGATAGATTATAAAGTTTTGACTGTAAATAAAGACTACTGTCACATTAAATAGGTAAGCTTTTGTTCGCCAATTTCTGCTCATATACTATAGTATGGGATGTTTTGTCAAAAATAAAGTAGGTATATTGAATTATCAACTAAGATGTTATTATAGTGTTTGTTCCAATATTCAAACCAATTAATCCTTACCTTTTTTAATACGTATGATGAAATGTATACTTTTTACAAAGAAAGAATACACTTGAAATATTGTTAAAATTGTAATTGTTGTTGTAATTGTAACCTATTTGTAATTGGTTACAAATTCTAATTGTAATATATATATACCGAGGTCGCATTCTTTGGTACCCAGGGACACAGAAGTGTGAAAGGCTCATTAATATGCAGCTCGCACATTATCCGGCCTTTGTCTTCACAGGTGTGAACACGCCTCCACGCATATTGCCTTTCCAAACAAAAGGTGTCTTATACAATTTAAATCAATGTATTGTTTTGTGTAAATGATTAGGCAGGATGATTTTCAGATCATTTTGAAGCAAAAATTCTAGGCAACAACAGGCATTAGTCAAAAGTCTTGTGGACACATATTTAGTATGTGTTTTGTGGCCTTATTTCAGACACTTTAAGTTTTAGTTTATTCAATAACCACGCACAAACAATATTCTCTCAAAAATACAAACATGTACATACATCTTGCTCACATATTATGGTAGCCCTGTTTGTGCTAAATACAGTGTAATTATACCTTTGCAATTAATATGTTTATAAGCAACTGAAAAAAGCACAAATGTCAGGGCATGTCAAAACATCTCAAGGACCGCAAAAACACCCTAGACCTCAGAGGGTTAATCTCCAGTATTATTACATTGTTTGATACAATATTGTTTTATTAGATATTATGTAAATGTGAATTTTTATTGTCAAAGTCAAGCTTATTTCAAGTTGACCAGTGCACAATACATCCAAAGTCAGATACAACAAAAATAAAATGACAACAACAAGACAAAAACACACAACTCTCAAACTGAAGTAAAAGCCAAGGAAAAGAAATATGTTTTAAGACTAGATTTAAAAGCCGATAGTGTTGGGGCCAGCCTCACAGACAATGGTAAACTATTCCATAGTTTAGGGGCCGCAACTAAAAAGGCCCGATGTCCCCAATTTTTAAGCCTTACTCTAGGGACAGCCAAGAGCATGCAATCTGCCGACCTAAGCGACCTCGATGGAACATGTTTTTATATAAGGTCAGAAAGCTAGGTCGGGGCTAGACCATTTAAGGATGTATAAGCAAACACTAGAATTTTAAAATCCTAAAACATACTGGAAGCCAGTGAAGGGAGGCCAGTACAGGAGAAATGTGATCACGTTTACGTAATCCTTTTAATAGTCTAGCTGCAGCATTCTGCACCAACTGCAGGCGTGAGAGAGATGCCTGGCTGACACCAGCATAGTGGGCATTACAAAAGTCCAATCGAGAGGAGATGAAAACATGTATAACTTTTCAAAGTCTTTAAATGACAAAAAAGGTTTCACTTTAGATAAGACCCTTAACTGATAAAAACTGGCTTTAACCACAGAATTTATCTGTTTTTCAAGTTTTTAAAATCACTGTCCATGATTACTTAAGTTTTTAACAGATGATTTAACGTACGGAAGGAACCCAATTCTGTGTCGGGGGCCACATGGGTACTACTTAGGCCAAATACCACAATTTCAGTTTTACTCTAGTTACAATGTAAAAAAATTCATGGCCATCCAAGCTTTAATGTCTGAGGCAGTCCAACAATAATTTTAAAGAGCTGTTATCCTTTCATTTCAAAGGCAGATAAAGTTGTGTGTCGTCTGCATAACAGTGAAACGAAACATGGAAATTTTATATTGGTTTATTTATTATTACCATCTGCTACTTGTATTTATATTGTTTAAAGATTTAAGTTAATATTGTGTCCACTTTGGCCCTGTAAATAAAAGGGTTATTATTTTTTGACAAAGTGTGTGCGGTTTCGTTTTCTTAAGTACCGGTTCAAGAACCGTTTAAGAACCGGAACCGTTTAAAAAATACAGAGTAGGTACTGGTATCGGATAAAACCCAACCGATACCAAATCCTATCGGATGTGTTCCAATGTATTGGGTTCATGACTCGTATCATGAAATAAGATATTGGTCATCTCAACCGGTTCAGAATTATGAAAGGTTAGCGAATGTTAAAGGGGACATATCATGCTTTTAAATCATTCCTTTTTACATATAAATCCTACATTTGTGGTCTATATAAAGCAGAACTTTAATGCTTGGGTCTGAATTCCTCATTATTATAGCTCCACAGGCCCCTTTTCTGATGTGCGTCTGAGAGCAACTCGTTTTGGTGCGGTCTCTTTAAATGCAAATGAGACACTTCATACCCCGCCCCCTCTCCAGGTTGCAGAGGTGACACTCGTTTCAACTCCACCCCGTTCGGCCATTTTTGTAGTTTGATAGCAGAGATACGATTATATGGCGGCACAGAAACTTTTTATTCACACGTTATTAACAAAATGTCAACAACGGAAGACTTGTCCATCAAGCCTTACATGTCGAGCCAGAGCCGGACCCGGAGCGAGATGAAAATGAAGACGACGAACCTGCAGAACAACGTCTTCATATGGATGTATCGCAATGGTATGTTTCTGTATTTACAGTAACTTCTCCATCCATGCCCACTACTACAATACTGCATGTTTTACAACGACTATTTAACACTCACCAAACAAAATATAAGTTGTATTATAAACAATTAAAGAAAAGCACGTTGTTATTGCACGTAAAAACGTTATTTACAGCTTACCGAAGTGCTCTGTTCGTCTCCAAAGATAGAAGGAATTGACCCCTCAATCAGACGAAGTCTATCGGCAAGTCCTTCTTTATACTGGCGGAGGTTGCTGAAGTAGTTATCCTTGAAGTGCTTCGTTCTTGCACACAAAAATTACTTTAACCACAGATGTGGGTACATTTTCCATGAAAAATAAAACTCAACCAGGCACTTCGAAGAGGTTCTGCTGGGAGACGGTGTAATGAAGTGTGTGGGTTACTACATCAAACAACCGAACATTTTCACTTACCCTCTCGTAATTTCTGCATCCTTGAGCTTGTACAAAAAAATCGCAGCGAGAAATTAAAATGGCGGATTGCTCGAAGTGTTGGGCAGGTAGTCGATGTCCTTATTTGGCAGTTCCGCTGCAAATACTGTGACGTAATTGTTCAAAAAACGTCATAGAGAATAGAAAAATCGGAACAGGTTGTAAAATATGACCAAAACAGAATATAAAGATATCAATGAAGCACCTGAAGAGACATATTTCAACTTTTCTGTACTTATAAACACTCCAAATATACAACAGAATGCATTTACGGGCTAAAAAAGGGGATTTAGCATGATATGTCCCCTTTAACATGATTGATAATAGGGCTGTGCGATTTAGCTAAAAAAATTATCACGATATAATATTTCATATCGTTCGGTATCGATAATTTTTGACATTTTTTATAACTTTTTTTTTAAAGATAAGTAGAAAAGTTTGAATTTAAACCACAGCTTTTTTATTTATCCACATTATTAAGGCAAACAACCAATTATATTAGTTTTAGCAGTCAAAAACTAAACGTTTAAGCTAAACTAAAAAAAAATATAAAAGTGTAAACGTAGAACAATCAAGGCCAACTTTGAGCTAGATCAACATCAGGAATACAGTTTTTTAAAAATATTTATTAAAATAACTTAATTTTAAATCTGTGACTTTTCCTACATCTTGAGACTTTTAGTTTTCTAAAAGCGGGTAATCTTTGAAGGATGAACAAATAATGTTTGGTCATCAAATTTCAAAATAGCATGTAAATATGATAATATTTGAGTTTTGAGGTGCTGGAAAAAGATGTGTGATGTACTTGAAAGCATTTTACTATTCCTTCAAAACTTCCATGGTTACAATCAGTGTTACTATATTAACCCTCTGGGGTCAAGAAACGCACCGGCGCGTTTTGCTGTTTTTTTCCCACATAGCAGCAACATAGACTTAAAATACTCCGTCATCTTTGGTCATATAAATAAAATCAATACATAATTATAAACTATAGAGGGTCTTCTTTTTTGTGTGTACACTCACATTAACATCAAAACCGTGTGCTTTTGTAAAATGAAGAAAATAAACAGGGTGTGCTTTCTGCCTCTCTGTCTCCGTTAACTTTTTTCTGGAGCACGTCAGTAGTTAATACTCTACTACAACTGTCAAAAATGATTGATTGACAGGTGGGCGTGTCTATCTTTTGATATTCCCCGCCCCTTCCGGTTCCTCCCCTTCATGTTACCTTTGACCTAGTTCCGCCCCTTCCTGTTACCTTTGACCTAGTTCCGCCCCTTCCTGTTACCTTTGACCTAGTTCCCCCCCATCCGGTTACAGCTTCTGTCAAAATGATGGATGATGACCTTTGATCTAGTTCCGCCCCTTACGGTTACAGCTTCTATCAAAATGATGGATGGTGACAGTTAGTTTGATCGTTTGAAGTTCATTTGATCAAGAAAAGGGAGGTATTGGCCTTTGATGTTAACATAAGCTCTGATGTTACAGTTACAAAGTGATGTGACAGTTAGTTTGATCAAGAAAAAGTGTGTCAGTTAGTTTGAGATGTATTGGTTTTGATGGTGACAGTTAGTTTGATTGTTTGAGGTTGGTGTTTTGGTCACCGCATCCCCTAAATATCCCTGAGCTTTATCAAGGGCAGCTGTGAAAGTGATAAGAAAAAATGGTGGAAGTTTATCTGTTCTGTAAAAGAATATAAAATAAAACCTCACACAAAAAGTTTAAAATAAATGTAGAACTATTCACTGAACCAATCATTTCAGTTTAAATAAAATGGTAAAAGTTTATCTGTTCTTTAAAAGAATATCAAATAAAATCTCACAAAAAGTTTGAATAAAATGTAGAACTATTCACTGAACCAAGCATTTCAGTTTAAATAAAATGGTAAAAGTTTATATGTTCTTTAAAAGAATATAAAATAAAATCTCACACAAAAATTTTGAATAAAATGGAGCCACAAAAATATTGCAAACAATCCAATGTATGAATGACCTTGCACTGTCTCAAAAACATAGGGAGCAAGCGTCTATGTACGTGTGTGTGTGTCAAAGCAGGAATTTTCCTCCCTCCACATTGCTGAGTACGTTGGAAGTTTATCTCACACAGAAGTTGAAAAAGCATTATGTTCATTTAAATGAAATGATTATAAAATTTACATTTAGTCATTCACAAATATTTGACACTGACTCAAGTTGAAAAACCATGCTGTTCAATTAAAAGTACATAAATTAAACACAAATAAAATCATCTTACTGTTTCACCATGGCTGAAAAAAAAACCCACAAGTATTTCCCCTGAAGTCTTTTCTCTGTCACACCAGCGTGTGGCTGGCCTGGTATCTGTTTTTGTGACAGGTTCCTGATCCCATTGAAATGCATTGTGTTCCTTTAAAAGTGTATAAATTAAAATATATCATATATAAAATAAATAGTTTACTAATTGTTGTTCATTTAAAATCTTACAAAATTACTGAAGTTGAAAATCATGCCGTTCATTATAAAAATCTTACTAAATTACTGAAGGTGAAAAGCATTCTGTTCATTTAAAATAAATATTTTACAAATTTACTGTACCAATTATGTTAGATTTAGATAAAAATAAAATCTTCTTACATTTTCACCAGGGTTGAAGTAGCTCCTATCACATATATGTCCATATTGACCATTTAAAGTTGAAAAGAACCCCAGAGTATTTCTCTCTCACACCAGCGTTTGACAGTCAGAGGGGTTGTGTTCAGTGATCAGAATGAGACTGTGAATGTTTTGCTAAATTTATTTCATAGTGTATAAGCATTAAAAGTTTGAAATAGATCTTTTTAAAAATATGATTTTAATTAAATTCAATGAATCCATAAAAAACAAATATGCTATATCGATGGTCCCTGGGGAAAACTTGACTATATTTATTTATTTATCAGGGTGCATGTAAAGAACTTTGAAATTTGCGGCTCTCACTAGTTCTCACACATTGTGTAAAATGTTTAATAATTCCTCAAGTAGTATCTGAGAGAAAATCCCCACATAGACCTATCTGTAGTGAGAGAGCAACAATGAAGACTTTTAGAATCTGTGATGCCTCAGGCCGAGCCCCATTGATAGCCTGCTTATAAGCTCCTTCCGGTCACCAGCACATCTTCAGAGAAATACGTTACTTTACAAAAATGTTAGCTTCAGGATATAGTGTGACAGAGCAGATGAGCCTCTGTGCATCATGTAATGTTAGTCTGCTAACGCCTTTCCAGAGCCAAAGTTTTGTTCGTACTAAATTTATTTCAAAGCATAATCGTAAAAGTTTAAATATGATCTTTTAAAAATGAAAAGATTGTTTAAATTAAATCTTTACAGTTTTAATACATTCATATCTTTTAGAAGATTACTGTAATGATTTTTGTTTAACGGTGACCTAAAGTATAATTGTTATTAATATAGCCATAATGATTTTTGTACTGTAACAGCATATTCTACCCCGTACACCTAAACACGACCATCACAGAAAAGATGAGCCTCTGGGGTCACAATGCCCCAGCATATGCAAATTTAGTCTGCTTTCACTGTTTTATTCATATTAAACTCATTTTAAAGCATAATCTTAAATTTTTTAAATGAGATCTTTTCAAATTAAAAGACCGTTTAAATCAAATCTGTAAAGTTTTATTAAAATCGTATCTTCTATTTATCTTCTACTTCTGTATGATATAAATGATTTTCATAAATTTAACCTAAGGTATTATTTTTACTAAACATCGTTTGTTCAAAAAATAAAATCAAGAACTGTGCTTTGGCGTCTTAGATCTTATTTCAAACAGTATTTTTGTCCATGCGACATGAAACATGTTGTCACAATGTTTTTGTTGTTTTAAAAGAAATCCCAGGACTCTACATTGCTCTTATTTAGATTAAGTTGTATCATTTAGAAATCACCACACATGTTCAGAGACGCGATGTGCCTCTGTGGTCCATGACACTGCATAAGTAAAAGTTTGTCTTGAGCGAATATTTAATTTTACTCGTCTTAATTCAAAGCATGATCTTACTTTTTCTACGGAAGATATGATCTATTGTACGTATAAGATCATTTTTACTTTTCTTGTATCTCCCAAACTATCCTTATTCATTGTGGAAACACACAGGGTGAACCCCTTTACTGGGAGTCGACTATCGGTTATCTACTCAAAATATATGTAGAATTTTAAAATGTTAGCCTTTGTTGATGCGACAGGCCACATGAACAGACTTTGGAGAGAGCTGATGATACTATAGCGGGAAGCATGTCCTTTGACCTCCTCCATTTTGGAGGCTTTTTTGTCAAATACCCTACAACTTAGTCCTTAAGCGGCTATAGTAATTTATTGCAATGTGTAACCCGAAAAAAACAAGAGGTGATAAAAAAATGTCAACAATGACCTACCGTAGACCTCATGGCTACGGCTGTGAGAGGACTCCATACTGAAAGAACATTGTGGACACACAGCTCTGACGTTTTCCAAGAGTATTTTGCCCAGCCTCTTCTGTATGGTATAAATAGCCAAGACAAATCATTTCTGGACCAAAAACTTTTGCAGCCTCACTCCTCTTACCACCTCATCAAAAGACATGTCTAAAAGTGAGTATTGTCTCTATAATTCATTCATGCTACGGTGTTTTATTTAAAAAGATTGTTTATACATAAGGAAAAGACGGTATAATTCATTAGTGTTTTAAACGCGCTATTGCTGTTTAGCCAACACTCTAGCATGCTTTGTTGCTCTTACACATTGTTATATGTTCCATATCAAATGTTTTTGGCGTCATATATGTTTCAGAAAAAAAAAATATATATATATTCCCCCCCCATCCAATCACAGTTTACTGTAGTTGGCCGCTGCAGGATTTCCATAAAGGACTTTAAAATAAATGTTTTGGTTTTATTCAGTTTTAAATCGTATTTAGATTATTTTAGTCAGACATGGTTATATGTGCATAGGCCTATTTAATTATTTAATCTTTATTTTATTTCTCTTCAGTTACTTACTTTTTAAATTTCAGTAGGCTATTTCTTAATTCTTCTTTTAATTTGTCTTTGATTTTAACTTGTAGCACTTTGCATGATAAAATTGTTTAAAATATAAGCTATAAATATGAATGGCACAATGTGATAACCAAAATATATAAAAGTTAAGTCAAAGCTATTCATATAGCCTAGCGTTTTTCACAATACACACGTCTTCTTTCACGTCTTCTTTCAGATGGTTCAATATTTATGATATTATGCTCCCTTGAATGGAAAATAACTGTAAACTTCATCATTGTACTGTTATGCACTGCGTTACTGCCTATTGGATGATTGCATGATTTTTTCCATTTAAAATAACATGGTCTTTCCTTTTCTCTCTCTCTCTCTCTCTAGAGGCAGCAAACACTGCAGGACAATCGGGCATCCAAGTAACATGTTAGTGTGGTTTATATTTATTTTTAATGAGAAACATTATAGAGTGCAACAGGCGTTTTCTGGAAGTAAAAACACTTCCGGTAACCAGCGACTGTGAAAAAGGGGGGCAGGTACTCTATTGGGTGTATAATGAACAATTGACAGATGAACTGACAGATATTTTATGTAAACAGGCAAAATCTCTTCATCTGATGGTGGCCATGTGTTTTCACCTATCATAACTGGTTTAACTCATGGCTCCTCCATTGAGATCAACATGACTTCTGCCAAATCAAATGTACCGGCAAATTTTAAGTGTAATAAAACAGTTTTGCCTATGTGATGTATTAAATTCATCTTAATTAAGCAGTCCGAGTTAACTATTTGGGACCAATTGTAAATTTACATTCTGATCTAACAGCGTCATGTACGAATTTGTCATGCTCCTGGATTATTTTACTATACTACATTACTATAGCCTTTTATTTACTGCTGATTTTATCAAAGCCACGAATTAACTCAATTCATGGTTGCAATAATAAAATAAATGAACAATTGACAGATGAACTGACAGATATTTTATGTAAACAGGCAAAATCTCTGCATCTGATGGTGGCCATGTGTTTTCGCCTATCATAACTGGCTCAAGCTCCTTCGACATTAGCACGACTTCTGCCGAATCAAATGTAATTGCAAATTGGAAGGGTGTACTCACACTAGGCACGGTTGCCATGAACCGGGCCCGAGTACGATTGTCCCCCCTCCCCACTCCCCCTCTGGCCTGCACTCACATAGGGTTTCAGTATTCGTGCCGGAGCACGCTTACGTCATTATGGTGCGACGGTTTCGGGATAAACAAGAAGAGCGGCGCTCTCTGAACACAATGGAGTCCATCGCTCTGTTTTCTTTTTGGATCATTTTGTGTCGTTTGGTCCACGGTGGTCCACAGCCCTCTCACAGCCTGTTGTTAAACAGATGTGTCGCCTTAGTGGCGTGAAAATTTTCACGTAATCGTGCTGCTCGTATGAGGAGGTTTGCAAGGTACCAGCTGAAGTGCAGCAAGGACTTTGCAGCTTTGATTACGGACTACAGTTCCCGTACATCACGCGTCCTGTTCCGTGCTTCAGCACGGTTAGCGCTCACACTGCATGCGAACCGCGCCCGAGTCCAACTGAACCGTGCTCTGGCCCACCTCTTCCAAGCGGGCCAGGGCCGGCTAATCGAGCCGCGCCCGGGCACGGTTCGGAGCACTCACACTAGTCAAACGAACCGCGCTTTTGTGGTCAAACGCACTCGGGCACGGTTCAAACTGGCTAGTGTGAGTACACCCTAAGTGTGATACATGAGAAACTATTTTTCTAGTTTTTCTAGACTAAACTAGTTCCCTTTCGAGAGGTCTCTCCTATTGCGTAAGTAGCTTACGCTATGGGAAAACTCCTTTTCTCGAGAATATTGAAGTCTTTATGTAAAACGCATTGCAGCTGCACAGCTGACAGCAATGAACGAAGGCAGCTCGGTCATTGGCTGTGCTGCGGCAACTTGCTCGAACCAATGACGGGGCGACTCTGAATGCGCGACCAATGAGCGCGCTTCGCGCCCGCGCGCGTCAGAGCCCGCCAAGATGGGCGTGGCCAAGAGCTATATATTGGGCGCCCCGTCATGAGAGTTCTTTAGATTTAATCTCCTTCAGCGAACACCTTCTTCGCTGGATCCTCCGGATTATTGAAGCTTCGCCGTCGAAAAGCATACCAGCGGGATTTGCTACGAGGACGTCGGCACCTTCAGCCGCCTTCTAACGCGATCCTACTGAGCCATCCGGCGTACTGCTCACGCAAGTATTTACATCTGTTCGCTCTGCGACACTTGTAAAAGAGCAAATTTTCCAAGGCGTTGTTTCAAATGCCTTCCTGCGCGTCGTGCAGAGACCTTCTCCCGGACGGGGATCGTCACATCATCTGCGCTCGCTGCCTGGGCCGGGACCACGCAGAAGCTGCTTTGACCAAGGGCGGATGCCCCGAATGTGACGACCTGGGTCTCTCCGCACTGCGGGCTCGCCGCTTTCGCCGTGAGCGAGCCCATCGCCGCCATCCCTCTGTTCGAGCCGCGCACTAAGAAAAAGCGCCGCTCACAGAGGCTTCCTGAACCTGAGCTCAGTGACGTCACGCCGAGCCAGTCTCCGCGTGCTTCACCGCCGCTCTTGCCTTCCCCACCGCCGGTTCAGTTCACCCAGCCGGACCCACACCCCTCTAGCAGAGCAGTGGGCCTTGTGACTTTCGGCGCGTCCGAGGACGACGGGGGAATGGATGACAGCTTGTCAATCGACGCTGCATCGGACGACTGGCCGGGCTCCACTCTCGACCCCGCCCCGTCGACGCTAGCTAGCGCGAGCGGGGGCTCCACCATGGATAGCGAGATTATCCGCGTTCTCTCTAAGGCCGTGGAAGACCTCGGGCTCGATTGGTCTTCTCCCGAAGAACCAACCCGGAGCCGACTGGATGAGTGGTTTCTGCAGGGGCGCCAGCAGGCCCCTCGGCAAAGGCCTTCTCCCTTCTTCCCGGAAGTTCACGACGAACTCACCAAGTCGTGGAAAGCCCCCCACTCTGCGCGCCTAAAGCCTTCTTTTTCTTCCTCGCTCTCCTCTGTGGACGGCACGAAGGAAAGAGGCTACGAGGGAACACCGCCCCTCGAGGAGGCCGTGGCCAATCATCTCTGCCCGCCCTCCACCACCGGATGGAAAGCCAAAGCTTCCCACCCCTCGAAGCCCTGCCGCACTACTTCAGCTCTCGCCGGTCGCGCCTACGCCGCCGCCGGCCAAGCTGCATCAGCGCTTCACTCTATGGCGGTACTTCAAGTGTTCCAAGCCAAGCTTCTCCGCTCTATGGACGAGTCTGGCCCCGAACCCGAAGCCTTTAAGGACCTACGCAGCGCGACTGACATAGCCCTGCGAGCCACGAAGGCCACCGCCCAGTCTATCGGCCGTGCCATGGCTAATTTGACTGTTCTCGAGCGCCATCTGTGGTTGACTCTGACTGAGATGAAGGACGCGGATAAGGCGCCATTTCTCGACGCGCCTATCTCCACCAGCGGGCTGTTTGGACCGGCGGTTAAGGGTTTCGCCGAACGCTTCACTGAGGCCCAGAATGCTTCACAAGCTATGCGGCATTTCCTGCCCAAGCGCTCCAGCTCATCGCAGAGCAGACAGAGGCCGCCGCAGCCGCAGCGGGCTAGAACAGCCCCCACCGCCTCTCAGCCCGCGCCTCAGGCTGACGCTCGACGCCGCTTGCGCTCTCACAACCGCAAGCCGCCTTCTGAGCGACGGGGTCCTCGGCCCAAGATTGTGCTGAACCCCGAGCCTCGAAAGCCGTCCTAGCCACAAGAATGAAAAGAGAGAGTGCGTGTCTCGCAAAAGCCGGACCACTCTCTCTGCAAAAGCTCAAGCATTACCCAGTCCCCTTACAGGCGGCTGGATATGTTCATACAGCAGTCAATGGGCCAGTCACAGAGCTCGCTCACCTGCAAACAAACGCCGTTTTTACGGCGACGCACAGAAAACACAAAAAGAGTCTTTTTCTGCCTGTGTCACTAAGGGTTCACATGTCCACAAAGTGTGCATTCCCAGATACTGTCAAAACAGTGCCAAATTCATTCCCAGCTCAAGCTGCGCACCCCATGAATGTAGATCACGTGCCTACGGTCATGTACGCACCACTACACACAAGCACTGTTCACACAGTTATAAATTCATCCCCAGTAAAAGCGGGAAACATTATAAAAGTGACGCGTGTGCCTACCACTGTTTATGCACCCCCACTTATAAACACTGTCCTTACAGTGTCAAACACAACCCCAGCCCAGGCTGCGAGTTTTACAGACACAGCGCGCGCTGCTGTAATCACACACGCGCCCATTCACTCAGCTGCTCAGCGCGCGCCCGCGCCTCTGAGAGCTATGAGCTCAGGCGATTCGCTGGCCGGGTCCCTGCGTCACAGCGGCCCGCCCCTAGCCTGTATTCAGCCCATATCTGTACGCGCAGCGGCATGGGAAAATATTCCAGATATGCCGAAATGGGTATTGAATATAGTAAAGCACGGATACTCGCTCCAGTTCGCTCGCAGACCACCACGTTTTACGACTGTGGTCGAGACGAAAGTGAGAAAAGAGTGCTCACATGTTCTACGCACCGAGGTGCGCAAACTAATAGAAAAGGGCGCTGTGGAAACTGTTCCCCCCTCTCTGAGCGAGGCAGGTTTTTACAGCCGCTATTTTCTCGTCCCGAAAAAGGATGGCGGTCTCCGCCCCATCCTAGATCTCAGACACCTGAACAAAGCACTAATGATTCGCTCGTTCAGAATGTTAACAACCAAGCATATCCTCGCGCAAGTACGCCCAGGAGATTGGTTTCTCTCAGTGGATCTGAAAGATGCTTACTTTCACATTCCAATAGCGCCTCATCACAGGCCGTTTCTGAGATTCGCTTTCGAGGGACAGTCGTACCAGTACACAGTACTTCCGTTCGGCCTGTCCCTGGCTCCCCGTACATTCACGAAATGTATGGATGCAGCACTTTCCCCCCTAAGGCGAAGGGGAGTGCGAATACTGAATTATCTCGACGATTGGCTGATTCTAGCACAATCAGAGAGTCAGTTAATAACACACAGATCTTGGATTATCAGCCATTTAGAATGCCTGGGTCTAAGAATCAATTTTGCAAAAAGCATACTATCTCCCAGCCAGAGGATTTCTTTCCTGGGAATAGTTCTAGACTCGATGCAAATGACAGCGCGTCTCTCATCAGAGCGCGCGCTCACCATCCGGCGCCTTGCAACATCATTCAGGGCGGGCACACTCGCCCCCGTCAAGCGGTTTCAGAGGATGCTCGGTCTCATGGCCTCAGCATCGGCCGTACTCCAGCTAGGATTGTTGCATATGCGCCCTCTCCAACGCTGGCTCAAGAGCCGCGTCCCTACTCACGCGTGGCGTTCGGGCCACCTTTTAATCAGAGCGAACCACGGCTGTATAAAAGCCCTGACGCACTGGAAAGCCGCCGACTGGTACCAGTCAGGCGTGAGTCTGGGTGTGAACACAAGGAGAAAGATGATAACGACAGATGCCTCCAAAATAGGTTGGGGGGCCCTTTACGAGGGCAGGCCTGTCTCCGGCTTTTGGTCAAACCCGGAGAAGCGCCTACACATAAACTGTCTGGAAATGAAAGAGGTCGCTTTGGCTCTCAGAGCCCTGCTCCCACAGCTGAGAAACGAACACGTCTTGGTCCGAACGGACAACATGACGGTAGTATCGTACATAAATCGCCAGGGTGGACTCAGGTCGAGCTCCATGCATTCAATGGCCAGGAGACTCATTTTATGGTCCCAGCACAACTTGCGCTCGCTGAGAGCAGCGCATGTGCCAGGTGCCCTGAACCAGGGGGCGGACATGCTATCCAGAGACAAAATTCTCCCAGGAGAATGGGCTCTCAACCCGCTGACGATTCACTGGTTATGGAAAACCTTTGGCAAAGCGGAGATCGACCTCTTCGCCTCCAAGGAGAACGCGCACTGCCCTCTTTTCTTCACGAAAAGCATGGATGCGCTCGCCCAGAGCTGGCCGAGCCGTCCCTTATATGCCTTTCCCCCGATCGCGATGCTACCGCAGGTCATCAGTCGGGTCAGAGAGGAGAAAAACGCAGTGCTGCTGATAGCCCCACTCTGGAAGAACCAAACATGGTTTCCAGATCTGATGCAAATGCAATCTGCACCACGGCCGATTCCACTGAGGCCAGACCTCCTCAGTCAGGCCAACGGGATGATATTTCATCCCCGCCCCGATCTGTGGGCCCTTCATGCATGGCCCCTCAACGGGTTCCCAGGAACCTCACGAGCGGAGCACAAAAAACCATCGCTGAGGCGCGGGCGCCCTCCACGAGACGCTTATATGCCCAGAAATGGAAAGTGTTCAGTGTCTGGTGTAATGCCAAGGGCCTGAACCCTGAAACATGCGAGATTACGAACGTACTCGCTTTTCTACAAGGGCTTCTGGAGGCGGGCCGCGCCCCCTTCACGCTCAAAGTATATGTGGCGGCCATCACAGCATCACACGACCCTGTAATGGAACGTCCATTGGGAAGAAACGACCTAATTATTCGTTTCCTAAGGGGCGCTAGGAGGATGAACCCTTCACGCCCCCCCTCAGTGGCGATCTGGGACCTAGCTACTGTCCTAGACGCTCTTAAAGGGCCTCCGTTCGAACCACTCCGAACCGTGCACCTTAAACAGCTCTCGCTCAAGACTGCGCTCTTGCTGGCACTCGCCTCGGTCAAGAGAGTGGGCGACCTGCACGCGCTTTCGTCAAGCGCTGCCTGCCTAGAATTCGGACCTAACGACTGCAGGGTCGTCCTTAGACCGAAACATGGGTATATTCCTAAAGTGCTCACCACTCCCTTCAGAGCACAGGTTATCTCCCTAACTGCGCTATCGTCCCCAGCAGACGAACACGACGCTAATCTACTCTGCCCCGTTAGGGCTCTCAGAGTGTATTTGGAGCGTTCTGCCCTATTCAGACAGACAGAACAACTGTTTGTATGCTTTGGCGGCCGTACGAAAGGTTCCGCCGTTTCAAAGCAGAGAATCTCTCACTGGATAGTTGAAGCTATAGCGCTGGCTTATGAAGCTAAGGGACTTCAATGCCCCTGGGGAGTCAAAGCACACTCCACCAGGAGTGTGGCTTCTTCCTGGGCATGGTCGAGCGGGATACCGATCGAGGATATTTGTGCGCGGCAGGCTGGGCCTCACCGTCCACATTTATCAGGTTCTACAACCTACAGGTCCCGACACTGCATTCCAATGTACTATCAGCATGATGCTAGTTGAACTACGAGTTCGTATCTAGATTATGTATGTGCTTGTGTCACACTGAGCGCCTTCTAGCCGCTCTGTATTCTTTCCCACATATAAAGCTCGCCTCTGCCGGCTAGTTGGATGATAACTTTGCTTTTTTAGCTCAGGCACCTGCCTCTGGCTATCATAAGGCGAAGTTCAGCACGCACGGCGTTTTGCATGGTGTTCCCATAGCGTAAGCTACTTACGCAATAGGAGAGACCTCTCGAAAGGGAACGACTCGGTTACTAACGTAACCTCGGTTCCCTGAGAGGAGGGAACGAGTATTGCGTAAGCTGCCGTGCTTGTGCTTGGTTAGTTCGCTTCAGTCGTTTTAACCTAAAGAACTCTCATGACGGGTCGCCCAATATATAGCTCTTGGCCACGCCCATCTTGGCGGGCTCTGACGCGCGCGGGCGCGAAGCGCGCTCATTGGTCGCGCATTCAGAGTCGCCCCGTCATTGGTTCGAGCAAGTTGCCGCAGCACAGCCAATGACCGAGCTGCCTTCGTTCATTGCTGTCAGCTGTGCAGCTGCAATGCGTTTTACATAAAGACTTCAATATTCTCGAGAAAAGGAGTTTTCCAATAGCGTAAGCTACTTACGCAATACTCGTTCCCTCCTCTCAGAGAACCGAGGTTACGTTAGTAACCGAGTCGTTATGATTTGACATTTTTTGTTATCCGAAATAGAAAATAAAACTCAAATAATTTTTGAAAATTTTGCTCATCCCTTTTTGACACAGAAAAAGAGAAACGCTTAGTATTTTAATTTTTGTATTCTAAAACAAAAATCAAATAGCCACTTGTTTTTTTAATACCCGTTTCTGAAAGGAAAATCAAAAGACCAAAAGATATACGGACCGTTCGTGCACTCAATTAGGCAATATCTATATATACACTAGGCTTCAAATTTGAATAGCCATCATTTGATATCAAATGACGAACGAAGACAACAGCTCGGCCACCTGAACTGAACCGAAGAAAAAACGACAAGGCGTCAAAAACAGCCACCGTAATTAATTACGGTCATTAGTGTGAGCCCTGAGCTTGGTGACTGGCAGTCAACGTTTTAACATCAGGATACAAGGATGTCAGCTTGAGCAGGAGTAGGCCTGAGGTAACCAAATTGAGACGGCTGCGGTACTTCGTCTGCATGTGCAAAGCTTAATAGGTGCTCCTTTAGACGGGACGGTTGCATTGCCTCGTTAGAGAAAACCTGCTGACAAAGCAGCCAGATCAGGAGCTGGATGTTCGTTGGTGAGGGAATAAAGCCATATCTAATGTACTCAACACTATATTGTCTGCACTTCTTGTTTTCCACCATGATGTTTGAATGGTTTATGATATCAAAATTCTTTTGATATCATAAACCACATAGTCTTTTAGCCTATGTAATTGTGCTTGTGTGTATTTTGATTGGACACATTAAGTTTAAACCGCAAAAGCTTGAATATTTTGAATGGACACATTTATCTTATCTTAAACCGCGAAGCAGAGTTCGAAGGCTGCTGTCAGTCCTCAGCAGCGTTCACTCTGACAGCTGCGGCACTTGTTTTTAGGTGTTGCTATGGAGATCATTTGCTGGTAACTAGCTGGACAAGTCTAGTGTGTGGGCTAATAGCAACATTTAAATATTAATTCATTAATTTGCAGACATTTTACATTCAAATGAACATTGTATGTGTTGTCAGAGGCTTAAAATTTGTGATGATTAACAGTGAGTAACGCCCCCCATTTGTGCCTGAGCGCTCCCCTCTCTGCTGCCTCATTCACACCACCCCCCAACACGGTCCAAACGCCCCCGTTGAGAAACGCTACCGTAGACTTACAGCATATTGCTGGCGACTCTGCTGCCGGTATTTTACTGTAAAATATAAATAAATACTGGAAAATACTGCATTTCATTTTTACAGTAATAGGCTGTAAAAAAATTTCACATTATTCATACTGTAGAATTATAGTATATTGCAGTTGATTCTGCTGCCAGTATTTTACCATTATTTTACAAAGTGCGTATGCCGTCTCGGTCTCCATGAACTTCTTTCTGGAGCGACAACAAAACTCAGCAAATACTTGTCGCACAGACATGAGCAATATATCTAAAGAAACATTTAATTGCCTAATATTAAATGGATCTAATTCAAAATGAAAACAAATATTCTCTGTTTATGTATCTGTGTGAAAAGAGAGAGGCATCCAGTCGTTCTTGTGAAAACAAATGAGAAAAAAAAGATGCATATTATATTGGATACGTTTGTGCATTTGTTTTAAAGTGACAGCAGCCTAATATTCCCGTAGCTCAAACAACAAAAGAGAAAGAGAAAATTACTTTTGCTGCTTTAACAAAGATAAATTGTATTTAATTAATTGTATAATTTATACAGTGAAGACTATGCAGTGTTATTTTCAGTGTTATTACATTTGATTATTCAATGTCTGTACCTGAATACTGTTGGATTTACTTGAAAAACAAAGCAGTGCTTATTTAATGTGTATCTTTGTTCTATTGTATTTATCTATGCTTGTAATTTGTTTATTATTTTCTATGCAGATGCACCACCCTACAAAACCACCCCAATTTATTATCAGGCATGTGTTTGGCTAAGGACAAAAAAGCAGGAAAATATACTGACCCAACAAATACGTAATACTCTTCCCCCACCACTCCGCCACCCGCCCTGACCGCTACTATCCGTTCAAAACATAGTCAGACTTGCCAGCAATGTTGCCGGGCAAGAAGCTGGCAAAAAGTTGCCCTCGTGTATCATCAGCTTTAAAGAGTGCTGCTCTAGCTGTGTAGCCTAACCTTAAAGTTATTAGATTATTTTTAATGAATAAGAGACAGCAGTAAAGGTTGTCGCCTGTTTAAGACCTGGTGCCTAGGGCTGGGCGATATGGACCAAAAGACATATCCCGATATATTTTGGCTGAATATCGATATACGATATATATCCCGATATTTTTTTCCACAAAGTGAGAGCAAATGTTTAGTCAAAGTCAAAGCCAAATATAGTCTTCACTGTATAAATTATACATTGATTCTTATTAAAGCTACTATTAAAGTCTTCAGTCAAGAGCAGTGAGTGTTTTCCTCTGTGTTTTGTTGTTTTAATAACGTTAAATAGATAGTTCTCCCAAAATATTTAATTGTCATCATTTACTCTCTCAAGTTGTTTTAAACCTGAATAAGTTTTTTTCTTCTGTTAAAGTTATTTGGAAGAATGTGTGTAACCAAACAGTTCATGTTCCCCAGTGATTTCCATAGTATATTTTTCCCTATGGAATTCAATGGGGACCAGCAACTGTCTGGTTACCCACATTCTTCAAAATATCTTCTTTTGTGTTCAGCACAAGATATAAATTAATACAGGTTTGGAGCAACATTACAGTGAATAAATAATGACAGAATTTTTATTTTTGGGTGAACTATCCCGTTAAGGACAAGCGGCTTTTTAAGACCTGTACGCGACGCGTCTATACCATAGGTCTATACACACATTTGACAAGCAGATTTCTCTCTATTTTCTCGGTTTGCTTTCAGTTTAGACATAACCAACTTTCCTTATGCAAACCTTGTGTATATTTGAGAGTATTAGCGAAATAAGACTCGAAAGATAACTTAGTCCAGTAACCAGGCGCTGTTAGACATGCTTTTAGTGCATGTGCGCGTCGGGTGTTCGCGCTCAGTAAAGCGTATGTTAGAACAGCGCATCAGCAGTGAATGACAGAACCGTGAATAACCGGCAAGGCTTGAAAGCACATGCAAATAATGAACTTTTGTGAACTCACTGAACTGCTGTGTCCCGTTCCTCTATGTTAATATCTGATGTGAGCAGGCTATTTGTCGCGTTGTACACTAGGCTGTTGAGACAGAGACGCCAGGACTGCAACTGATAGAATGCACGATATACATATTTCTATAAAAGCAGTCAGCAGCTTGCTTGGAGCAAGGATCATAGCGCAAATTTGAACTATATCGATATATGTGATATGGTCTAATTCCATATCACATTTAAAAATATATCTATATATTTTTTTTTAATCGATATATTGCCCAGCCCCTAGGGATGGGAATCGAGAGCCGGTTCTTCTTCAGAACCGGTGCCCAGTGTACCAATTCCTTGGAACCGTTAGTATGCCTGCTTAACGATTCCGCTTATCGGTTCCGCTCGTTGCAAATGTGTCATGACGTCACACACGCGCTGCCTTGTTTTGGTTCAGAATGCAGCAAACATCGAGGCAGAAGCGCTCCAAAGTTTGGTTATATTTTACGCGAAAGAACGACAATATGAGGCGTCGTCTAGGACTTAAATCAAACTTCATTCACGCACAGGCGCACACATATATGAAACACTTGCATACACGTATACTAAGTAGTCATACATACGTGTACACAGCTGAATGCTCAAACAAATACATATGAAATGCACAACGACACACCTCGCTCACGCACATACACGTAAACTCTACACACACGAGATGCGCGGAACTCTCCAGCCACATACTCATATGAGACGCTCGCTCGCGCACAAACTCTCCACGCACATACGCGAGCACACACACACACTAACACACACTCAAACCCGCGCACATACTCAATGAGAGTGTGACGGCGCCTCATTACAATACGGTCACTTGTGTTGTGGAAATTTTAATATTCATTGATCCCAAACAGGTATCATAAGAGAAAGAACCTATTCAATGTATAAAAGTATATGTGTGTACGTGCTTGTGCGTGACGTTTCAGGAACATATGGGACAGGACCTCTGACCTTAGGGACGGTCAGATTTGGCCAGTTTATTTCAGTACCAGTTTGTGTCTTTAAGTAGAAACTGAACAGCAGTAAGGACCTTATCTGAGTGGGTGAAAGGTACAGCGGGTGAGGAGGAACCTTGAAAACAGTATAAAGGCTGTCTCATATCTTCCTGTTGTGTGTCACTCTCTTGCACAGCGTAACTTCTGTGTACTAGACTGAACCTATTCTTGCAAGAATAAATACTTTTCTTTTTATTAATTTGACTCTGAGTGTCTCTTACGCAGTGATGATGTTTAACAGAATTTTTGCCACAACAATTTTGGTGTCAGAAGTGGGATTCCTTGGAAGTGCCTTCTGGACCTGAGAGCGGACGGTGTTTGGCCACCTGGACTGAGCAGTTCCAGCTCTACCTCGTAAGCTTGAGAGAGAGGGGCCGACCGCTATCGGGTCCGGGAGGGGCTCCACTGGAATCAAAAGAAAGCGAACCCGTGGCAACCAACATATCTCTGGTAAGAGACGTCTAAAATATTTTTCTTTTGGGGAAAAGTATTTTGTTTCGGGTATGAAATGTGAGCGAACCATATTGGCTGAGGGCTGTTTCTGTGGTACGTAATCTGAGATTAATTGAGATCTATATATAGATCAAGAGGTTTCAAACAGATACGAGAGGAAATTATCTGAGATTAATTGAGGTCTGTAACAGATCAAGAGATTTCAAACAGATAGGTAACCTGAAAATGAGTTGTTCCGCCACGGAGCAAATTGTTTTTAGGTACTGAGGCTAATTAGGGGGAACCAGAACAGTTTTTGGTAAACCTTAATTAGGAGGGCACTAATAGTGCAACCCGACCGATTTGGGTTAAAAGGAAAAATCGGGTCTGTTGGGGACGCCTAACAGATCAGGAAAACGCGCGTTGAAGAGAAATCCACAGAGAACAGAGAAGCAGCCAATATGGGGAAGTCTCAAGGTAAGCATGCAAAATTTGATACACCGGTTTTTCAATCAAATGAGAAAATTATGGGGGAAAATTTATGTTTTAGATATTGAAAAAACTGAGAAAATACCATGATTTCCCCAGGGAGGGAACACTGAGCACAACTAGACTGAAAGTAGTGCGAGAATCAGTTGAACAGGGCAGTGAGAAACAAAAAAGGTAGTTATGGCTGTGTTCAACATGTGTAAGCAATGTGGACAAACAATGGATTGTTGTCTTAAAGGGGCAGCTAAAAAGAACTGTCGAGAGAAATAGGGTTTTACTTCTTCATCCAGTAAATGGATGCATGACATTAGATGTCTAGAGAACTTAAATTTATATGATAAGGATTGAAGTTGCAAGCAGCAATAAGGCTGTCTGTGTGAAATAGGGGATTGTTATCAAAACAAGGGAAAGATTGGAAATTCAAGTGTCACTATGACGGGTGAGAGACTTGATGGAAGAAGGAAGTGAAAAAAACAAAAAAAAAAACAAGAAGGTTGGTGTGTGAGATATGTTTGTGTGGGGATTGTGCAAACAATCATGTACTGGTTAGATAATGAAGGAACTGGCATTTAGAGAAAAGAAAGAATTAGCATGTAGAACAAAGGATGCAGAAGGAACTGGCATGTAAAGACAACTTTGACAAAAAATTCTGGAAATCAATAATGTATAATGGTGGATATTTGTTGATATTAAGTCATTGAAGCAAAAGATATTGTCTGTTTTATAAATGAAATTATGGGTCAGGATAATTTCCTTGGACAAGTATGACTAAAGTTAAACGAAAACTTTGTGAAAACAACTTAGAATATTTTGAGCATTTCGATGCAGCTTATTAAAATTAATGTGCGGCCAATGATAATGATGAAGATTATGATTTGGCTATTGTGATTAAATCCGCCACTGGTGGACTGTTAAAGAATACAGAGAACTGCTTAATCAGTGGCTCTGTTTACATTCCTGAATAGGACACACACTGCTTCAAGGGTGTGCAGTAAGTTGGAGCCGTTTGCAAGCTCACAGTGATCAAACTATAGTAAAGGACAGGTGTCTGATGCTGTAGTTGAGGCTGACACATGAACCCACTAGATGACAGAGAGTGTCTTGATTGTGGTCAGCAGGACAATTTAACACGTAACTGTAAATGCCCACCGAGAAGGTGTAAAAAAACAAAGTGTAATATAGTGACACATTTCTGGTAATAATGTGGGTTTGAAAGTAGATCAGTGTTTATATAACGATATTAAAGTTTTCGTCTGAGAAAGAGTAAGAGATAAAAACAAGGTCAAGAGATTGAAGTATTAAAGTGAATCCTTTTAAAGAAAAGATCTATAATAGTAATTTTTAAAAGTGAATTGATGAATACAGGTTGATGTAAAATTAATGACTCCAACAAATGTGAGTAGCAAAATATATCAAAGTAACTAACAGGATGATTGTGTTGTAATTAAACATTTAAAAAAGGATTTTAGAGTATATAGAGAGACTAATCTCACAGATGATTTACAATAACTGCAAAAGTATCACAAGCAGAGAGTGCTTGCCTCGTCAAAAAAGTAAATCCTAATTGGAGATTGAGAAATGTGAAACGTTATTGAGAACTAGAATAATTATTTTTATGTAAGAACAAATAAGCAGAAGTAGTAGGCTACCGAATTAACAGTTGCTAAATGTAAAATGTGTTGAAAGGCATCTGATTAAACAAACAGCTTGAAAAGTTGACCATGAAAGAGCTAGAAGCTGATGCTTTGCTTTTAAAAGATAAGCTTGTGATTTGGCTGAAACAGTTCGCTTATCTGAATCTGGTGTGTGCTGTGGCTGAAAGTGCCAGGGCGACAGAGACTCAATCTGAATGGAAATTTGTAATGTCTAGATTCCCTGACGTGGGCAAAAGACAACTGTAAACCTATGTTTATTTGAAAACACATGTAATTTCTGGCAAAGATGCCTTAAGCTGGGCTAGAGTTAAAATATGGTAGATAAAGTCTGATGTTAAAAGTTTTATGAAAATGCAGTGTACCAGTCCTGAATGCCTCAGAGTCTCTCTCTGATTCAATGTCAGCTAAAAGCTGTTATCTGAGCCTGTGTCATAAGTAAAGCACAGTGTTTAAGTTGAAAATCATAGACATGGAGAGGTTAAAAGAAATCATTGCCGTTCAGAGGGCAATTTGTATTTGTAAATGGATTTAAGTAAAACTGAATGACTTTAAAGAAGTCTTTAAAATAATAATACAGACCTTAAACGATAGAGGTGACATTTTGATTAGCGTATTTTAGGACCAGTAACAACTTTGTCTCATTTAGTCTCCACCATTCAGGACCGATGGCTCCGGCTACAGATGAAGTACACTGAATGTACGGTTGTGATCTAAATTCACTGAGTATAGTCTAAGTAGCTAAGTTGGTGCTTTTAAGATAGTTAATGGATTTAAGTGATTAAATACTGTTGTTATTAACCTGTCTCCCTGTGAACACTATTAGGCAATCGGAATGGCTCTGGTGACTCTTGAACGTGCCTTTCCTAAGCTCCAGAAAACAGCTGAGTTCTGTTGAAGAAAACTGATTGTATTGGGAAAGAGCGGTCACCAGTGTGTACGTGTACGAGTGGCTACTCAATGACGGGATGATCTTCCTGGCCAGGGGACAGCCCAACGCAGGGGGTCACGAAACAGGTGTTATTTGTGAGAAAGGTATGAGAGTTGAGCGCTGATTACTGGAGGCCACCGGGGTCAGCAGAGCATAGAGAGGTGAGATGCGCTGTGAGGTTAAAATTAACTTTACGGCAGTCTGACCCAGAAATGTGAGTTCCTCTATACCACTCACCAGAAACCGCATTGATTGTATGGCTTGTTTTTCATTGTGACAAGTGTCTGCAACTATGCCAGGAGACGACACCCTGAAGAGAAGAAAATTAAAGATAAATGATTAACGGGAGTGGACTTTCAAAAGCCAGCTGATTCCATGAGGTGATTGCCATTATTTGCTGCGGAGACAGTAACAAAACTTAATTATATGAGGGACATGATGTTGGTTGCCATATGGGCAAGTAAAATGTATAGAAGAGTTAATGTTGAGCTAATATGTTTATAACATAGTTTTAACTCCTGAAGGTCGTTAGGCATGGTGGTGGCTAAAGATGAAGACAGGCTTTTATAGATTTGAGAAGAGTCTGGATAACAAAGGTGAATGGTAAAAGGTTAATGTAATGACTCTAATATTACATTTTGTCTAAATTACAGTCTTAGGAGGCTGTTGAAAAGATTATTTGTTTATAGTGAGAGAGACTGCTTGAGTGGAGGAAGGGATGGTAACTGTGTCTGTCTTTTTGTTATGGGCCTGCTAAAGAACAAAATAGTGATAATGAACCAAAACAACCCAGCTGACTTTGCTAAGATGAAATGAATAATGAACAGACATGCTTTGTAACTGGTTAAAAGACCATGTAAAATTAGGTAAAAGCTACAGTAAAATGTGAAGTTTAAAATCTTATTTAAAATTTAAATCTTTTTAGAGATGATATAATGAAAAGCGAACATTGAAGATGAACAGTTAAAATATGTGTCTAATATGAGTTATAGAGAGATGTCCATAATGGGTTGAGATAAACTAAAATGTTATAGATTTGAAGGCAATAACAAAGTGACATATTGGCTAAGTCAATATCAAATTATCCAGAGAGTCCTTCACATTTATGAATATTGTGAACAAAAGGGGGAAAATGTTGTTTGACTGACATTGACCAAGTCTGTACAGCACGACCTGACCTGACAGAAACAATTGAAACAGAATTTTCAGAAACAATGTTTGTAGATTACGGGATTAAGAGACCAAACAACAGGCCTGGAAAAGCAGGATACACTGTAAGACTGAGGGCCGTTGCCCTCCAAATACTCTGATAAGAAGATGTGTTTGTGGCTTTAAGTCATATTTTTGTTTCAGAGGCAGAGAAAGATGTCTGGAGGAATTTTGGCTTTGGGACAACGTTTGGGTTAGTGTTGATGGCAAACTTTATCCAAACACCATTATGTTAGATTGATGCACGAGATGATTCATGCATCAAAAGGGGGGATGGTAACAATTTTGATAACAATTGACAAAATTTGGTTTATTAAGGGACGGTATATGTTGGGAGGACAAGGGGAATAGGGTAAAAGCCTGGCAAGAAGCCATTCTTCTCCCTAACAAAATTGCTGTCTGTAAGTGTGCCGCACACGCTGATAACAAAATTGCAGGACTGTTTCAACAGGAGACACCAGGGCAGATGGAGCAGCGAAGGCCGTGGCAGCACAGCAGACAAAAGAAACTACGTGTACTTTACTATCTGAAAATAACCTCGACATTTGTTTTTCTTTACAGAGCATGCAGACTTTGATGCAGGGCAGAATGTGCCTAATAAAATAATGGTTATGGATGAATTTGACTAACTATCCTGGCCTGGGTTATTAGTGTGGAAGAAAGAAACAAGGCCACACCTGCGCAGCGCATAACTTAAGATTTTCCTTTTGCAGAATGTCTGGAAGGATTGCAGAAAACAGAACTAATTCTGTTCCAAATGTATAAATATTGTGTTGTGGACATGAGCAAAGTGGGTTGAGTGTTTTTCAGGGTAAAAGGACCCCGAGTGCTATTAAGTGAGCAAGAAATTATCCGGAGATAATGTTTCAGGTTGTTGATTCCACAGATCACACCAAAGGGGACGAGCGGCAAGACAAGCGGTCACTAACAAAACCTTAAGGTCTTCATTCACAGGTCAAAGCAGGAGATGGTTCACTCCAGTAGGGGTACATCGTGATCTAAGGGGCAAATCTGGTAATGATCAGAAAATGGTTGGAGAGTGGGACACCTGGGTCGAAGCCTCTCACCTTAGACTACACCGACAGGCCTCAACAATCAAATAGGAGGACAACATGAGGGGTCAAAGGCTCGTGCTAGTAACAGCCTCCCTCACCAGCGATGGAAGACCATGGCTACGGCACGCAAAGTGTCACCCTGGTGAAGACAGAATGTCCATGGGGCAAACGAGATGACCAACACACCTGGAGGAAGATGCACCAACTAATGGTTTGAGTTTAGCAAAAGAATGTGTTTTTGTGATGATTTTGATGATTTTATTTGATTGAATCAAAATAGGGCTTAGATCAAATGATTTGATTGGTTAAGGATTCATTAGAAAATATTTCAGGTAAATTATAGGGATTATTATTGAAGAAACTTGATTAGGCTTTCCATTAAGGGTAAGAAAGGCCGATCATGGGAGAATATGTATGGTAATAAGCTAAAAGATGGTCCGTAATGGAAATATTAGAGTTAATTTTGAACAACTACATTGGTTAAAAGAATGGATAAAAAAATATAAAACCTTTTCTGGATAGATTTTATTAAATATGGTGTTAAATAGAGCTTACTAAGTAAAACCATTGGCTGAATCGAGTTAAAAGTTAAGAAAACATGGTTAGGAAAATGGAGGTGATGTATGGAAATGGGCGTGGACTGATGGTAAATGGATAAGATTGGTTAATCTTTGGGGGGTTGGGGGTACTGTACTACCAATTTCAGCGACAGGATTATCAATATTGTTATGTTTACATGCATTATAATGTGTCTCCAGCTCAGTACAGAGACTGGTTAAAGCTGGGAGTCTGTTCAATTGGATGAACAAAATATGATGATGCAAGTAGTGGGAGCTACTGTGACATGTGTTAAATTGTATGGTTTCCTTTTCTTTTTCTTTCTTTCTATGAATGTTTTTGATATGAACAGAAGGTTAAAAGCTGTGGTTATCCGCTATGTGATGACGTACAAGGAGCGGGGTCGAAATGAGGGATTTTATTCTACTTTTATTTCTTCGTATTTCTTAGCCTGTTGAAATGCCATGTGGGTTTCAAGATGTGTAATGATAACCAGGGTGTTAAATTGATGTGTTTCCTACTTAAACTATACACTATTTCTTGTTTATACTGAGGTGACTGAGGGTCCGACCTAGGTCGGGAGTGCAATAACAGTGCTTATTCATTCAGCCCGGCCGCAGATAAAGTCTTTACTTGCTTGCTAATACTTAAGGGACTATCCCCACAAAAACAGCCTAAGCTTTTTACTTTTCCAAATGTTATTTCACAAATGTTTATTATTTTTATTATTATGATTGGGTAATCTGAATGATAAAAAGGGGGGAATTGTTGTGGAAATTTTTATATTCATTGATCCCAAACAGGTATCATAAGAGAAAGAACCTATTCAATGTATAAAAGTATATGTGTGTACGTGCTTGTGCGTGACGTTTCAGGAACATATGGGACAGGACCTCTGACCTTAGGGACGGTCAGATTTGGCCAGTTTATTTCAGTACCAGTTTGTGTCTTTAAGTAGAAACTGAACAGCAGTAAGGACCTTATCTGAGTGGGTGAAAGGTACAGCGGGTGAGGAGGAACCTTGAAAACAGTATAAAGGCTGTCTCATATCTTCCTGTTGTGTGTCACTCTCTTGCACAGCGTAACTTCTGTGTACTAGACTGAACCTATTCTTGCAAGAATAAATACTTTTCTTTTTATTAATTTGACTCTTGAGTGTCTCTTACGCAGTGATGATGTTTAACAGAATTTTTGCCACAACACTTGCAACACTTGTAAAATTTCCATTTCGTCAAAGGGGGGAACCACCTCCAATATGCAGAAACATTTGGCCACACACACAGGATGAACAGACTTTAGACCCATGACACTTAAACTGGAATGTCACTGTTTCTGTCACTGCGACTTCACGAACACGCGCACGCACGCACACATCACTTTTGAAGTAAAATTGAAAATTGAGGATGCAGTGCATGTAATGCATGATATATCGAATTGAACTGAATTGATGACATGATAATCGTAATCGAACCGAACCATGAGACCAGTGTAGGTTCACACCCCTAATACTCTGTGCGGTGTCAGCGAGTTAATAATAATTAACACACAAATAAGTTAAGTTATGATTTCCATTACACAAGAGTAGATGTTAAAACTTAATGCTGATTTGTACTCGGCTTTCACCAAGATAAGCAACATTTAACTGAAGTTATAAGTAGTTCAATAAGTTAATACAAACAAACAAATTTGTACTTATTCCCTCACCCAATGAGAATTGATAAGAGAATCGATAAGGAATCGAATCGATAAGCAATATCGATAATGGAATCGGAATCGTTAAATTCTTATCAATTCCCATCCCTACCAGCCCCACTGGTGACCTAACGGCGATGTTCTTGTCGATACCACTGTAGCGTGAGAGCGACTGAGGTACGAAATTGAGCAGGTGAACAAGCTGAATTCAAATACTTCCTTGTTGATACTTGGAAAGGAAGGAAAAATCTGTACTGTTATGTCCTCATATCCTCTCCTTTTCACTCCGACAGCTCTCGACACTCACTTAATTCTCCTGAGGAGAAATAAACACTGTTAATCCTATATATTATATTATATATATATTATATATATATATATATATATATATATATATATATATATATATATATATATATATATATAATGTATGTATATATATATATAATGTATGTATGTATGTATGTATGTATATATATATATATATATTTTTTTTTTTATAAAACCACTTGAGAAATGTATAAACATGTATCTAATTTTCACATCTCATGATTTTCCTTCAGATGTTGTTTTGGCCTTTGTTTTCTTGTAAAATCTAATGGGTTAATATTTTAGACTTTGCATACAAATATGTAAACCATATTTGGTCTCTATAAATTCCAATCTTCATTCCCCATTTGTTAATTTACATTACATTTTGTTAACTTTGTGACGCATGGGTATTACAAGAATCTTGAAGATTCTTTCTCTTAAACACCCAATGAAATTACAGATTCAAATGTGCTGTCTGAACACAAATAGTCATAAAATCTCCCTCCAAAGGGACAACTTCGGATTGACTCACAAACCCCCAGAGGGTGTGACATCTTCACCCTTTTAATCACCAGGCTGCGGCCTTGTCTTGCCATTCACCAAAGATCCTCTGACTCCAACTGGTTCTCTCTCTCAAGACAACATCAGCAAAGATCAACTGGAGCCTCAAAAAATTAAATCAGGACAGTTTAATTCAAATGGGCGAGACATGCAAGTATCAAACTTAGTCTCATTATTCTATACCTTAAGTATCCTTACCCCTTTTAAAAAGGGGGTGTTGGAACTAAACTGATGGTTTGCTCAAGGCTGTTGATCTGCTGAATTTCAAACAATGCTATAACTTCTTGCTTTCCTGTATTCTGCTTCGGCCCTCTTTCCCTTGGGAAACTGTATGCATGTATGTATGTGTATGTTAGAGTAGTTTAAATGTTTAGTCTAGTTAATAAAGTCTTGTTCATATCACACGTAAAGTTGTCCGTGTCTCAAGCTCATATCTGGAAGTCAATAATCATATCGATCTTGACTATTTGCTCTAAGTAATACTTAGTAAGAAAAACATTTCCCATGCCCCGGAAATGTACATTTCTATTAATTAATTAACCAATATTGAGGGTTCACAGCATGAACTGAGTAATTGGTTGTAATGTTAATGTAGCTACATCAAGTTAACCCGATTAACTGACACAAATATTCATAATCAATTATAACAAGTTATGATTGGTTATTAATATTTCATAGAGCTAATTCGCTACACGACTGTAACCCAGGAAACGATTATGGCTGAATCTGCTGTACCTGCAAACAGTAACTGTACCGAGGGTAAGTGAAAGCAATGTGTTACTGTGATAATCCATGTCAAATGTGTTTTAGTAGTAATGTGTTTTTTAACGCGTCAATGGTTCAGCTCCGTTTCACGTGGAAGACAACGATCAACAGCCACAAAGTTCAGATCAAATCATGATCAACTCGATAGCACGAGCATGATAGTCATAGTAACGAATACATTACAAAAATAACAAGATTAGGGGGTTATATCGATCACTAAACGAGGAACCAAAGGAAACAAACAGGAGTATATTACTGCCATCTCTCTTTCTGTAGTCGTTTGGCTAATGTTTGTGCTGTGTGCACTGAGCGCTCTCTCCTCCCCATCATTAGTAAACATGCCCCTTACTGCTGATTGGTTACAAGTGTTTTGGTAGTCGGCCCGACACAGTTTTAGAAAGTGTTTTTCAAAAAATACTGATCCTACCTTTAAGACAAACCATGTGGAAACGAATGCTGAGTATTTTCTCCTTAAAACTGCAGTGAACCAAAGACCATCTTTAAAAAAAAAACCACCACATCACAAACTACCTTGTAAACAATCACCTGAATGTGTGATCGTCAACGAGTGGATCTCTGAGCTGGTGCGAGTGAGTGGAGGTGGGGCTAATTTGCATATTTATAAAACTGCGTATACTAAATGAGGCAAGTGTGTATATACAAGCTATATTAAGGTATGAAGATATTTTTGTATAGGAAAAAAACATTTAAATATGTCATTTTGGTGATCAAAGCTGAGTTTTAAGGGATAAAATGATTGACTACAGGGGGACTTTTAAAGAAAAGGCTCAATAAACTGTTGCATAGATATAATACACTAAGCATCAATATAAATAAATTCTTCCAGGATTATTCCTCTCCGCATCCTAAAACGATGTAAAGTAAATTAATCTGATGAAACTTGATGCATTTTATAAGTTGATTATGGCTGTTGACTCCGTTTGCATAGATTGCCTCAGATCATTACCGTATGAATATAGTGCGCTGTTCGTAGGCATGTTCACATTAGCGGTACAGGCATCCCTTTGTGCTTTGAACTTTAATATACATTTATAATACATTTAAAAGATGTCTTAATTTTACAGGATATAGAAATATATTTACTTGTTTTTCATCAATGTATTTTATAACAATACAAAGAGCAGAGTGGAACATTTTACCTTTTATTCCTTCCCCACTACATGTTTTTTTTTTTCAGTAAATGTTCAGATTTTGTAAAATTATTCTGCACCGCACTAATTATTTTTATAGAATAACTTTTGCTGCTGAATTATCCACTAACCTAATGTATAATAGTATTTTTGCCATAGATTATGAATATAGCCTTATCTTACTGTGGTAGTTTAAATCTTTGCAAAAATACATCTTCTGAAATTTGTTTTGACAGATGGGTGGTTGTATTAATTTTTCAATTCCTCTGAAAGTGGCCTGTGTGTGATTATTGGCTGGGGAGGTTTAACCATGGTTAGTCCATGGGCAACTTCCCTTGTGGAAATAGGCCTGCCACCACAGCTGGAAAAAATACTAGAGGAAACACTGTACTGCTAATGTGAACACGCCTACGAACATCGCACTATATTCATACGGTAATGATCTGAGGTGATCTGTGCAAACGGAGTCAACAGCCATAATCAGAATAATCAGAACCTAGAATATGTAAATCGACTGCTGGGGGTAGATCCTTTTCATATTTAGCACCAAAACTTTGTAACAGTCTTCCTAACACTGTCCGGGAAGCAGACACAGTCTGTCAGTTCAAATCTAGACTAAAAACACATCACTTTGACCTTGCATACACAACACATTATAAACTTATAAAATAATTCTGTATTATAGATTTAAGGCTAGACAAGTAATTTGTTGAGGTCAATTTGTAAAGAAAGACTACACGCGTCACCTGCGCACATATTCAAACGTGCATATCTATAGACTAAACACTTTATACGCATGTGCACACCGTCAGCGTTCTCACAGGTTCGCATTTTTGAAGTTTGCGCAAAGATAACTTAAAAAAAAAATTTCAAGGCTTGGAACCTATTTCATGGTTTACGCTCTCGAGCCACCAGGCACTGTTTTATGCAAATGAGCGGCCGGATCGCATTAAGGCAGTCACACATGTCCAAGTCACAAGTAAGTCTCAAGTCCCTATCATCAAGTCTCAAGCAAGTCTAAGTCGCAGTACACACAACCAAGTCAAGTCAAGTCAGTAGTTCACTTCAAGCAAGTCAAGTCGAGTCCTGCTAAGGGTCAAGTCAATTCAAGTTACAATACCAAACAGAAAAAAGTAGTTTATATTGGCCTCAACCGTATTTATTTTTCCCTGAGAAATGATTACCTTTCTTATACATTTAAATTATAATATTAATAATATATTCATATAATTTATTATAGCATGCATTTATGATTATCAAAAGTTGGAATTATTATTATTATACGATTACAATTATATGAAAAGTGTTGAAGATAAAACATTTGAAGGTAAATTCACAAGTGTGATGCATTAATTATATTGGTTTTATAGTAAATGTCATGTGTTTAACTTTGCTTATATAATTTTTTTATGGAATATCACCGGCAGACATGAACTTTCCCATTAAGAGCCAACATTTGAACAAGTGTGATGCATTAATTATATTGGTTTTATAGTAAATGTCATGTGTTTAACTTTGCTTATATAATTTTTTTATGGAATATCACCGGCAGACATGAACTTTCCCATTAAGAGCCAACATTTGAACAAGTGTGATGCATTAATTATATTGGTTTTATAGTAAATGTCATGTGTTTAACTTTGCTTATATAATTTTTTTATGGAATATCACCGGCAGACATGAACTTTCCCATTAAGAGCCAACATTTGAACCTTTAAATTGATTTCCAGGGGCCTTTTTTTCTAACTATGTTCTAACCATTTTTTTTCTAACCATGCATTTACACTGCAATTACAACACCATACATAATGTTATGAGATTAATGATTTAAATATAATCATTTTAATATAGAAAAAATTTGATGCTAAAAAATAATACATTATATTTTTTTAATTATGAAATTAAAACTGACCGTCTTAATGACCGTCTTAAGTCATTCAACTGATTCGTTCAAAGCGGCAGATTCATTCTGGAACTAAGCAACTAGGTCCCTGAATCACAAAAAAACCGGATTTGTTCAGATACGTACAACTCTTTTTCTGTGGCTTGTTTGGAACTATTGTCATTGGAGAAATAGAGCAAAAACAGAGAATATTTACAATATTACGTATAAAATGTCACACCACAATATTCAGTCTTTGAATGAAGACGTTTTTTTCCACCACATCTTGAATTTTGGGTGCATATTAATTCTGCTGGCATTTTGCCCTCCAACCCCTTGATAACATCTGACCCTGCTTCAAGAGAAACATAAAACAACAAAACATCATTTCAACAAAACAAACAGTTTTCTATGTTGTTTTTCATCATTGGAAAGAGTGACATATTTGGCTTTAAAGCATGATTTGAAAGAAACTGTGGCAAATGTCTGTGTGAATTTATGCACATTATACAAAACATACGCCATCATTAATTATCATTTGAATCTATTGACAGTCTTAAGCTACACTTCAAAATATAATTTTGTATAAAGAGGCATGCTGTTTTGACCACTATTCTCTCTAGATTTAACGTTAGTCAAATTAACTATAACAAACAGGTTAAACAAGCCATTCGCTTACTTTTAGACGCTTTTAGGAGTTTAATAAATCTGTAAACGCAGCCCCTAACGCATCATTTGTGTTATCTATGTGTATGTTAAAATCTCCAAAAATTATCGATAAAGCAATAATTGTTGGAGATTTTAACATACACGTAGATAACACAAATGATTCGTTAGGGGCTGCGTTTACAGATTTATTAAACTCCTTTGGGGTCAAGGAAAACGTCAGTGGTCCCACTCATCATCTAAATCATACACTAGATTTAATTATATCATATGGAACCAACCCAACCGATATAGATATTGTACCGCAAAGTGATGATGTCACTGATCATTACATGATAACTTGCATAATACGTATTGCTGAAATTTGTCATGTTGCGCCACGTTATCGACCAGGCAGAACAATCCTTCCAACCACTATAGATAGATTCTCAAATAGCTTACCTGATCTATCTCAGCTGCTCAGTGAACCCAAACAAACAGATGAACTAGAGGAAATGACTAGCAGTTTGAGCACCATTTTCTCTAGTACACTAGAAATTGTTGCACCAATTAGATTAAAAAAGGTTAGAGAGAAAACTAAAGCACCATGGTACAACAGTGCTACGCATGTTATCATGAGAGAAACTCGTAACTTAGAGCGTAAATGGAAACAAACTAATTTAGAGGTCTTTAGAATCACGTGGAAAGACAGTATGTCACGTTATAAAAAGGCTCTAAAAGCAGCCAGGGCTGAGCATTTCCGCAAACTAATAGAAAAATAACCAAAATAATCCAAGGTTTTTATTCAACACCGTAGCTAGACTAACAAATAAACAAACATCACCAGAGCAAAATATTCCGTTACAGTATAGTAGTAATGATTTTATGAATTTCTTCAATGAGAAAATAGAAAGCATCAAAAACACAATTGTAAATGTACAATCTTTTATGGTGTCTTATGATTCAGCCTCAATTATCGCCCCTCAAGAACAACTACACCGCTTTACAAATATAGGACAGGAAGAGTTAAATAAACTTATCATTGCATCTAAACCAACAACATGTTTATTAGATCCAATACCCACTAAACTACTGAAAGAAGTGTTACCTGTAGTGGAAGAGCCTCTTCTCAATATTATTAACTCGTCTTTATCTTTAGGTCATGTTCCAAAAATATTCAAACTGGCAGTAATAAAACCTCTCATTAAGAAACCGCAACTAGATCCAAATAACCTAGCAAATTACAGACCCATTTCAAATCTTCCATTTATGTCTAAAATACTAGAAAAAGTTGTGTCCGCTCAATTGTGCTCTTTCTTTCAAGAAAATGATATCTATGAAAAATTTCAGTCAGGATTCAGACTGCATCATAGCACAGAAACTGCGCTAGTTAAAATTACAAATGATTTACTTTTAGCTTCTGACCAAGGCTATATCTCAATACTAGTTCTACTTGATCTTAGCGCTGCGTTCGACACTATAGATCATAAAATACTCTTGGATCGACTACGAAACTTCACTGGAGTTCAGGGACAGGCATTAAGCTGGTTTAGATCGTACTTATTAGACCGTTATCATTTTGTCTGTTTAAATGGGGAAAAATCTAAGTAAACGTCAGTAGACTATGGAGTGCCGCAAGGATCGGTGTTAGGGCCTCTGCTATTCTCAATATATATGCTGCCACTTGGTAATATTATAAGAAAACATGGAATTAATTTCCACTGTCATGCTGATGACACTCAATTATATATTTCATCACGACCAGATGAAAACACTAACTCATCTAAATTGACAGAGTGTCTCAAAGATATAAAATGCTGGATGAAGTGTAATTTCCTGCTATTAAATTCAGATAAAACGGAGGTATTACTTATTGGTCCAAAAAACTACCCACAAAACCCTGTACAATACAACTTTAAATTTAGAAGGATGTCCTGTTACTTTATCCATTACAGTAAAAGACCTGGGTGTTATACTAGACCGCAACTTGTCTTTCGAAAATCATATTTCATATGTTACAAGAACAGCCTTTTTCCACCTTAGAAACATTGCTGAGCTACGTAACATGCTATCTGTTTCTGATGCAGAAAAGTTAGTTCATGCATTCATGACCTCGAGACTAGATTACTGTAATGCATTATTAGCTGGCTGTCCTGCATCCTCAATAAACAAGCTACAGTTAGTGCAAAATGCAGCTGCTAGAGTTCTTACTAGGTCAAGAAAATATGATCATATAAGACCTATTTTATCATCTCTACACTGGTTACCTATTAAGTTCCGTATCAATTACAAAGTACTATTACTGACCTATAAAGCCCTAAATGGTTTAGCTCCTGTGTATTTAATGGACCTTCTATCGCCCTACAATCCATCGCGTTCTTTAAGATCACTAAATTCGAGGCTTCTGGTCATTCCTAGGATATCTAAGTCCACTAGAGGAGGGAGGGCGTTCTCGCATCTAGCTCCTAAACTCTGGAATAGCCTTCCTGATATTGTTCGAGGCTCAGACTCGCTGTCCCAGTTTAAAACTAGATTAAAGACGCATCTCTTTAGCCAAGCATTCACATAATGCTTACTTTTTATACCACTGTTGAATCATATCGAATGCATTAATATTATGAACAGCAGCTATGCTAATTATCTCCCATCTGCTTTTCTGCTGTTATCTCGGGACGCTAGTCCCGAGGTAAATAGCGTTCGTCAGCTCCGGTTTGTATCCAGCCTCTCACGGAGACCTCAGATGCCCCAACACCTGCGATAAGATGACTAAACGCCTGTGAAGAGACGACTCGACGCCTGTGAAGAGACGACTCAACGCCGGCGATATGTTATGCCCTAAATTACAACATGATTAACTAACTGTATTTTTTCCTATGTGCATATCTGAAATGCACATTCTGTAAAGCTGCTTTGAAACAAGCGCTATACAAATAAATTTGAATTGAATTGAATTAATTATCATTTGAATCTATTGACAGCCTTAAGCTACACTTCAAAATATAATTTTGTATAAAGAGGCATGCTGTTTTGCCCACTATGCTCTCTAAATTTAACGTTAGTCAAATTAACTATAACAAACAGGTTAAACAAGCCATTCGCTTACTTTTAGACGTGAATGAAGTTTGAGGTTGTGATGGTCGTGTATCGATCATCTGAATATCCTAGTAGGGCTGCAGCTATCGATTCTTTTTGTAATCGATTAATCTAGCACTTAATCGGTCGATTAATCGAGTAATCGGATAATTTGTGTGTTTTTAAACAACTAAAACAAATAATGCATAACGAAAATGATGTGGCTGTAAAATGATCAAGCATTTGGCTTTTATTTCTCAAAAAACAAAGAAAAAAAACTTATTCTAACTCCAACATTTGGCTCCAAAACTAGGCCTATTTATTGCAAGTTTTACCCATTTAGTATAAGTGCCAACAATGTTCTATGCTCAATTACTTTGGTAGCCAATTAAAATGTCTTCCCCAAAAGTACGAGCGGATTTGGAGAAGCAGGCTGTGAAATTAAATTTGTTGTTGTTGTCTGCAACTATTTGGAAGACGTGACATACAAACAAGGTCTCGCAAAGACTGCAATACAATATGTGTTCCTCCATCACGTCGCGGTGTATACAGTAAATGCATGCTGACATTTTTTTTGCGTGGCTACATGAAAGTTTAAGCATATGTGATGCATTGCCGCAATTGATCTGACTGGCGCGCGAGAGAGACGAGGGTGCATGTGTGTGTGTGTGTGTGTGTCTGTGTCTGTGTTTGTGTAAGTGAAGGGGTTCACACACGAACGCAACTTTAATTATTTGCGCGAGTAGATTACATACAAAGTCAGTGCAAAGACGCGAATAGACGCATCATTCGCGGCAGGCGTCGCTAATGACGCGAAAGTCTTCCGCGCACGTTGAAAAATTTTAACTCGAGCGAATGTTTAAGCGTCTAACTAGACGCGATAGATGCGTATTTGAACAGACCATTAGGTTATGTTTCAGTGACGCTTGGTGAGAGCATCGAGTGGATGTTTTCGGTTCAGATTCTGAATCATTGAAGTCATACTGTTGTGGTATGCCAGGTCTACTTCGCAGTAGACACATTGCACCTTGTTCTCTTCCTTTTTAAGTATGTAATGATCCCAAACTTTAGACATTCTCTGCCGTTTATGGACATCTTTACTCTCCGCCATCGTGCCAAATAAATTCAAAATGTATCACGCGCTATAGTATAGATCCGCGTATAGTGAATTACATTTTACATAGGATTTTAACGAGGCTTCGAGGCAGAGTTTTTGCCTCGAGTAATTTTTGTAATCAAGTAACTCGAGTAACTCGAGGAATCGTTTCATCCCTATATCCTAGAGATGCTCCGATCAGCATTTTTGGGGCCGATCACCGATTACCGATCACCAAAATCATGATCTGCCGATTGCCGATCACTGCCGATCACAGAATGGCAGGGGAATGGGAATCTTTTATCTATAATCTAGCAGAGTTTGCACCATTTGTAGAAATGTGTTTATTTAATTGTATTTAGAAAATGAGATGTCTTAAGGCTACTGTAGGCCAGCTTTCCCATATAAGGCAGAGTAACATTAAATTATTCCAAACAAAGAGGGGTCAGGCAGACCAACACACATCAGATCAGCCTAATGGGAGGGGATCAAGTTACACTTAGGCATATTTGGAAATTGTAGCCTCTTAATACACCCACTACATTTACTAATTGGCAACAAAATGTACAACTTGTTACACCAAAACTGGCTACTGATTAAAGGACAAAACTATGGCAAGTTTTTTTCTGTTATTATTATGAACTTCTGACGTAGTTGAGCAGAATGCTCTTTTATGAAGTTACTTCATTAAAGGACATATTTAATGAGATTATGCCTGAAAAGGTTTTGGATTTTTTATCATATGTTCATTTAAAAATATATATTGTATAAATTACTTCTTGTTTTGTTTTGTTTTATTGTATTTATATGATATTTGTATTTTTATAATTTAATTTTTGCCATGAAAATAGCTTTGAATGCTGACATGGCATTAAATAAAATAATCTGAATCTGATGTAGTTGAGGAACCAACTACGTCAGATCAAAAATATATATATACCACCACCACTTTTGAAACATCTCGCGGCACGAATGTACCAATACAAATAAATAAAAACTTCTCCAGTTAACGCAGAGCATACATTTTTTTCATTTGTTAAATAAGAGGCGATCTAGCACTGAAATGTTTTGTTGTTTTTTTTATCAAGTGATCAAAGTGCTCGTTGCCGCAGCGATCAGTGGCGCAGATACCGCGTTCTGTTGTGGCTCGCGCGGTGCACGCTCTTCACTCGGACGCGCGCTTCAATCCGTTGGGAGACTCCCTATCAGTTCCGGTGAAGGAGAACTCATGTTGCCACGGCCAAGCTCCACTCTGCTGTTGTGTGCCCGTGCGCCACGCATGCATGTGGGAAAAAGTCGCACGAGTAATTTAATTGATCGGCTTTTTTGATCGGCGCTTTTGGGGTTCGCCGATCAATCTATTTTTAGCCAATATCGGCCGATCATGATCGGCGTCCGATCAATCGGAGCATCCCTAGTATATCCCTTGCCAGTTATTATGCGTACAGCAAATCTTGTATGAATATGGTAAATTTCTAGTGTTTATATCCAAAAAGTACCGATGCTGGTAGATGTTTTTGTATTTAGCGAGCTCACCGCAATGTATGTTTTTTCTGGGCTTGTGTAGCGTCACGCAATCGTGCAGAATCTGATGACTGGCGTCAATGGTTCCGTTGCTTTCATTTTGTTCATCAATTGATGTTGCGATGATTTATAGAGTTCTCGAGTCATACAGTTCAAGTCAAGTCAAGTCAAGTCTCGAGTCATTGGATCTCAAGTCAGTCAAGTCAAGTAATTTTCTTAATTCAGTCAAGCAAGTCTCAAGTCCTTAAAGGCTTGATTGTGTTTGTGGGGTGCACTGTAACGTGTTCACGCTTCGTTTTTTAAAAATTGCATTATTTTTCATATATTTTACCTTTATTCTACACTGCTCTGCTCCTCCTTGTAAAAATGGTCTGATGGTTTCCTGGTTCTATGAAGCCAGTCCCTCAAAACTACGCAATGGACTCAGATTGGTTAGCTGGCCCAGTGTGTTGTGATTCGCTAACCGTCCAGTGCACGTCTTCCGAAATAGTCACGCCCCGTACCTTTACCGGTAGTTTGCTATGGTAGTTTGTGCTTTGGTGTATTAAACAATGGCGTCAATAAAACCAATCGGACCCGGGGAAACGTTAGTGAAGATGATCGAGCAGAACCTCTTTCCTACACTTTCCTCCGTAACATGTGCAGCACAGAGAGCGAGATTTGGGTCATAATTATGAGGGACCGAGTTAAAAATAAATTAACCATTGATCCCTAACCCCCTCGTCCCTAGGAAGGCTGAACCTGCAATCCGGATGAAAATAACAGCAGTGTTTCGACGGCATTGCGACAACTCATCTCCAAAACATCAATACAAAATGGCCTCGCCCCGCTTAAGTAACCCACTCAGAGGAGGGGTTTATGTAAATAATTGGGATATGCTGACGTCAGCATATCCCATGGAATGTCGTGTAGTCCAAAACCGGTCGTTTGCTGTAGTCCTTCGAATTTTTTTTTTTTTTTTAAGTAAAAATCTTCCTTTGCTTTGAACTTTGAGCGCTGTAACTTTGCAGACGTTGTTTATGCTCAAACCGCAACATTACACACTACTGTAGCTAAAGTTAGAAAATTGAAATTGTGTTTTACCACCCCTTTAAATTTGCAAGTCATGTGACTCGAGTCCCCCATCTCTGCATTAAGGGTTTTCTGTTAGAACGGTGTCGTGTTAGCGGCCCCCAAGTTAATAACCAATGATCGTTGCTACGAAAGTGGAAAAATCAAAACTAACTTCAGCTGGACAATAACTTTATACTAGAGCTGCTGTAAAGCCAAAACAATCTCTGTTACTTTAATTTCCTATTATCACTGTAAAGCTGCTTTGAAACAATCTATATTGTTAATAGCGCTATATACATGAAGGTGACTTTACCTGACTATGATATATCAAACACTTAGGGCTGGGCAAAAAGAAAACTTTCAATTCATCTTTTTTTTATGTGGTTGATTCGATATCAATTCTCAAAAGCTACGAATCGATCTTTTTCTGTATTTAGCAAACATTGAACAATATCCGATTGACATTAATCTTACTACTAGTCTTCTCCACTATCACTCCGCTTGCATGACAGTGGGGACCCTGTCATTAATTTGGTGCTTAACATTCATGCGTGAAGGGTGTTCCAAGCAGTTGAAGGAACTGTCACGGTTGCGATTGGGCCAGTGCTGCATGGTCACGAAAGTTTGCACGCGTTTTCAAGCCTTGCTAATTTAAGGATTCAAGCGCAAGAATACGTGAAAGAGAACTAGCGCATGCTGTGTGAGAAGTTTTGTGAGAAAACTCCTCGCCTCTGACAGCAAATAATAAAATGAATTCTTTCATGTCTCCGTCTGCTTGAATGGACAAATTCACAGATTTATCTAAAGATACCCACCTTGGCGAGTATCATGAGTAAACATAGTTGGTTATGGTTTAAGTGAACGCTAATCAAACTACAAAAGACAAATCACTCACTGCTCTTCATTGAATAAAGATTAATAAAGATTAAGCTTTATTCAATTTGTACAGGGAATATTATATGCACTGTTGTTTAACATTTCATAACTTTTTTCAATTGCTGTACCTAAAAAAACTACTGTTAGACCTACCTGAAATGCACTTATTTAATTTATTTATTTGTGCTTATAGTTTGATAATTTGTTCTTTTTTATTATTGATTGTTTACTTTTCTTTAATAATCTTTGGAATTTAAATTAGTTAGATGGTAGTTTTAGCTATAGTATTGAAACCTTCATAACCTTATTTATTATAATGCAAGGATACATGGGTCAAAAACAACTAAAACAATAACTATTTTTGAACTATTTCATTTATTACTTTTTTGTGATGGGGCCAGTGAAAATAGAATTAATTAATTAATTGAATCGAAATATTGTGAATCGGAATCGGGACATCTATATCGATGCCCAACCCTATTTTTTTAATTAATATGAATGTTTAGACATGATTTTAGTTGACAGTTTTGGATAGTTTATGAAGTGTTTACAGTAAAATACTGGCTCATCAATTAAGCTTTTGTTTGTGAATTTCTTCTCAGATGTAGATGTTTTGAATGTGCTGTACAATAAGTTTCATCACTTATTCTTTTGGTACCAGAAAAACAGGAAGAACCGGTCCGTTGACCCCAGAGGGTTAATAAAGAGCTAATATCCCAGATAAATGCTTAAAGGGTCACTCCACCCATTTGCATTAAGATTTCTATTGTTAGAAATCCAGTCATACTATTGAATGGTCGTGCAACACTCTTTCATATTCCCCTGAGACGAGAGAAATCCTCAATTTACCTTTTTCACTTCCTCCTACAATGACGCAAAAATCGTAATTTTACGTCAATTTAGGAGGAAGTGTAAAAGGGGGGGATTTCTGTGAAGACTACAAGCACTAGTTCCCACCCTTTCAAACCCGCCCATAGGGGGTTGGACCTAATGCGCTAACAGACCTATCAGATCAGTGCCAGTGCGTTTGATTTCACCGGGAGAAACTTTTTGAAAATATGGACGAAGGTACTGAATACACAGGCGGATGCATTATGGAGGATCTGGATTTTGACGAAGTTATGGTAGAAACGGATGTTCGTGGCTACCTTTATGAGCCACAGTATAGCGACGAGCAGCTGAGGGCTATGGAGGAACCGGAGGCGGCTGAAGCTGCTGCCACCACAGCCGATGCAGACGATCTGCCTGCCGAGGTCGAGGAGCCCGCAATGCCTCGACATGGGGGAGATTGGTGGTGCCTGTGCTCTCATTGTGCGCCAATGGACACAGATCAAGAGCCTGTCTGCTGCCGAGAATTCCAGCGGTGATACGGAATCGGAGGATGACACGGACGTGTGTGTTGTTGCACCCCATATGGATAGCGGCGTCCTGGAGAGCTACTTTAGAATACCTAAGGTCAACTGGCCACGTCAGCCTAACGCCCGTTTCACACATACTCCGTGTGCAGTGTGTATGCGGTGCGTGTTGCGGTGCGTATGCGGTACAGGAGCAGCACACGCTATAGTGCTTTCACATATGCTGCGTTTGCAGTGCAGTGCGTAACTGATCCGCGGCTGTACCACAAACACATAGGCTACTCACTATTTTTATTTCAAATCCAGAAGTTATGCAGCAACTTTTATAAAAAAAAAAGTTGTCAGCATTGCGATTCTCTTTGTATACAAACTTGAATGGACGTATGCATGTTTAAACACAATTTAAACAACATAGGCCTATAATTCCATGCATTACTTCTATATACTGTATATTAAGTTGCTCGAGCAAGTGGTGAAATATTTAACTGTAGCCATAATCAGATGATCAGCGCAATCATGTGCTTTTAATCAACTAGATTCTAATTAAGTAAACACTCCTCCATTCTTCAGATTGTGACAAAAAACAGATGTCAGGGGACTTTTTAAGTTACCAATTCACACACGAAGCAAATGGTGCTTGGACTTAATTAAATTACCGATGCCAGAAGTGCCCCCGCGGCGTCTTTCTCTGATAAGTAATCACAGGATCCTCTGTCTTACCACATGTGACTCAACAGGGGCGCCTCTCTGGCCGGAGATCCCGTGGTGTCCCCTCTGCACGACACCTCACAAACACAGACAACCTTTTGTAATCGAACCACACTGGTCATTGTAATCCAGACTTAAAACTCATCAAATTCGAAGGACGCACACACATACACGGAACTGAAGACGATCAGGAGTCCAACGCGTGACTGACCACGCGACGAACTCTGAATACACACACACACACACACACACACACACACACAAAGAGACAATCATTCTGAACCACGTGTAGTTAAACGTAATGTTTCAAATGTACAAATGTTTTCTGGTTGTGTTCAGGATTCCCTTGTGACCTAATTGATATAACTGTAAGCTTTTATGATATGTGAGCAGTCTGACATTCGTTTAATCACGAAAAATCATGTATCTGCATTTTACTAGCCCTAGGAATGCCGCGAGTGGTATGATTGGAATGATTGGAATCAGAGAAATCGAATAAGATCGAATCACTGACCCAAAATGCAATATGAGGCATACTTTATTAATCCTAGTTTAGAAGTGTATTATTACTAAATTTGTAATTTTCTATGCACATGACCCCGAAGGCGTGTACTTCGCGAACCACAAGGTTTGCCGACACGCCTCCTCCCAAACGATTGGATCAGACGCGTACGAAAGGCGTGTCTCGAGCGCCTTCAAAACCAGGGGCGCCATGTCTCCTCTGTGCTAGCAGTCCTACGCCAGAGAGAGGTTCCCTTCTTCAACAAAACTTCTTCTAATTTTTTTTTATTTTTATTTTTTTTCTCCACTATAAATTTCTCACATTTCAGTCATTGATAGCCCCCCTGAAAAGAAAGACGCCACCTAGTGGCAGACACTCTTCTCAAGCCAGCTATCAGCCTTCTACTGAACTTAAACTGTATGAAATCATTTTCAGTTATGCTTTTCCCGAGGATTATTTTATAATCATTACGAATGACTTCAGTGTTGTTACGATTATTATAAGAAATCAGTCTAATCCTCTTTCAATCTCCCCCAGGCTCATTTGGATTTGAGTCAAACCAATTTTAAATTGAAATTTAAATTGTGTCAAACAGTCCAGGTGAACCACAGAGAGAAAGTGCGCCCCCTTGAGGCTCCAAAACCCACTACAGCGGCCTACCGCTCCCATTTCCGGCTTCCACCTGCATTGAGTTATTGCTAACTTCCAATTGGGTTAGGTTATTTTTCAATAACTACCATCCTGTCTAAAATATTTCTGTGCTATCATCAGTTGGCAAAAGCCGTTCATCCTTTAATTTAGTTTTCCTTTCCATGTAAATTAGTTTTCTCTTCAAAGTCATTTTTGTTACTACCTTACCCCTCTTCAGGTTTATTGTAGTTTCTGTTTTACATAACTAAATTACTCAATTTGGTTTAAGCAAGGAAAATCTTAATTCACTTTAAGCTCCCTTGTTTGTTTTATTTTGCTTGTTGTACAGGTAAAACCCTCAGCATCTGCGGTGGATTGTGGGAGTCCTGGTTGATCTCGGTGGGCGAGTCTGCTGACTGGTGTCGCCGACACTGACCGTGCAGTGACTCTCGAGTTCTTTTATCTCTGCCACGGGTTGCGGCACGCAGTAAGTGACATCAGCAATCTGGTGCTTTTTAGGATCAACCATCAAGCCATCAAGCAAGTCAATTGTTGGGAACGGTGCACAAACCATAGGCGAAACCGCCACGCTAGTTCGCTGGTGGGTTCTGGGCCCCGCCCACCTTTGCAGTGCGGTCGGCCGGTTGATACCTCGGAGATTACCAGGTTGTGTTTACATGTCACGCGCTGTTTGAGAGGGCGTAACCGTGACCAGAGCAACGAAGAGCCCGTAGTCACGGCGGTCAAGTGTTTGGCGGCACCGGAAAGTTCGACCACGCTTGCTGGATCCACCTGGGTTTGACCTCAGTTCACCTCAGGTAAAAAAACTGATTTTGATAAAATCCTGACACTTAATATAAGCCACAGAATATCAGACATTCCCCCGGATAGATTTTCTAAGCGTTTGGTTTACCTCTTTCCCCCTAAGACAAACCCTCTTAGTTCTTAGAGGTTACGCTACAGAGCAGGTCAATTCACTTAGGTGTTATTTTCACTGCGATATTTTGATTTTGCTTTCCCCTCTCGATCATCTTTTTTTCCTTTGTTTTGTTTTGCTCTGTTGTGATTTGTTTCTTTCAGTTCACCAAGAGACCTCAAGGAAGTTAAACAATAAGAGTGACAACCAGGCAGCCTCTATTTTCGGGTCCCACGCTGACCCGCATAAATTGACCCGCCTAACTGTCTACGGCAGTCAGCCAAAATTTCTATAGACGGCACGGCCGTACTACGGCTCGTTAGCCTCAAAAACAAAACAAAGCTTGCATTGGCCCTTTTTGTGTGTGTTGTGTTTCTCTCGCCCTACAGTGAGCAAAAATGTCACGCGCTTCCAGTCCTGCGGCCCATTGGAGCAATCTGGATGCTTGGTTAGGAGCCATGACAACCGGCTGCCTGCCCAAGGACGCTGGTGACCCAAAACCCCTGACCCGACAGGAACTGGACGCCGAAGTAGACCAGCTAATGTCCAACGACCCCACGCAGGCCTACAGCTCAAAGGAATGAAGCCGGATAAACGGAAGTCTAGCTCACAACTTAGTGGCACAGGCACGCTTGGCGGAGGAGGACAACGCCAATCTGGAAAAGGAAATTGCAGGACTAAAGACTCAACTAAAGGAGGCCCGCAAAAAGAAGGACCACACACAGAAACGTCTGGATCAGCTACTTCTGGAGGCTGAAGCCAAGGACGAAACGTACCCAGAATTACAAGAGGAAGTGGAAAGACTGCAAAAGGCCTTGGAGGATCTGCGCACGGACACAGACAAGAGGTTGCAGTCGGAAAAACGGACCATGGAGGAACTCCAGGACAAACTGCAACATGGCGACACTCTGTTGAAAAGAGCAGAGATTGAGTTAAAGGACAGAGAGGCCAAAGCCAAGGCCTGTGAAAGACATTTGCAAGCGGCCCGAGCTGAAATTAACGAGCTTGTCCAACAGAGACAAGATCTAAAAGATGAACTTGACATTGTCCACAGAGAACTGAAACATTCTTACAGACTGCAGGGCAACCTGGAGGGGGGAACACCCATCACTCAGTTTCCCCTTACCAGCGAGCCTGCACGTTTCAGCCAATCCCCCAAAGCTGAAGGAGGGGAAGCAAGCCCACGGCGCGACACCACTCTAGCCAGCCGCTACGAGCTCCCACCAGCTGAAGAGGAGCAGGGCCCCAGACCGAAGGGTAGGGCCATCGGTCACCACACGGCCCCCAAAGAACTGGACAAGCTTGCTAGAAACATCCCGACCTTCACTCCCAATCCAGCAGGAGGTCACGATGTACACTCTTATTTAAAAGACATTGACTTTCCCTTACAAACTGTGGACAACGCCACTACTTGGGATAAGTTGTATCTTCTCAGGATCACTTCAAGCCGTGACGTGAGAAGCTTCCTAGACCGTCAACCAGACACCGTCAAGATGGACTACCAGCAATTGCGGCAAGCTCTGATTCGTGAATTCTCCGATCCAGAATCAGACCAAGGTATCATAGCGGCAATGGACCTGAAACAAGCCCGACTCGAAACGCCACAAGCGTATTACGGCCGCCTCCAACAAGCCTACTTCGGATCACGCAATGAGCCAGGCATGGAAGAGGACTGGAATTTCAAGACCCTGTTTCTACGGAATCTCCACCCTACCCTCTCCCATCATCTGGGAGTCTTGGCTGAGCCAAGGACTATGTCAATTCAACAATTGCGTGACCTGGCTCACAAAGCATACACCAAACAAAGAACTATCTCTGAAAAGACTGTGAGAAACGCCACGATCTGCCCCGTCTTTGAGCACCGCTCAGAGCTGCCCCTAGAGGGCGCACAGCACCCCACTTACAAACCTGTCAACAGAGAGTCAAGACCGTTTCAGGCCAGCAGAGGTCAGCGCGGTCGTGGGGGTGCTCGCCCAAGGCAACAGAACGACCACTCTAGGCAATTCTGGGACCGGCCTCGCCCCTCCCACAACCAAACGGGAGGGGGCACCTGGGAAGCCGGCCGGCAACCCAGAATGAGCCGACCTCCATCTCCCCGAACACTAAGCCCAGAGAGCCGGTCTAAAGACCCCGCTCGACGTGACACTGGCAAACTGAAGGTGGAGCCCACATCCAACAGAAACATCACAGCCACATCTGAAGCTGCAGAACTTCTGAGCGTCCTGAGAGAGTTTCTTCAAAAGAAATCTCGCAAGGATGACAAAGATAAACCAGACACCGCATGACTAAACCTTAGGACTGAAGCCAACTCCACTCCCAACGTTCCTCCCGTTGATAGCCCCACAGACACTGTCAAACCACAGACTATGGAACTCGCTGTTACATCACAAAGTGACAGCTTCACTCACACCCTCCAACTGACAGCCCCCCAGAACACTGTTTGTCAGCCACAGACTAGTGAATTCATCGTTGCATCACCAACTGACAACACCCCTCACTCACTCCGGCTGACAACCGCACTTCCTGAACAAAACGCTGCCCTTCCTGAACAAAACTGCAGCAGCGCTCACACAAAGGTACCAGACAGTGCTGTCTTGTTGATCTGCACCCACAACGAGCCACACGAAACATACCCACACTGTTTATCGATCAACACGCAAGACCCCACACCAAAACTCCTGAGGAACCTGATCGAAAAAGGAGTGGCATGCAAACTCTACCTAACAATCACTTTGGAAAAGGAGGTGAGACTCGAAGCGCTTGTGGACACAGGCTCCGATCTCACACTCATATCGACTGAACTTTTTGAAAAACTTAAATTTGAAGCTCAAAAACAGAATCGAACTCTTAACTTCCACACTTGTGAGCTGAATGTGCAGTCATACAGCCAAAATGACATCCAACTAAGAAACGTAGCTCCCATTCACCTGGCAATCGGTCCTATGAGCCTAGTACACCCTGTCTACGTTTCGCCAATGAACATTTATCCATTTCTCATAGGCAAGGACCTGCTGGATCGATTCGAGCCGTTACTGGACTTCAAACACCTGCAAGTTTGGGCTCAAGTGCGTGAACCTCTCCCCCTCCAGCCACGCATATCTGCTCAGCCAGACTGTCAGGTCACAGGGTTCACGGGAATTCCCTCAGCCAGATATGACGACCCAGTCACAAAAGCTGATCAGGGGTCAAGTTCACTACTCTGGACTTTCAAAACCAGCCAAGGCTCTGATACCTACTGCCCTCAGGTCAGGACTGACCTACAACTGCAAGATATAACCACAACAGACATTATCCTAGCACTATGGGCAGACAACTCAGCCATCAGTCTCTCATTATTCAATGCAATCCTTGACAAAACACCGGACCTGCCTTATACCAGCAAACGCACACGTTTCCCTCTCAACGCACATACATCTTCCATGATAGCTGCAAAAGGGATCTGTGCTTTGCAATTAAAGTGGAATAACCGGTGCCTGACCCATTACTTCCTGATCCTACCGGATCCGGTCCACGATGTCTACATTGGAGCAGACGTTTCGCTTCGTCTCAAAGCTCATGTGGACATGCTCAATGAAGTGGTATGGGCCCCAATGACTTTACAACAACCTGTTCTCATCGATCATGAAAATCTACTGTCAGGGCAGACCATCCCAGAAGTCTGCACCCTAATCAACGAACAGAGAACAGTGATTCAAGCCTACACTAAAGGGGTCACTGTACGGCTCAATATGCGACGTGGCCAAACCTTAAACCACACGCTGGCTTTCTTCCAACCTTCACCTGAATGTGGGGACCTTGGACTCACACTCGAAGCCACACCCCTCACAGAAGTGTCATCTCGGGTGGTCTACATTCTGTTCAACAACTGCACAGCAACGAACATCAACATCCCCAGATCCTACAGGCTAGGATGGCTAGTGAGCCACGACTTTAATGACTTTGAACTTGTATTACCTATCATCGGGCCCATCCCACCTGCACTGATACCTGAAGGGCACACTGACAACACAGTGTTCACAGTTCCCTTCCAACTCATTGCCATCACATCTGTCATGTCAGTAGCCAAAGACAAAGTGTGCAGAACTAAGCTGACAGAGGACCAACACCTCGCAGTGTACACAGTCTCCCACCAGCCTGTCAGTGAGACTAATGCACCGGCTACACCTTTAAAAATCAACCCGACCGATGACACACCGACAGAGGAGCCATATCAAGGCTTTGAATCTCAAGTGCAGCAAATTCTACAAGATGCTGATGCGCTTCAGGACGACGCAGACCGCCAAAGACTAAGACAAGTCCCTTATAAGTTCAAAGACTCCTTTGCCAAAGACTCGTTAGACTGTGGCCTCACCCACCTCCACACGGTGCGCATCCCCACGCATCCTGAGGCTCCTCCCACTTTCGTCAAGCAGTACAAAATTCCCATTGCCTCGCACGAACCAGTGCAGGAAATCATCGAATCCATGCTTGAGAAAGGTGTCATCCGTCCATGTAACAGCACCTACTCTGCCCCCATCTGGCCCGTTCTCAAACCGAATGGGAAATGGCGGCCCACCATTGACTATCGAAAGCTGAATCAACAGGTGCCATTATCACGGTGGCCCATGACACAGCTGGAACAGGAAATACCCCGAATCAGAGGAGCCACCATTTTCTCTACACTCGATGTGGCCTCTGGATTCTGGACTATTCCGGTGCACCCAGAAGACCAACACAAGTTGGCATTCACATTTGGCAACCGACAGTTCACCTTCAACAGATGCCCGTTCGGGTATGCCAACTCACCAGCTGAGTTCAACATCTTCCTGAACAAAGCCTGCCCAGACGCCAGGATGAGAGGTAACCTGATTTACGTAGACGATGTTCTCATGAAGAGCACGACGGTGGCCGACCACCTGAAAGAAATAGACTATGTTTTGAACCAGTGGTCCGCTGCTGGCGCTAAAATAGCGTTACACAAGGGACAGTGGTGTCGTACCAAGGTTAACTACGTGGGCATGCTCATCGGACCCCATGGCATTGAACCACAATCAAACCGTATCCATGCCATTCAAAACATCAAGCCTCCCACTAACGTCTCCGAACTATGAAGTTTTCTAGGGGTATGCAATTACTCTCGACAGTTCATCGAAAACTATTCATACATCACCAGGCCCCTCACCGCTCTGCTGAAGAAAGATTGCCCTTTCATCTGGTCAGACGCTCAACAACATGCCATGACAGAACTAAAAAGACATTTGTGCACAGCTCCGTCTAGCTTACCCCGATCCTCAAAAGGAATTCTACCTGGAAGCTGGGTTTTCTGACCAATGTCTCAGTGCTGGCCTATACCAACGGCACGACCAAGACAAAAAGGTGGTCGCATATGCCAGCAAGACACTTCTCCCTCCAGAATGTAAATTCTCAGACTGCGAAAAAGCTTTGCTCTGCACAGTATGGGCCATACAGCGTTTCTCCAACTACATTGGAGCACAGAAAGTTATAATAGACACCTGCCACCAGCGCGTAATGTTCCTCAACAGCCAACGCATCCGAGATGGCCCAGTAACCAATGCACGCAATGCAATGCACGTGGTTAATGGCTCTCCAAGGACGAGATGTTGAGGCCCGATATGCACAGAATCACAAGTCGGCATTGGGAAACGGCCTGGCTGCATGTCAAAACTACTCTGACAACCCACCTGCTGCGATGCTGGACACACCAGAGCACCAACAGCCACAACTGACCTGTCACAGGTACTTTGACAAGAATGTGTGCGAAGGCATGCCCACAGCTTATGTCGACGGATGCTCCTACAACCACGAGGGCATACTAAAGGCAGGTGCAGGGGTACTGTGGGTTGACAACCACCCATGCTCACCACAACACTTCAACCTGGGCCCACAGTCATCACAATATGCAGAGGTAGCAGCAATTCTCATAACTCTGCAAATCGCAGCAGCCCATAACATCAGAGAACTTCTCATATGCACAGACTCTAACTATGCCAGATTCAGTTTTGTTTGCCATCTCCCAATCTGGAAACAAAACGGTTTCAATACAGCAAACAACAAGCCTGTCAAACACAAACACCTGTTCCAGGAATGTGATAACATCACAAAAACACACGATGTCACCGTGTACTGGAAGAAGGTCAAGGGACATTCTAAACTGCCAGGCCAAGACAAAAACTTTAATGACCACACCGATGCGCTTGCCAAAACCGGCGCCCTCCACGGTGAGCTGTGGTCTCCCCCAAACCCCTTACCCACCCCCGCTGTTGCGGTACTAACCCGCAGCAAACGCCCCTTACCTCCTACGGCACCAGCGTCACAAATGCTATCGCTAACTCCGCAAATTTCCAACAACGATATTGCGGATATGCAAGCCACAGACACTGCCATAAAGACAATTCTTGACCACCTCTCTGACCCCGCCTGCCACCCGATCTCACCATCAGACATCGATGCTGACTCATACCTCAGACATCTACATAACTCCAGACATATGCTGCGTGTGCGGGACAACATTCTATGGTTTGGCCCTGATGACACCACACCGCCTAGACTCGTGGTGCCACTTTGCCAAAGGGGGGTAATGCTAATGCACGCCCACAACACACCCTATGCTGGACACCACGGTACCAAAGCCACGTATGAGACACTTAGACAGGTGGCATACTGGCCAGGCATGCAACAAGATGTGGCAGAGTATGTGAGAGAATGCTTGGTCTGCTGTCAATTCCAACCATCAAACCCCAATCACAGAGCCCCACTGCAACGCAGAGGAATCACGTTCCCGTGGTCAGACCTCCGAATTGACTGGGTAGGACCTCTGCCCAGGTCAACAAGAACTTTCTCACGGTGGTGTGTCAGTTTACCAAGTGGGTAGAGTGTCTGCCAGCACCTAACGACAATGTCCAGACAACGGCATATCTCCTGATGAACCACATCTTCTCCCGGTTCGGATTGCCATTAAGAGTCAACTCAGACAGAGGCACCCACTTCACTGCCGAGATCATGCAAAAGATCTGGAGATGTCTAGGGGTACAAGCTAAACTTCACATTAGTCAGCATCCAATCGCGTCTGGTCAGGTAGAGAGATCGAACCGAATGGTGGTCCACATGCTAAGAAAGTACGTATCGGCTAATCAGAAAGACTGGGATGTGAAACTCCCCCTCGTGCTGATGGCCCTCCGAGCCACACCGCAGGAATCAACACAGGTGTCCCCGTTTGAACTCATGACCGGGCGGCAGATGACCCTGCCATTACACCTGCTGTATCAACCGGGAGACCACAACCTCGTCACCGCCTAGACCACGTCCCAGTACCTGGACGAGCTCCATAAACACTTGAAAACAACTTTCGCTTTCGCCCAGCAACATCTGAAAACCAGCGCTTAAGGGCAGAAAGCATATTACGACCAAAAAGCATCACACCAGGAACTCAACGTGGGCGACAAAGTCCTGTACTACAGTTTCGCCCTGCCACCCAAGGGGTTGTCAAAGAAGTTCCTGCCCCACTGGACGGGACCTCACGAAATTGTGAACAAACTCTCCCCCGTTGCATACCAAATCCAGCTGAAACGGGGACCGAGAGAACCAGTTCTCAAATGGGTCCACCGCAATCAGATTAAAAGACATGTGGCCTCTAGTAGGGACAGACAGGAAGGGGCCAATGAAAACTAAAACTCAACCGCTGTCATCGCAGCGAAAAGATGTCCCACACAACCCGGGACAAACCTCGCTGACCTGTGCCTTCTCTCTTTCCCCTTTTCCTCCATACCTCTCTCTCTTGCCTGTAACAGGATGCTGCTGTGGATTGCCATCATGTGCCTTCAGTCGACCAGAGGCCAGCCACCAGCCGACGTCATCTCACCAGGACCGGCCTCGGGCATCGTGTTGAGAGAGCAACCGGGACTCCTGATTACTAACTGCCGAACACACACACAGAAGGTGTACGTGCGACTCGACCCTCGAAATGTCTACCGTATGCACTACCCAAGAGCGGTAGCCCAGTACAGCTGGGCAGGTGCCCGATGGACAGAAACCGCCCTCAACCACGCCGAAGCCGATGTCGAGCACATGCTGAACCAACTCGAGAAGATGACCGTCACCCAAGCTGAATTGGGAGGACACAACAAACATTCCAAGCGGTTCCTGGGAGCGTTGCTCGGAGCCGCTGCCGCCGTAGGCACGCTGTTCAACATTGGTATGTCCAGTGTCAACGCTGTGAAGATAGCCACGGTGCGTAAATATAAAATCGCAAACATTTTAAATTAAAACTTAAAATTGACAAAAGCAGCCGACTCTCATGCCTTTTCTTTTGCATTTACATTTTAATACAATAAATCTTGCATGTCACAAAGAACTTGTTTCTCCATCTCCACGAATGAGACGAGTGTCGTTCATTATGTCCTTGTTGAGGTAAATTGTAATTTTCCTTGCTTAAAACCCCGGTCTTAAAATAAAAAGATGAAAAGTAGTATTTAATTAAATACATGGTGAGATTACTACCTTTTATTGAATTAAATGCATTTATGGTGAAATTACTACATTTTCAGGTCAATCTGTGTTCATTTTGACCACGAACCGTGCGTTGTCCCTTTAATTCAGCGTTTGCAGCACAGCAAAAATAGACTCGGTGCGGAAACGATCGCTGCACTGCTGTATACGCACCGCAACTGGAACGGATCGACGGACTGCATCCGCGTGCAGTGTGAAAACTCTAACCTGTTAACATGGGTACGGAAAAAAATACGCACCGCATACGCACTGCAAACGGAGTATGTGTGAAACGGGCGTAAGCCTACAGGGTCAAATGGTCGTCTATCTGTAAAGTACGTTTATTTTTATTTTGTTAACACGCTAACGTGGCAGGTTCATTGCACAAATATCTTTCAGTTAAGCTAGCTACTGTAGTAGGAGTGGTCTGCGGAGCTGAGCATTGCAATGCACTATGCGGATTGTTGTCTACAATCCACAAGCACTAAAAAGTCATTTTCTGCCTTTTATCGGCCAAGAAGGTCCCAAATTAGAAATTTATGATACTATTCTACTACATATATGACCCACTTTCAATACATATTCATCTATGCACCGGTGGAATGACCCTTTAAGCACATGAATGAGCAGAGTGCTTTTGAACTTCACCTTTTCTGTAAACTGGATATATAATAGGGCTGCAACAACAAATCGATAAAAATCGATTATTAAAAGAGTTGGCACCAGATTTAATTATCGATTCATTGTGTCGCGTTATTATTATTCCAGTATTAACTTTTTTAACCCCCTGGGGTCGACGGTATCGCGGGCGATACCAGCTCACTTTTTTTCTTATCAGTGCAAAAGACACTCAAAATACTCTGGTGATTTTGATCTTACACATTTTTGTTATACATCATTCAAAACTGTTAAATGTCTTCTTTTATTTGTGTACACTAATAATAAAAACAAAATGTTGTGTTTTTCGTAAATTAAAGAAAATAAACATGATGCGCGTTCTGCCGTCTCCCTCAATGTGAAGTTCATTCTGAAACGCAACAGAAAATGATCTGTAACTCAGCTTATGTTTGTCAGACAGACTTGACATGTCTTTACAAAGCTTGGAATCTCTATTTTTAAATTATGTAAATTATATCAAAAGCAAATATTCTCTGTTTAAGTAATCAGTATGAAGGCAACGACATTTATAGTTTCTCAAACGTGTCCTAATTAACTCTGTGACAACACCCACGCACGCAAGAGCGATTGACATGCAAGTGATCCACGTGAAGGAGCAGACCTGAAAATGCCCTCGTCACCTCAAAACAAAGAATCAGTGACTTCAGTATCCTACTCCTCTGCTTTACATCCAGTTTGGAAGACTTTGTTTGTGCTGTGTTGTGCTGGGCAGCTTGGATTTACCTCATAGGATCGTGATTTAAAGACGAGAAAGATTTTTAAGGTAAGACATCCACTCAATGTTATTGTTATAAACTTTACATTGCACAACTAGTCAAACTGATGCCAGACTAAAATGTACTTTATGAAATGAGATTGGAGTAAAAACATGTCTACAGTAATTCTAAAGTTATATACATGTACACAGGAGGATAATAAAACACAGCATGATATACAAGTATCTTATATGAGAATTTACTCTAATATGGTGAATGTTTAGAAAAGTGTTAACTGTTAAATACAGTTTTAGGGTATCTGCTCAAACGTAGATATGTATATGTGGTAACAATAATGTTTCATAGTTTGAAGCAGCTCGATTGCTTCAGTAAATGTTCTCTACACTCGCTGAGTGTTTCAGTCAGTCGCGCTGTGCGTTTGAAAAGCAAAACACGCCAAACAATAGGCAATCTCATTTCATAACGTCATAACGAATGGAAACATTTGAAGTAACATGATCCATATATTTTTCTCTAGTGTAGCCTAGTGTTTCTGAAGTGTTCATTTTTAACGAGTTATAGGCCGCCAGCTATAGGCTATTGTTATTGTTATTTTATGCAGCCCTACACATAAAATGAACACCAGGTTGGTTGTTCTTTTATAGGTATATTTATGTGTAGCCTTCACGTATATCCCACAAGGCACAACCAACCTGGTGTTCATTTTATATATATATATAGCCTATATATAATGTAAGTGTGTGTGTGTATTTTGTACATTTTAAATCACAATTTTAACCAGAAAAATCTAAAATGTATTCCCAAAATCATGCAGCCTATAGTTTATCTTGATATCAGCATGTTCACAGTTGTTTCTTTTTTCTTTTTCTTTTTTTTCAGGGATCAGATGCCACTGTATGAGCATGCTGACTTCAACATTCACATGAGTCTCTGTACATGAACATGGTAAAGAGAAAAATCAAACACCTTGGAGATGACAGGTATGTAGACTACTATGTTTCAAGAATGGCACAAAGGTGTGTGACTGTCCAAGTATCTGTCTTTAGATCAGTGTGTTTACTAATGTGCTATTTTGTCATTTGTTGTGTATCTTTGGATTATGTTGTGTTGTAAATAAATTGTGTTGTAAAATAAAGCCAAACAATCTGAAAGCCATTCTTTTTAAAATGTCTCCTCATTCTTTGTGCAAGGCTCCTCATAATGATTGGGCCCGATAGCACCTAATAGGGCCATTAGGAGATGGTCTTTGCCTTTCTCAGGTGTAAAAAACTATATATTAATGGGTGGTTTACGCCTCCTCGCATAAAGCTTTCTTACACAAAACATGTCTGACAAAATTTAAATAAATATATTGTAAGGCTGAGCAATTTTATCGATTCTGCGATATAAATCGATATATTTTTTTTCCCAAGAAAGTATCGATTTTTAAGCCGCGAGCATCGATACACAAGTCCCATGCAAATACCCCGTGTTTACCCCGATTCGCTTTAAAGCTTGGACGTTTTCGGTTCTGCTTTCGGTAGGTACTGGAGAAAATAGAAAATACACGTTGCTCTTTGCAGTCCAGAATAGAGAGAGCGATCTCTCACGCGGAGCCACAGCACGCGCGCACAACACGACACGACAGCCCTGCTCAATGACTGACAATGAGGATAGAACTAAACATTCAAACGTGGTTACACTTTAGATCTGGGATAATATTCTGATTTTATTTTAGATTCGGCTTTCAGAGATTATAAAAAGAAGATATTTGAGATGAAACCAAACCAACTGCATTATGTCTAGAGCAACTTCCTTCCCTTCACAGCGATGCGCTGTCATTTCTTCCCTAAAACCCAAACGTACCGTCAGAATCAGCACGATCGGTGATTGTTGAAAAATGCAGTCTCTACTGTTGCTAAATTGCGGACGCGTTTAATCATTAAAAGAGCTATTAAAAGCACAAACATCTGCGCAAGAGTTGTTCACAAGGCGACGCGCGCTCCGAAATGGACTGCAACGAGACAAGAAAAGTATAGGCTACTTAACTTTGGGCTTCATGTGCGCATATAAACTATCAATTATACATAATAATATAAAAATGACCAGCTATGAGATTCACTGAAACATAGTTTATTCACTTAAACAGTTTATGTCTTAAATGGACGTAAATAGTTGGGATAAAATGATGATGTATCAGTCACCTATTAGATCTGCACTCGGTCTTAAAGGGGCAGCGTCTAATAAACCTGCTGACGATGGAGCCATTAATGTGAATCAAACAACAAAAGGCACTCAAAGCTCTTGTATGAATAACTTAAACTTGTCGAGTCAGAGACATATATTGTGTAAATCAAGTTTTTAGTTTTCAGTTCAAATAATTCAATCCAAGTAAATGGAACACTCACAAGATGTCACCAAAATCACTCTATCCCCTTTAAATCTTTCAGAAAATGATGTAAGTGTATCGAATTATATCGAATCGTTGGCTGAATATCGTGATATATATCGTATCGTGGGCTGAGTATCGTGTATCGTAACGTAAGATTTGTGTATCGCTACAGCCCTAATATATTTTCTTATCTGAATGAGTGGTCAGGATGATTTTCACATAGTTTTGAAACAAAAATTCTAGGCCATGTGATACAATTTTCAAAAGTCTTGTGAAGAAATAATCAGTATGGGTTTTATGACCTTATTTCAGTGACATTTGTTTTTAGTTTTTTCACAAACCACGCTTAAACGTCAAACGCTGCTGACATATTATTGTAGCATGTCAGAACACCTCCAGGACCCAGAAAACACCTCAGACCCCAGAGGGTTAAAACAAGTTGAGTTGAGCACGGAGCGTAGCAGATGTATGAGGGTGAACTCCGAGAGAGAGAGAGAGAGAGAGAGAGAGAGAGAGAGAGAGAGAGAGATCTTCTCAGGACAGAACAGTTCAAACAGTTACTTCAAAATGAGACCCAAAGGCTTTTTAGGAAGTTCTAGACAACCTTAAAAACAGCATTCTATTTTAGATTATACTTGCATTGATATGGCCCCTTTTGTGCAGCTGGTTTGAAAAGAAACGTAGGCTGATGTCCGGAGTTTCGTTCGGACGGAGGTAGATGTTGCGATCTCTTCAGCTCGTACGACAGATGCTTAAGCTTAAATTCGTTTCGTTCGTGAGTGCACTGAACGAAGGAAAACTATCAACTGAGGTAGATAACGGAAAGAAAACTTAAATTAAAACGAAATTTAGAAAGCAAACGAAGAGCTCCGGTTGGAGTTCTTGTTGAAGAAGGGAACCTCTCTCTGGCGTAGGACTGCTAGCACAGAGGAGACATGGCGCCCCTGGTTTTGAAGGCGCTCGAGACACGCCTTTCGTACGCGTCTGATCCAATCGTTTGGGAGGAGGCGTGTCGGCAAACCTTGTGGTTCGCGAAGTACACGCCTTCGGGGTCATGTGCATAGAAAATTACAAATTTAGTAATAATACACTTCTAAACTAGGATTAATAAAGTATGCCTCATATTGCATTTTGGGTTAGTGATTCGATCTTATTCGATTTCTCTGATGCCAATCATTCCAATCATACCACTCGCGGCATTCCTAGGGCTAGTAAAATGCAGATACATGATTTTTCGTGATTAAACGAATGTCAGACTGCTCACATATCATAAAAGCTTACAGTTATATCAATTAGGTCACAAGGAAATCCTGAACACAACCAGAAAACATTTGTACATTTGAAACATTACGTTTAACTACACGTGGTTCAGAATGATTGTCTCTTTGTGTGTGTGTGTGTGTGTGTGTGTGTGTGTGTGTGTGTGTGTGTGTGTGTGTGTGTGTGTGTGTGTGTGTGTGTGTGTGTGTGTGTGTGTGTGTGTGTGTGTGTGTGTGTGTGTGTGTGTGTATTCAGAGTTCGTCGCGTGGTCAGTCACGCGTTGGACTCCTGATCGTCTTCAGTTCCGTGTATGTGTGTGCGTCCTTCGAATTTGATGAGTTTTAAGTCTGGATTACAATGACCAGTGTGGTTCGATTACACAAGGTTATCTGTGTTTGTGAGGTGTCGTGCAGAGGGGACTAGTGTGTCTAAGATCGTGCGAGAGAGAGTGAGAGAGAGAGAGAGAGACAAGTTTGTCTTAGATCGTGCGAGAGAGAGAGAGAGGAACTTTGATTAATGGACAACAATATAAATAAAAACACTGAATTAGCAGACTGTGATTTGAATCAGATAGACAGAAGATAAAACACTTTCTTGTCTGTCCAAGTACCACTACAAGGGGATAATTTTTTCCACAATTTGCAGCTCTGAATTTTTCAAACTTTACTCTAAATGACTTCACTATATGCTCGGAAAGGATGAGCTGCAAAATACCTTACACACCAAAGGAGGTGGTCAATCCATTGTATTAGTTTTTTTATATTATTTTATATTGTATTTATACACATTGTATTTATAATTAATATTAGGATAGACTAGGGCTGGGCGATAAATAGATTTAATCGATTAACTCGAATGTGTAGTTTACGCCGATTTTTTTGATTAAAAATCCGTTTTCTCTTTAACAAACGCCGATGCTCCCATCTGGGCTCCCGTAGTTCCGACCGGGCTCAGAGCTTGCCATGATAGAGATACACAAACAACATGGCAAATGAGCAAGACCGCGGCAGCAGAAGCACACCCGCCGAAAACATTTAGGCAACAAGCTGAATCTCCAGGGCCGCCAACTCTCACGGGTTCACTGTGAGAGACGCAATTCTGTCACTTTTTACACGCTCTCACGCCACACATCCATTTTCGCACGCAGAGAAAAATCGCGAAGCAAAGAAGGACACTGACACCGATAGACAAGACAGAGCAGGTTACTATCGATATGAAACAGATTCTCAGCTCTCAGATTCTGTCAATTTTATTACAAAATTCAAACAATAAACACCGTTTTGCCGCTTGTAAATGTAACGTGAAAGATCTCAATTCAAGCGGCACGTGAACCGAACATCTGTTACTCTTTACTACCAACTTACGGAAATGTAATAAAATCGATCGATCAGTGTTTTTCAAACGCGGAAAGATGTCCATAAAACAACTGGAGAACAACATATGTCACGTTACTTTACATTTACCTCAGGATGGCTTTTAATGACCCATAGCACGCATGTTAGTTAGACGCATTATAAAATAAAAAACGCATTATATTTAATTTGAGTTAGTTTTAACCTTTAATAATACCAGCTGACAGGGCTCTCTGTGTGTTTACAGCATTAGGTGATTTTTTTTTTTTTGGGAGATCAATTAACACATTAACGTATCTACTGTACCTATTTATCCAAAGGAATATATATTGAATCAAGATCAGAATCAAATCACAGGAATTGAATTGAAATTGTGAAATTTTTCAATAAATTTGTGTTAAGCAAAAATAAAAACAGTAGCATACCAGTAAACTTAATAAAATTATGTTTAGTTACCAAATAATTTGACAATCACAATACACTTATTGTGATGCAAGTTTTTTTGGGGTTTTTTTTACTCATCCCCCCAATCCCAATCCACCCATTTTATTTTATGTTACATTTTCATTGTTTTCAAAGACAGGGCCTGTCCTCTTGTCTTTTTGGCTTGTTGTTTCTGATTGCACTTTAATGGAGATCAAATCCCAGAAGGGAATATTAAAACAAAATAAATTTAAAACTTGTTTTGAACAATTTCTTTGTCATCTGCAGATTGATTTTAAGTAGGGATTAAAATTATTATTATTTGACCCAAAATAATTACAAATTATTATTTAGTGTTTTTATCACATTAAAAGAGATAATGCTATAAACAGGCAAAACGACTCGGTTACTAACGTAACCTCGGTTCCCTGAGAGGAGGGAACGAGTATTGCGTAAGTAGCTTACGCTATGGGAAAACTCCTTTTCTCGAGAATACTGAAGTCTTTATGTAAAACGCATTGCAGCTGCACAGCTGACAGCAATGAACGAAGGAATTTCGGTCATTGGCTGTGCTGCGGCAACTTGCTCGAACCAATGACGGGGCGACTCTGAATGCGCGACCAATGAGCGCACTTCGCGCCCGCGCGCGTCAGAGCCCGTCAAGATGGGCGTGGCCAAGAGCTATTTATTGGGCGCCCCGTCATGAGAGTTCTTTAGGTTAAAACGACTGAAGCGAACTAACCAAGCACAAGCACGGCAGCTTTCGCAATACTCGTTCCCTCCTCTCAGGGAACCGAGGTTACGTCAGTAACCGAGTCGTTCCCTTTCGAGAGGTCTCTCCTATTGCGTTAGTAGCTTACGCTATGGGAACACCATGCAAAACGCCGTGCATGCTGAACTTCGCCTTATGATAGCCAGAGGCAGGTGCCTGAGCTGAAAAGCAAAATTATCATCCAACTAGCCGGCAGAGGCGAGCTTTATATGTGGGAAAAAATACAGAGCGGCTAGAAGGCGCTCAGTGTGACACAAGCACATACATAATCTAGATACGAACTCGTAGTTCAACTAGCATCATGCTGATAGTACATTGGAATGCAATGTCGGGACCTGTAGGTTGTAGAACCTGATAAATGTGGACGGTGAGGCCCAGCCTGCCGCCGCACAAATATCCTCGATCGGTATCCCGCTCGACCATGCCCAGGAAGAAGCCACACTCCTGGTGGAGTGTGCTTTGACTCCCCAGGGGCATTGAAGTCCCTTAGCTTCATAAGCCAGTGCTATAGCCTCAACTATCCAGTGAGAGATTCTCTGCTTTGAAACGGCGGAACCTTTCGTACGGCCGCCAAAGCATACAAACAGTTATTCTGTCTGTCTGAATAGGGCAGAACGCTCCAAATACACTCTGAGAGCCCTAACGGGGCAGAGTAGATTAGCGTCGTGTTCGTCTGCTGGAGACGGCAGCGCAGTTAGGGAGATAACCTGTGCTCTGAAGGGAGTGGTGAGCACTTTAGGAATATACCCGTGTTTTGGTCTAAGGACGACCCTGCAGTCGTTAGGTCCGAATTCTAGGCAGGCAGCGCTTGTCGAAAGCGCGTGCAGGTCGCCCACTCTCTTGACCGAGGCGAGTGCCAGCAAGAGCGCAGTCTTAAGTGAGAGCTGTTTAAGGTGCACGGTTCGGAGTGGTTCGAACGGAGGCCCTTTAAGAGCGTCTAGGACAGTAGCTAGGTCCCAGATCGGCACTGAGGGGGGGCGTGAAGGGTTCATCCTCCTAGCGCCCCTTAGGAAACGAATAATTAGGTCGTTTCTTCCCAATGGACGTTCCATTACAGGGTCGTGTGACGCTGTGATGGCCGCCACATATACTTTGAGCGTGGAGGGGGTGCGGCCCGCCTCCAAAAGCCCTTGCAGAAAAGCGAGTACGTTCGTAATCTTGCATGTTTCAGGGTTCAGGCCCTTGGCATTACACCAGTCACTGAACACTTTCCATTTCTGAGCATATAAGCGTCTTGTGGAGGGCGCCCGCGCCTCAGCAATGGTTTTTAGTGCTTCGCTCGTGAGGTTCCTGGGAACCCGTTGAGGGGCCATGCATGAAGGGCCCACAGATCGGGGCGGGGATGAAATATCATCCCGCTGGCCTGACTGAGGAGGTCTGGCCTCAGTGGAATCGGCCGTGGTGCAGATTGCATTTGCATCAGATCTGGAAACCATGTTTGGTTCTTCCAAAGTGGGGCTATCAGAAGCACTGCGTTTTGCTCCTCTCTGACCCGACTGATGACCTGTGGCAGCATCGCGATCGGGGGAAAGGCATATAAGGGGCGGCTCGGCCAGCTCTGGGCGAGCGCGTCCGTGCTTTTCGGAAGAAAAGATAGCAGTGCGCGTTCTCCTTGGAGGCGAAGAGGTCGATCTCCGCTTTGCCAAAGGTTTTCCATAACCACTGAATCGTCAGCGGGTTGAGAGCCCATTCTCCTGGGAGAATCTTGTCTCTGGATAGCATGTCTGCCCCCTGGTTCAGGACGCCTGGCACATGCGCTGCTCTCAGCGAGCGCAAGTTGTGCTGGGACCATAAAATGAGTCTCCTGGCCATTGAATGCATGGAGCTCGACCTGAGTCCACCCTGGCGATTTATGTACGACACTACCGTCATGTTGTCCGTTCGGACCAGGACGTGTTCGTTTTTTAGATGTGGAAGCAGGGCTCTGAGAGCCAAAGCGACCGCTTTCATCTCCAGACAGTTTATGTGTAGGCGCTTTTCCGGGTTTGACCAAAAGCCGGAGACAGCCCTGCCCTCGTAAAGGGCCCCCCAACCTATTTTGGAGGCATCTGTCGTTATCATCTTTCTCCTTGTGTTCACACCCAGACTCACGCCTGACTGGTACCAGTCGGCGGCTTTCCAGTGCGTCAGGGCTTTTATACAGCCGTTGTTCGCTCTGATTAAAAGGTGGCCCGAACGCCACGCGTGAGTAGGGACGCGGCTCTTGAGCCAGCGTTGGAGAGGGCGCATATACAACAATCCTAGCTGGAGTACGGCCGATGCTGAGGCCATGAGACCGAGCATCCTCTGAAACCGCTTGACGGGGGCGCGCGCGCCCGCCCTGAATGATGTTGCAAGGCGCCGGATGGTGAGCGCGCACTCTGATGAGAGACGCGCTGTCATTTGCATCGAGTCTGGAACTATTCCCAGGAAAGAAATCCTCTGGCTGGAAGATAGTATGCTTTTTGCAAAATTGATTCTTAGACCCAGGCATTCTAAATGGCTGATAATCCAAGATCTGTGTGTTATTAACTTACTCTCTGATTGTGCTAGGACCAGCCAATCGTCGAAATAATTCAGTATTCGCACTCCTCTTCGTCTCAAGGGGGAAAGTGCTGCATCCATACATTTCGTGAATGTACGGGGAGCCAGGGACAGGCCGAACGGAAGTACTGTGTACTGGTAAGACTGTTCCTCGAAAGCGAATCTCATAAACGGCCTGTGATGTGGAATGTGAAAGTATTGGAATGTGAAAGTAAGCATCTTTCAGATCCACTGAGAGAAACCAATCTCCTGGGCGTACTTGCGCGAGGATATGCTTGGTTGTTAACATTCTGAACGAGCGAATCATTAGTGCTTTGTTCAGGTGTCTGAGATCTAGGATGGGGCGGAGACCACCATCCTTTTTCGGGACGAGAAAATAGCGGCTGTAAAAACCTTCCTCGCTCATAGAGGGGGGAACAGTTTCCACAGCGCCCTTTTCTATTAGTTTGCGCACCTCGGTGCGTAGAACATGTGAACACTCCTTTCTCACTTTCGTCTCGACCACAGTCGTAAAACGTGGTGGTCTGCGAGCGAACTGGAACTAGTAAAGTATCCGTGCTTTACTATATCCAATACCCATTTCGGCATATCTGGAATGTTTTCCCATGCCGCTGCGTGTACAGATATGGGCTGAATACAGGCTAGGAGCGGGCCGCTGTGACGTAGGGACCCGGCCAGCGAATCGCCTGAGCTCGTAGCTCTCAGAGGCGCTGGCGCGCGCTGAGCAGCTGAGTGAATGGGCGCGTTTGTGATTACAACAGCGCGCGCCGTGTCTGTAAAACTCGCAGCCTGAGCTGGGGTTGTGTTTGACACTGTAAGGACAGTGTTTATAAGTGGGGGTGCATAAATAGTGGTAGGCACACTCGTCACTTTTATAATGTTTCCCGCTTTTACTGGGGGTGAATTTATAACTGTGTGAACAGTGCTTGTGTGTAGTGGTGCGTACATGACCGTAGGCACGTGATCTACATTCATGGGGCGCGCAGCCTGAGCTGGGAATGAATTTGGCACTGTTTTGACAGTATCTGGGAATGCACACTTTGTGGACATGTGAACCCTTAGTGACAGGCAGAAAAAGACTCTTTTTGTGTTTTCTGTGCGTCGCCGTAAAAACGGCGTTTGTTTGCAGGTGAGCGAGCTCTTTGACTGGCCCATTGACTGCTGTATGGACATATCCAGCCGCCTGTAAGGGGACTGGGTAATGTTTGAGCTTTTGCAGAGAGAGTGGTCCGGCTTTTGCGAGACATGCACTCTCTCTTCTCATTCCTGTGGCTAGGACGGCTTTCGAGGCTCAGGGTTCAGCACAATCTTGGGCCGAGGACCCCGTCGCTCAGACGGCGGCTTGCGGTTGTGAGAGCGCGAGCGGCGTAGAAGTAGTGCGGCAGGGCTTCGAGGGGTGGGAAGCTTTGGCTTTTCTTCCGGTGGTGGAGGGCGGGCAGAGATGATTGGCCACGGCCTCCTCGAGGGGCGGTGTTCCCTCGTAGCCTCTTTCCTTCGCGCCGTCCACAGAGGAGAGCGAAGAAGAAAAAGAAGGCTTTAAGCGCGCAGAGTGGGGGGCTTTCCACGACTTGGTGAGTTCGTCGTGAACTTCCGGGAAGAAGGGAGAAGGCCTTTGCCGAGGGGCCTGCTGGCGCCCCTGCAGAAACCACTCATCCAATCGGCTCCGGGTTGGTTCTTCGGGAGAAGACCAATCGAGCCCGAGGTCTTCCACGGCCTTAGAGAGGACACGGATAATCTCGCTATCCATGGTGGAGCCCCCGCTCGTGCTAGCTAGCGTCGACGGGGCGGGGTCGAGAGTGGAGCCCGGCCAGTCGTCCGATGCAGCATCGATGGACAAGCTGTCATCTATTCCCCCATCGTCCTCGGACGCGCCGAAGGTCACAAGGCCCACCGCTCTGCTAGAGGGGTGTATGTCCGGCTGGGTGAACTGAACCGGCGGTGGGGAAGGCAAGAGCGGCGGTGAAGCACGCGGAGACTGGCTCGGCGTGACGTCACTGAGCTCAGGTTCAGGAAGCCTCTGTGAGCGGCGCTTTTTCTTGCGCGGCTCAAACAGAGGGGTGGCGGCGATGGGCTCGCTCACGGCAAAAGCAGCGAGGCGAGCCCGCAGTGCGGAGAGACTCAGGTCATCACATTCCGGGCATCCGCCCTTGGTCAAAGCAGCTTCTGCGTGGTCCCGGCCCAGGCAGCGAGCGCAGATGATGTGACGATCCCCGTCCGGGAGAAGGTCTCTGCACGACGCGCAGGAAGGCATTTGAAACAACGCCTCAGAAATTTGCTCTTTTACAAGTGTCGCGGGGCGAACAGATGTAAAGATACTTGCGTGTGTGGCACGCCGGATGGCTCAGTAGGATGGCGTTCGAAGGCGGCTGAAGGTGCCAACGTCCTCGTAGCAATCCCGCTGGTATGCTTTTCGACGGCGGCGAAGGCTTCAATAATCCGGAGGATCCAGCGAAGAAGGTGTTCGCTGAAGGAGATTAAATCTAAAGAACTCTCATGACAGGGCGCCCAATAAATAGCTCTTGGCCACGCCCATCTTGACGGGCTCTGACGCGCACGGGCGCGAAGCGCGCTCATTGGTCGCGCATTCAGAGTCGCCCCGTCATTGGTTCGAGCAAGTTGCCGCAGCACAGCCAATGACCGAGCTTCCTTCGTTCATTGCTGTCAGCTGTGCAGCTGCAATGCGTTTTACATAAAGACTTCAGTATTCTCGAGAAAAGGAGTTTTCCCATAGCGTAAGCTACTTACGCAATAGGAGACCTCTCGAAAGGGAACTGCGTTTCGTAATAGCAGAAGGATCAGATATTTAAGCAAATCACAAGTTTTATTTTTCAAAATGTATCACTGTCTAAGTAGATAATGCCTATGAATAATAGTTTTCATTATATTACTGTCCAAATTAGGGCTGTAGCGATACACTAATCTCACGATTTGATACACGATATTCGGCTGACGATACGATATATATCACGATATTCAGCCAACGATACGATTCGATATAATTCGATACACTTACATAATTTTCTGAAAGATTTAAAGGGGACAGAGTGATTTTGGTGACATCTTGTGAGTCTTCCATTTACTTGGATTGAATTAATTGAACTGAAAACTGAAAACATCAATTACACAATATATGTCTCTGACTGGACAGAGAGTACAGCTTGCAAATGCTAGACAAAATGAATCAAATATGTGTTGAGAAAATGAGTTCTATTTATTGAAAGCCAACAGTGCAAACTGTAGCTGGCAAGCCTTTGTTAATTGCAATACTGCACTTTATTTACTTTTCGATGGAGAGTTAAAAGGTGCAGCAAGTGGCCTGTTGTAAACAGTTTCTTTGCACTGCATTTTCTTTGACAGCTTTTTTAGCTTGACACTGAACATGTGACATGTGCTTCAGTTGTGCGCGAGGTCCAGCCGTCGCACGTCAGGGAACCTCTCTCCGCGCTGGCCAGGGATGCTTTGACGTGTGCTCTTGTCTGTGTACAGCCTGGGAATGCAAACCTTGATGAGGTGTTCGCGGGTTGGAATAGGACAGCGGGGCTCCATCGCGTTCACCATGCGCCTAAAGCCGGCGTTTTCCACTACCGTATACGATTTTTTATTTTTTTTACTAAGCCCATTTAAAATCGTATTTGATTGCAGAGCGCCGCAGCGCATTCGCGCAGCACTACCTCGCTCTCGCTCTCTCTCTCACAACACACTCATCCGTACCTCGCGCACTTTCTCACTCACGGAACACCGCTGCACAAATCTGTCCAACACAGCGCTGTCAATTTCGGAGACCCAGCTTTAAAAAAAGCTACTAGCCAGCATGCAAGGAGCCTAGCCAACAAGGAGAGCTAAGTTGTTGTTTGAATACAGCTGGATTTTCGTCAATATCGATGCACACGATTTCTGTTCAGCAATCAACAATTGTTGTTATGCACTGGGCTAACGTTTGCAGGTTTTAATTTGCGGGTAGTTAACGTTAAAGTTACTGTGCTGTAACTTTGGCTATGTTCACTGCATATTCCACAAATGAACGTGCCATAACGGACATCCAATACTAGCATTACATTATCACACCAAGTATTTTCAGTCACTGGCTGTTTACACCTGACCACTTCATGCGTTTTCAGTGATGGGATAGCTATCCAATCGCGAAAAGACCCGGTGTAAATGCCCTCCGAACGCATTCGAGATGGATTTGAATCCGATTGCTCAAACTGCTTCAGGAGGAGATCTGGGCCGCATTACAGACGAAACTGGACAAGTATAAATGCATCTTGTTGTTGAAACCACATATGTAAATGTTACTCCTCCCAAAAATGCTAAAAAATAAACATGTGAGAGCGAGTTATAGGCTATATGTAATGTTATAGCCAGATATGACGGCGCTACTGCAAAACGCATTACCACAGATGAGAAGCACTATTCATCAAGCCAACGAGCAAACTATCGCAAATCAAAGTGAAAGTCGCAGACGCTTAACACACAATCATCATCATTAAAAGTAAAGAAATGAAATGATCTTACCAGTGCTGTTGCCGCTCTCTCTTATTGCGGTCTTTGATTTTAGCTGATGCAGCTCATATCTGTTGCTTTCGGTGACGTGAACTCCATTAAATCTGTATATAGCGCGGAAATTGAAAATCGGATTTATATCCGTTTTGCGAAAACATATTTATGTGACCAGGTGTAAATGGAATCGTTTTAATAAATTAGATAGCTATCCGATCTGAGACAATGCATGAAGTGGCCAGGTGTAAACAGCCCCTTATGGCCCTTTTAGACAGGACGCGGAATGGACTGCACTATGAAACCCATTTATTTCAATTGCTTGCGCTGCGCGAGGACGTTTTTTTGCTGCGTCGACCAAAGCGGAGCACAGCATTGGCAAGCTCGAGCGCACGCCACGGTCAAAGTTAAAAATAGTTGTTAAAAATAGTTGCTGCGCTCTGTGACAATTACCTGCGTGGCCAACAAGAACGGGGCATCCAAACAAGCGCGGAAATCAAAATGAAAACACGTCACCTACTTTTGCTCTGGCCAGCGTAGCGCAAACTGCTTTGTATCTGAAGGGCTAGATTTAATTTCTCCATTTAATAAACAAACTATTCAGTCAGATAGGTATTTGTTGTGAGAGAACAGTTACAATTTCAAGAATTTTCAAGCATTTTATCCAAAATTGAAGCACTTTGTTTTCAAACCTTAAAAACACAACATCAAAATTCAAGCATTTTCCAGGATTTCAAGCACCCGTACGAACCCTGATACATGTATATGTTTTTTGTTAGTACATTTTTTTGCACTGGATTTTTTGCACGGTGAATTTGCAATGTAAGTTCTGTTTTTGAATAAAGGGTTGGAAATTAATGCTTTTTTGTTTTTTTATCTGATTCATTGTTTAATCGAAAAAATAATCTACAGATTGACCGATTATTAAAATAATCGTTAGTTGCAGCCCTAACAAAAAAAATGATACAATGCTTACCTGACACCAGTGGAATGAGGACAGAAAGCTCTCAATGATGCAGAGGGAAACCTCCCGTCTCCACTTGCGTTTGCACACTGTGGGCAGAGAGAGCAGCTGCTGTGCTGTGGCTCTTTTGCAGGGCTCTGGGGTTAGCATAAGTTGTATAATATACTGCATGTCTTCTGATAGCCCTGAAACACACACATACACAAATGCTAGCATCTAGGGCTGTTTAGAGAAAAAAATTCTAATCGCATAAATTGGCTATGCATTAAAGGGGAACTTGTCAACTATTTCAACTTAATAAAACCGTTTAGAAATCATTTGGATGGTTAAATAACCTGTTCTGGTGAGAATGGTGACTTTCCATGCTCCCCCCAACGTTCCCAGGCGGAAAACCAACCTTGCAACATGGGGACTAACGTCCCAGTAAGTTGGAAACAGGAAGTCTTGTGAGACGCGAGAACGAGCGAGAAACACAAACTGCTTTATGGCAATTCGACATTAACACACACGCCATATGATACTGTGTATGATGCATTACCCACCTAGGTAGATATACTCCACATGATAAAGTTGGCTGGCTCCGATAATAACAAATGCACATGAGCAGCGGTAGAAAGGGGGGGGGCACTTGAGTTTTTTTACGACAGTGTTGTGAAATATACCCCCCACAGCTGTAGGGGGAGCTCGCTGAGACAACATGCAACAACAAAAGTGAAAATCATCAAAGAAATGGCTTAAGTTGCCAAGTTCCCCTTTAAGTAAACAAACTGTAAGGGCAAAAAAAAAGGGCATGTGTCAATATACTGGATCTGTGTATTATGTCTTAAAGTGACAGCAGCCTAATATACCTGTTACCAATCACATTAAAATAATTGACAAAACGCTAAAGCATTCAGTAACAAAACACTGCTGAGTGTTGCTTTGAGAAAGCGCAATAGTTTTGCTTTGATCTTTGTTTGGAACTATTACATACATTATCGGAAAAAAAATCCCAAAAAGACAGATACCAGTGGCTTTTTTTTTTTAATCAAGTAGAATTTCTATAACACTGTTTGTTGAACTGATAATCACTCTTTTGTGTGTTAAACACAATCTACTTAATACAGACAACTCCATTATAAAGAAAAACAAATCAAAAAAATATATGATCATAATCTATGAGAAAAATGATATTATAAATTCGATTAGTGGATAATTCAGCAGTAAAATTTACTCTAGAAAAATCACGAGTGCACAATCATTTTATAAAATCTGAACATTTAGTGAAAAAAAACTTTGTTGGTGAACAAATAAAAGAATAAGTGTAGTACTAAATCTGGTAAAACGTTACATATTGCTTTTTGTATTGTTTTAAAATACATTAATGAAAAACAAGATAATATATATATATATATATATATATATATATATATATATATATAAATATAGGTGTGGCGGTGCCGCCGGCTTTGGCCCTTCATCGCTGCTCGCAGCTATATTTATATATATGAGACGCCCATGGATTTAACGGACACATGAAATAACTACACAAGACCGAAAATTCATATGAAGTGTGCCATTTGGGACAGGGCCTATGATCGTGAATCACAATAGCCAAATATATGAGATAATTTAAATATAGAATATTTTTTAATGTCATAGGATGTCATAGCTCAATATGTTTTGCAGCACTTAAATGTGTAAATATAGAAGCCCAGTATTTATCTGGAGGTCTTTGTAAAGGTTTATTAATGTAATTATATTTTACGCTTATGTGTTCTATGATATGCAATGGAAGTAAATCTTAATGTTTAACATGGGTGTATTCACAACAAATAGCATACGATATAATATCTTAAGATTTGTCATCATTATGTTGTCTCTGCCTTTTCTGTTTTAATGATATTCAGAACAGAAAAACTAAATGTTCCTTAATTTTAATTAACACTAACTTTATTCTCATCTGAATTATAAATAGATTTCCGTATAAAATGATTTCTGCGCCTCTCTCTCTCTCTCTCTCTCTCTATCTCACACACACAGTTCGATCGCACCCGCGCCTCTCTCTCTCACTCACAGACACACACACACACACACACAGTTCGATCGCGCCCGCACCCCTCTCTCTCTCTCTCTCACACACACAAACAGTTCGATCGCGCCAGCGAGATCACACACGCACACACACAGAGTTCGATCGCGCCTCTCTCGCGCGCACACTCACACTCCAGCTTGAGAGAGAGGCGCGCGCGATCGAGCTGTGTGTGTGTGCGCGTGTGTGAGAGAGAGTGTTGCGGGCGCGATCGAACTGTGTGTGTGTGTGTGAGAGGTGCGCGATCGAACTGTGTGTGTGTGTGTGTGTGTGAACAGTGGAAACATACTCCAGGGCTGCCAACTCTCACGCATTGAGCGTGAGACACACGCAATTGACCCAATTCTCACGCTCTCACGCCACACCCCCGATTTCTCACGCTTAAGTGTCAACCCGGTAGGTAAAATGCCTGAAAGATGAGTTTATCTATATATCTACCTGTTGAGCCACTCGCGATCGACTAGTTATACCGCAAATTAGTTAAATATCCCGTAATCTAGAGTAAAGATATTGTGCTCCAAACCGCGCGCACGGCAGAGGTAAGCGAGCGAGAGACCTTGCGTGGCAATTTATCATCCTCAATGTCTTGACTTCATGCTGACCGAGTTTATTGGCAATCCGATCAATTCCCAAGGAGAAGTATATCGAATTCCAGGGGCATGCGTTTCCAAACAAACCATAATAGCCGACTTCCTGTTGGGCTGGCATAAAACTTAGAGCACGAAAGTTGTTCAACCCGATGAGATCTATACGTGTACCGAGTTTCATATTATTACATGCAAGTGTGTTTGATTTATGGACAAGTGTTAAAAATCCCATTCCAGGGGGCGCTGTCGAGCCCCTCTGCCACGCCCGGGTACCAGCTTCAGCCCGGCCCTAATGGCTGCGGGTTCTGACCCATGTGCAAAGTTTCAAGAGTTTGAGCATGTTAAGCGCCACAAAAGCCCCTGAAACCTTGAAAAACAAGAATTAAAAGTATTCTCACTCAGCAGAGAAATCTCCCCCCCCCCCATCCCTCCCTACGTATATGTAATATTTAATGTTTAACCTAAGCAATTGAAGTAATTAGGGCCCAAGCCTTGAAAAGGCGAAGGCCCTATTGTTTTCCTTAGGATTATTTATTATTATTATTAGGGCCCAAGCCTTGAAAAGGCGAAGGCCCTATTGTTTTCCTTAGGATTATTAGGGCCCAAGCCTTGAAAAGGCGAAGGCCCTATTGTTTTCCTTAGGATTATTTATTATTATTAGGGGCCAAGCACCGAAGGTGCTGAGGCACCTATTGTATCTGTTCCGGTTCTTATTATTAGGGGCCAAGCACCGAAGGTGCTGAGGCACCTATTGTATCTGTTCCGGTTCTTATTATTAGGGGCCAAGCACCGAAGGTGCTGAGGCACCTATTGTATCTGTTCCGGTTCTTATTATTATTAGGGGCCAAGCACCGAAGGTGCTGAGGCACCTATTGTATCTGTTCCGGTTCTTATTATTAGGTGTTCAAGCACGAAGTGCTGAAAACGACTCGGTTAGTAACGTAACCTCGGTTCCCTGAGAGGAGGGAACGAGTATTGCGTAATGCTTACGCTATGGGAAAACTCCTTTTCTCGAGAAATATTGAAGTCTTTATGTAAAACGCATTGCAGCTGCACAGCATACAGCAATGAGCGAGGCAGCTCGGTCATTGGCTGTGCTGCGGCAACTTGCACGAACCAATGACGGGGCGACTCTGAACCCGCTTCCAAGGAGCGTGCTTCGAGTCCACGCGCGTCAGAGCCCGCCAAGATGGGCGTGGCCAAGGGCTATATATTGGGCGCCCCGTCGTCTGAGTTCTTTAGGTTCAATCGACTGAAGCAAATTGACCAAGCACAAGCACGGCAGATTACGCAATACTCGTTCCCTCCTCTCAGGGAACCGAGGTTACGTTAGTAACCGAGTCGTTCCCTTTCGAGAGGTCTCTCCTATTGCGTAATGATTACGCTATGGGAACGCCATGTAAAACGCCGTGCGTGCTGACTTCGCTTCTATTAAGCAGGAGGCCGGTGCCTGAGCTTATGAGCGAAGTAATTATCCAACGAGCCAGCCGAAGGCGGGCTTTATAAAGGGACAACGTGGAACGGCCCAAAGGGCGTCCAAAGACACACAAGCACATTTTTATGTACTGTCATGTATGAAAAATCCTCCACATCAGATGCAAAGATGTGATTCTATGAGGGAGGAGACAATGCTCAGCATGTACACACCCCAGCCTATGCATAGTTAGACCGACAGTATGTTAGAGTGCAATGAGGGGACCTGTAGGTTATAAAACCTGATAAATGTGGACGGTGAGGCCCAGCCTGCAGCCGCACAAATATCTTGAATGGGTATCCCACTCGACCACGCCCACGAGGAGGCCATGCCTCTCGTAGAGTGAGCTCTGATGCCCAAGGGGCACTGAAGGCCCTTGGCTTCATAAGCCAGCGCTATAGCATCAACTATCCAGCGCGATATTCTTTGCTTTGACACAGCCAGACCCTTAGTGCGGCCGCCAAAGCATACGAACAACTGCTCTGTCTGTCTGACCAGGGCAGAACGTTCCAAATATACTCTGAGTGCCCTGACCGGGCAGAGTAAATTAGCGTCACTTTCGTCTGCTGGGGACGATAGCGCGGCCAAAGATATCACCTGTGCTCTGTAAGGAGTAGAGAGCACTTTAGGAATATACCAGTGTCTTGGCCTGAGGACAACCCTGTGGTCGTTAGGTCCAAACTCCAGGCAGGTAGCGCTTGATGACAGCGCGTGCAGGTCGCCCACTCTCTTGACCGAGGCGAGAGCCAGCAAGAGAGCAGTTTTGAGCGAGAGCTGTTTAAGGTGCACAGTTCGGAGGGGTTCGAACGGGGCACGCTTAAGTGCGTCCAGGACCGTGGCCAGGTCCCAAATCGGCACCGAGGGGGGGCGTGGGGGATTTATCCTCCTGGCGCCCCTCAGGAAACGAACAACTAGGTAGTTTTTCCCTAGTGTGCGTCCTTCGACCGGTTCATGTGATGCCGCTATGGCAGCCACATATACTTTGAGCGTGGAGGGGGTGCGGCCTGTTTGGACAGCTTTCCAGGGCGTCAGGGCTTTTATGCAGCCGTGATTTGCTCTGATTAAAAAGTGGCCCGAGCGCCACGCGTGGGTGGGGACACGGCTTTTGAGCCAGCGTTGGAGAGGACGCATGTGCAACAATCCTAGCTGGAGTACAGCTGATGCTGAGGCCATGAGACCGAGCATCCTCTGAAACCGCTTGACGGGGGTCTGAACGATGTTGCAAGGCGCCGGATAGTGAGCGCGCGCTCTGATGAGAGGCGCGCCGTCATCTGCACTGAGTCTAGCACTATTCCCAGGAAAGAAATATTCTGGCTGGGGGATAGCATGCTCTTTGCAAAATTGATTTTTAGACCTAGGCACTCTAGATGACTGATAATCCAAGACCTGTGTGTCACTAACTGGCTCTCTGATTGTGCTAGTATTAGCCAATCGTCGAGATAATTTAGTATTCGCACTCCCCGCTGTCTCAGGGGGGAAAGTGCTGCATCCATACATTTCGTAAATGTACGGGGTGCCAGTGACAGGCCGAATGGTAGTACTGTGTACTGGTATGACTGTCCCTCGAAAGCGAATCTCAGAAATGGCCTGTGATGAGGCGCTATTGGAATGTGAAAGTAAGCGTCTTTCAGATCCACTGACAGAAACCAATCCCTCGGGCGAACTTGCGCGAGGATATGCTTGGTAGTTATCATTCTACACGAACGAATCATTAAAGCTTTGTTCAGATGTCTGAGATCTAGAATGGGGCGGAGACCGCCGTCCTTTTTCGGGACGAGAAAATAGCGGCTGTAAAAACCTGCCTCGCTCATAGAGGGGGGGACTGTTTCTATAGCGCCTTTCTCTATCAGTTTGAGCATCTCGGTGCGTAGAACATGTGAAACATCTTTTCTCACTTTCGTCTCTACCACCGCTGTGAAGCGGGGCGGTCTGCGAGCGAATTGAAGCGAGTAACCGTGTTTTATTATGTTCAAACCCCATTTCGGCATGTCGGGGATATTTTCCCAAGCTTTCGCTCGCACAGATATGGGCTGAATGTTGGCCGGGGGCGTGTCGCAGTGACGTATGGCTCCCGCCAGCGAATCGTTCTGTGTTAACACCGAGCTTACAGCTCTCAGCGGCGCGGACGCGCGCTGAGCAGCTCTGCTGAATGCCGAGTGCAGGGGTGCGTGTGAGATTACAGGCACGCTCGCTGTTATGCTCACAGAGTGAGATGGGGAAATGTTTAACACTGTGTGTATAGTGCTTATGGGTGGGGGTGCATAGACTGTGGTAGGCACGCGCGCCACTTTCATAAAACTTCCCGCTCGTGGCGGGAGGTTTTTGGCCATATAAACAGTGTTTGTGAGTTGGGGTGCGTGCATAACAGCGGGCACACGCGCAACTCTTATACAACTTCCCGCTTTTACTGGGGAAGTGTTTATAACTGTGGGAACAGTGCTTGTGTGTAGTGGTGCATACGTAACAGTTGGCACACAATCTACATTTATGGGGCGTCCAGCCTGAGCTGGGAAAACATTTGGCACTGCGTTGACAGTTTTGATATGTGGGAATGCGCACTTTGGTGTAGACACGTGACCCTTTAATGACACAGGCAGAAAATAGCTCTTTATGTGATTTCTGTGTGTCGCCGTAAAAACGGCGTTTGTTTGCAGGTGGGCGAGCTGTGTTGCTGGCACATTGGCTGCTGTATAGACATTTCCAGCCGCCTGTAAGGGGACTGGGTAATGCTTTAGACGTTTTGGAGAGAGCGGTCCGGCTCTCGCGAGACACGCGTTCACCCTTTTCCTCCCTGTAGCTAGGAGGACTTACGAGGCTCTGGGTTCAGCACAATCCTGGGCCGAGGTCCCCGTCGCTCGGGCGGTTGCTTCCTGTTGGCAGAGCGCGAGCGGCGTCGAAAATCCGTTTCAGGTTTGGGCTGAGAAACGGGGGGCGCCGTCTTCGCTCGCTGCTGTTGAGGCGGCCGTTGGCGGCTCTGCGATGAGCTAGATCGCTTGGGCAGGAAGTGACGCATAGCCTGTGAGTCCTTACGGGCTTCGGTGAAGCGCTCGGCGAACTCCTTCACCGCTGGTCCAAACAGGCCGTCTTGGGAGATAGGCGCCTCGAGGAAAGACGCCTTATCTGCATCCTTCATATCTGTTAGCGTCAGCCACAGATGGCGCTCAAGGACAGTCAGGTTAGCCATAGCACGGCCGATGGATTGGGCGGTGGCTTTTGTGGCTCGCAGCGCTATGTCAGTGGCGCTGCGTAGGTCCCTAAATGCCTCAGGCTCGGGTCCAGACTCGTCCATACTGCGGAGAAGTTTGGCTTGAAACACCTGGAGGACAGCCATAGGACAGCCATAGAGTGAAGCGCTGATGCAGCTTGGCCGGCGGCGGCGTATGCGCGACCGGCGAGAGCTGAAGTGGACCGGCAAGGCTTCGAGGGATGAGAAGCTTTAGCTTTCCATCCAGCGTTGGAGGGTGGACACAGATGATTGGCCACAGCCTCCTCGAGGGGTGGAGTCCCCTCATAGCCTCTTTCTTTCGCGCCGTCCACGGAGGAGAGCGACAAAGAAAAAGAAGGCTTCAGGCGAGCGGAGTGCGGGGCTTTCCACGACTTCGTGAGTTCGTCGTGAACTTCCGGGAAGAAGGGGGAGGGTCTTTGTCGAGGGGCCTGTCGGCGCCCCTGCAGGAACCACTCGTCCAGTCGGCTGCGGGTGGGTTCTTCCGGGGAAGACCAATCGAGCCCGAGGTCTTCCACGGCCTTGGAGAGAATGCGGACGATCTCTGAGTCCATGCTGGAGCCCGCGCGGCTCATTTGTTTAGATTTCTCCGCGAAAGTCGCACAAAGAGACAGGCAGTGTGAGCCTCAACAGCCTGACCTTGTTACCAGAAAATACTCTATTCATTATCAATCGCTGTTTACACAGAATTTAATAAAATTAGAATCATCGTTTCGATGCTTCCCTAGTTATTTTTTGTCACCGAAGTTTTAATCAAGCTACTTGTCCGGTCAGGCAAGTGAAATTCTGCTTGTCCTGGACAAGCGTTAATGTCCAGCCCTGTTGGAGTTCTCTACCTGCAGCTAAATCCTACAAACCTAGCGAATTTTGAATCATTATAGCAGACTAATCACATCAAGGAAAGAAAGGAAGAGTTTTGAACACTGATCTGACCTTTTTATGCATTCACTAATTTGTAACGTAATGCTATACTCTGCTTGGATAAAGAAGCATCAACTAGGGATGCACAGATCCGATCCTCAGCATCGGTATCGGCTCCGATTCTGTGATTTTTGCCGGATCGAGTATCGATCAGACGAGGCCGATCCAAATCCGATATTGTGCGTATACTATTCTGTGTTATTGTTAAGCCCCACTAAAGCACCAAAAACATTATAAAGCACCATAAAGTTTCCGTGCACTATATTAAAAGTGTTCTGAAGCCATTATAGTATAATGTGAGATAGAAATTAACATTTAAGTAATTAAATTCAAGATCACGTAAACTTTTCCCTCCGCTGCGGCTGTCAGTCATTCTTCATTCAGTATTCAGCGTCGCGTTCGTTTATGACAGTCAACATGATGAAACTATCTACAGATCAAGTATAATAATAGTAACACAGAATCATCTTGGAGAGAAAGGTCTATGGTTTCGCATAAAACAACTTGTTAGACTTTATTGCTGTAACGGTAACTTGATCATGTTTCTCCCGGGTGTCTGTTAGATCACAAAACTAGAGTAGAGTCCACTATAATTGTTCTTCACGCGCACAGTAACTACAATTTTAAACTGTTAAAATAAAAGGCTCAAACTATTGCATAGATACTGTATAATACACTACGCATCAATATGTCTTTCGTTTGTGCTTTGAACTTTTCAATGCGGACTCTGCACTCTGTGACTACATGTTGCTTCAAGAGCATCATTCTGCACTCGGGATGCGCATAAGCGCTTTGTGCCGCACTGTATTGCAGCCTTTCATATCATAATACAGTGACGCAATGAAAGATTATTTATGGCCTTTCTTGTCTATTTCCTATCTATCATATGTTGCTGCCTCATTAAACAGGTGTGCTATACATTTAAAACATGTCTCAATTGTATAGTAGCCTATAGCTAGGCTATGCATAAAATAATTTATCTTTTTGATTTTTGTTATGTTGTTTTTCATGAATGTGTTTTACAATACAAAGAGCAATGTGTAATGTTTTACCAGATTTAGTGTTACACTTATTGTCTCTTATTTGTTGTTTTCACTAAATGTTTAGATTTTATACATTTATTGTGGACTTATGATTCTTCTAGACTAAGTTTTACTGCTGAATTATCCACTAATCTAGTTTATAAAAGCATTTTTGTCACAGATTATGATCATATATTTTTTGGATTTGTTTTTCTTTATAATGAAGTTGTCTGTATTAACCCTGTGGGGTCGGCGGTATCGCCGGCGATACCAGCTCACTTTTTTCCTTATCAGTGCAAAAGAGACTCAAATTACTCTGTTGATTTTGATCTTACATATAAGTGCTGTACATCATTACATCCTGTTAAGTGTCTATTTTTTTGTGGGTACTCACAATAAAAACAAAGTGTTGTGCTTTTCGTCAAATAAAGAAAAATAAACATGATGCACGTTTTACCTTCTCTCATCAGTGAGGTCCATTCTGAAACGCGAAAAATGAACCAACTCCATCAATACTTGTCACAGAGATACGAGAGATTTCTCTTTATGAAGCTGAAATTCTCTTCTTTTAGATGAAGTAATTTATATAAAAAAACAAATATTCTCAGTTTATGTAATCTGTATGAAAAGAGAGAGATCTCAGTATTTTTCTTTCCAGCTCATTATACCTAATTACGCGTTAATGTGCCACGCCCACGGAGAGCGCGCGGTATTCAAACACAAATTATCTAAGGCAAGCCATGCAAACATGCCAACGCCCACCAGCTGGATTATAAAACACATCATGTTTAGTAAGTTTCTTACTACCGCTGTGTATCCCTACCCTGTGAGGAATAATACTATCTAATAACCCTGGGAAATGTATCAGAAGTGCTGGCAGTTTCATTTATAGGAGCAACGGATCCAGCTGATGTAGTAAGTCATTTATTCTTAAGTGCTTTGTTCTAATCGCGATATTGAATAATTTCTATAGCTTTGTTTACTACAGTTATACAGCGCGTGTCTGTGCCGTTCATTCACTCTCGCATCTACATTAGTAAACATGTTATTAAATTTACAGGAACACATCCAAACTATATTGCTATAGCCTACTAAGATGAGTAAAAATAGAATGAAATATGTTGAAATAAAATGTCTGTATAAGCAACAAACTGCAAATTAACATGTATATGCTAATATATCATACACAATATGTTACAGACTAAATATGAATGTTTAGACAAGATTTTGTGATTAGTTTTGGATAGATTATAACGTTTTGACTGTAAAAAAAAGACTACTGTCACATTAAATAGTTAAGCTTTTGTTCACCAATTTCTGCTTGTTAAATATACTATAGTATGATGTTTTGTCAAAAATAAAGTAGGTATAATGAATTATCAACTAAGATGTTATTATAGTGTTTGTTCCAATATTCAAACTAATGAATCCTTACCTTTTTTAATACGTATGATAAAATGTATACTTGTTACAAAGAAATAATACACTTGAAATATTGTTAAAATTGTAATTGTTGTTGTAATTGTAACCTATTTGTAATTGGTTACAATTTCTAATTGTGAAATGTATATATAGATAATTTCTTTTGTCCTTGTGTTCTTTGGGACCCTGTGACACTCCTGTGTGAAAGGCTAATTAATATGCAGCTCATTATATATGTGGCACATTATCCAGCCTTTGTCTTCTCAGGTGTGAACACGCCTCCACGCATATTGCCTTTCCAAACAAAAGGTGTCTTATAAAATTTAAATCAATGTATTGTTTTGTGTAAATGATTAGGCAGGATAATTTTCAGATCATTTTGAAGCAAAAATTCTAGGCAACAACACCCATTAGTCAAAAGTCTTGTGGACACATATTTAGTATGTGTTTTCTGGCCTTATTTCAGACACTTTAAGTTTTAGTTTTTTCAATAATCACGCATAAACAATATTCCCTCAAAAATACAAACATGTACATACATGTTGCTCACATATTAGGATAGCCCCGTTTGTGCTATATAGAGTGAATTTACACCTTTGCCATTAACATGTTTATAAATAACTGAAAAAAGCACAAATGTCAGAGCATGTCAAAACACCTCCAGGACCCAGAAAACCCCTCAGACCCCTGAGGGTTAAAGGAGAACTCCGGGCAATTAAGTTAATCTTGATCGTTATACCTTTGTGAGTACTGTCTATATAAAAAATAAAAAAAACAGATTGGTGATTGCAACACGGAGCTGTTCCCGCAAATGCCCAGAGCTCCCCCTCAGCTAAAACAGCAGTTATGGGGGCATATACATAAAGAGTGTCTTTGTGCCTCTTAACAGACACAAAATGCAATTAAAATGTCTGTACAACATGAACAGGGCCCTTACATGTGAACAAGATGCGTTTAGGAACAACCATTGTTTAAATTCATCGAATTAGTGTTTTAGATGGCTAGCTGTAGTCTCGCGCTGAAGTCCTGTGGGAACTCAGTTGTAGCCAAAGGTAAATAGTAGTGATGGGAAGCAGGGCCGGCCCGTGGCATAGGCGGACTACGCAAATGCTAGGGGCGCCACTCAATAGGGGCGCCACAATGAATGAACGAGTGAATTTATTTTGTTTTGATTTTTTTTACTAATACTATTTTAAATAACATTAATTCAAAATACTTAAAAATAAAGCAAAAAAAAACTCCACAGAACTTAACTAAGTCCCCCGACTCCGGTACGTCGCATCAATCTTCCCCCACCCAGCGAGTGCGTCAGAAACAGAGCGCGCGCGATGAGTTTACTGTTCGTAATTTGTTGTGTAGCGTCGCCCCTCTAATGTAGACAGCATTTCTTTCGTTTGAGGGCACTTAACACACTCAAGCACCCCGTAGAAACGGGCCTGGCAGCTCGTGCCAGGTCTAGACATGGTGAAAGTTACCTGATTGTGACGGATGGCCAAATTTACATGACATATTTTAGATTAGCATTATAGTCTGCAATAGATACAGTGCCAAATGGAAGAGAAGAGCATAAAAGGGGATAAAGACAGGTAATGTAATGAATGAACAGCTTATCTAATTGCATAGTAGTAAGATAGATAACCTAATTTAATGACAGTTATTTTTACCTTAAACTTTATACTAACAATTGTTCTGAGTTCTCCAGAGGCCACAGACAGTGTGATTTGTAACAATCACGTCAGTTTTTTTAGACGCATTCACTATCACTTTTATTAATTAATGTTTTACTCTACAGTTGTGCAGTTTTGAGGGGGATATATGGCATTTTTAAATTTATTTGCCAAAATTATTAATGATATTTATATAGGCTACAGGTTTATTAAAAGTAGCAACGTTTTATGTGAAATTAGCATTAAAGACGACATTTCGCAGTTTCATTCATGGTGAAAACATGAAACGTGCCATAGTTTAGTGGAAAATTGCTGCCATCAACTGCAAAACAAACACTTTTGCTAGCGCTCAATGAATAGTTTGTGCATGAATGACATTTGGGCGATGACATCACTGTTTTATCCAGAGCGGCTATATATACTGAACAAAATTATAAACGCAACAAAACTGTAAAGCTGTAAATCTGCCTTGAAATAATCTGTATTGTAAAAATCGCTATAAAAATAAATGGGACTTGACTTGAATGCTAGGTATAATGCTATTGCTATTTGTGTTTAGGCTGTAATGTGTGTGTGTGTGTATGTGTATATATATATATATATATATATATATATATATATATATATATATATATATATATACTAGTGCTGTCAAACGATTAAAATATTTAATCGCGATTAATCGCATTAATGTCATAGTTAACTCGTGATTAATCGCACATTTTTATCTATTCTAAATGTCTCTTGATTTCTTTTTGTTCATTATTTTTTCTCATTTTAATGCTCTTATCAACATGAAAAAAGTGGATTGCTTGCTTTGTGCACATTTTTTTATTGAAAACAACATAGGCAATACTGTGTTCAATTTCACAATAACATTCTCACTTGGAGCAAATAATTTCTTTGTAACACAATGTAGCACTGTCCATCAATAAAAGGGTGAAAGAAATACTGACGAGGTACTGATATTGACGAGGGGGCGGAGAATTCGCATCAGCTGTGTGTGTGTGCTTGGCCATCATCAAGTGGTACTTCAGACTGGACATGCTGCGATGATGATAGCTCAGTTCATAACGACAAAACACACAGATCATTTTGGTCTAGTCAATGGAACCATTTGCCAACTTTTTAAAAGTAAACTTTCCATTCAGAATCTTATTGGCATCCATTTCGGCGTCTCGCGCTCGCCATCCACTCAAAACGTAACGTTAACCTATTTGGCCGGCTCGCAAGCCCAAACAAGTGTGTGTGCGCGTGCCTGTTGTTTTGTTTCCGGTCTAGCTAGATCCACTTGCGCTTTGGTCGACGAAGCAACAAAACGTCCTCGCACGGCGCAAGCCCTTGAAATGAATGGGTTTCATAGCGCAGCGCCGCGCATGCCGCGTCCTGTTGCAAAAGCATGTGAAAAAAACTACAAAGTTTGCTAGACCAAAAAGACTGTTAATCTCGCGATAAAAAAAATAATCGCGTTAAAATGGTTTTGCGTTAACGCCGTTAATAACGCGTTTAACTGACAGCCCTAATATATACATACATACATATACATATACATATATACATGTATAGGATAAATAATCATGAACACAATGAGAGGTCGAAATGGGCTGTGATGCATGGGGCACCAGGTAAAATATTGCCTAGGGCAGCAAATTGGCCAGGGCCGGCCCTGATGGGAAGTCCGGTTCTTTTCCGCGAACCAGTTCTTTCGGACAGTTCGTTTCAATGAACCGGTTCAAGAAATGGTTCACGTTTGTGCCGTTCCGAATTATGGCAACAGAATGCGAAAATAAAAGAACTTATTTTCATCCTCTTCCTTTCCATGACCTCGAGATTCTGCAGTTGTGTCTAGTTGTTCTTCAACTTGATGCACAAACTCCCTTACAAGTACTACGCACTAAAGATTACCGCATTTGCAGCGAACACTTTGACAAGGATGACTACACAGACACAACACAGCGGGGCCGGTTGAAGAAAAAAGTGATTCCATGGACGATGACGTGTGCAACCACTGTGGAGGTAATGTAAACTTTATTTATCCTTCCATTTGGGCGCTGTGTTGTGTCTGTGTAGTCATCCTTGTACGACACAAACGCAAACCATTTCTTCTTCACCTACACACTGCTATTTACCTTTGGCTACAACTGAGTTCCCATGGGACTTCAGCGCAAGACTACAGCTAGCCATCTAAAACACTATTTAGGCGAATTTAAACAATGGCTAAGTTGCTAAACGCACCTTGTTCACATGTGAGGGCCCTGTTCATGTTGGACAGACATTTTAATAGCATTTTGTGTCTGTAAAGAGGCACAAAGCCACTCTTTATGTATATGCCCCCATAACTGCCGTTTTAGCTGAGGGGGAGCTCTGGGCATTTGCGTGAACAGCTCCGTGTTGCAATCGCCAATCCGGTTCGTTTTTTTTTCTATAGACAGTACTCACAAAGGTATAACGATCAACATTAACTTAAAAATTGCCCGGAGCCACTATGTGTTTTGTGGCCTTATTTCAGAAACTTTAATTTTTAGTTCTATCAATAACCATGCATAAACAACATTCTCTCAAAAATACAAACATGTACATACATGTTGCTCACATATTATGGTAGCCCTGTTTGTGCTAAATAGAGTAATTAGTAATTACACCTTTGCCATTAATATGTTTATAAGCAACTGAAAAAAGCACAAATGTCAGGGCATGTCAGAACATCTCAAGGACCCCAAAAACACCTTAGACCCCAGAGGGTTAAGAATGTAATACACAAATATAATTCAGACAAAATACTGAATATAAACTAGGTTAAATGTTAATATATACACATATATAATTTACTGTTATATAAATTAAATAAATGCCTGTAAGTGGTAGCCTTGAGCACACGGTAATTACATAAATATTTAACAAACTATACTTAAACCCAGATACTGAAATAATAGCCTTTTACAGATAATCCAGTATGCTGAATTACATACTTTAATTGAATTACTATTTCTTTCTTTAGAGACAAAGGCACTTCTCCACTATCGGGCCAAACGGTTCTAAGAACGCTAAGGAAAGGTTCCAGTTATATTTCCACTTGAGCCTTTTACAGCACAGCACGGCACGATAACGACCCGTTCTTGGTCTGGAATTCTCAGCATTGTTAGCTAACCTTGCTGAACCGTGCTGCTAGAATGCCCATAGTGACGTCGCATCTTAGGATTGGTCACTTGTATGCTGCCTGACTAGCAGTTTCTCTGTAGCTGTCTAATACTGCTTTTCCACCAAGGCAGTGCTGGTTCGGAGCAAGAGCCTAGTTTCAAATCGGTTCTTTGCTTTTCCACACAAATAAATCTGTCTCTGGGCCAAGAAAGCAGGTTCCAACTTTGTTCTGGTCTAGAGAAAATAACCGGTTACGTCAGGTGCTGGGGGCGGGATTATCGTAACGTTCGAAAACAAAAACTTCGGAATGCCAATTTTAAAACACCGGTCAGCAGTTAACGTTGGCTTTGGGCATGGACGGAAGACAAAAACATCCGTGGTCTGTGGAGGAAACGAACTGGACACTGGACGCTTTATTAGTCTTTCTAACTTGGTTTAGTTAGTGATCGGGCTATAATTAGACCACGTCGGCTATGTAATTGCTGACAACCGGGACAATTTCATAGTGGTTGGTGTAAACCGGGACATTTTAGCGTCCTGACATGACAGTTTTTTTCTCTGGACACGCAACTCAAAATCGGGTGTGTCCTGGTCAAACCGGGGCGCCTGGTCACCCTATGTTAAACGCACAACATTCATTTCATAACTTGATATGTAGTTCTCCATTGCTGTTATGGTTGTTATGACACGTTGCTAGGACAATGGAGGTAGCCCTACTCTGGCTCTACAGTCTGTGGAAAATCGAGCTGGTTCTTAGATAATTGGCAAATAGAACCAGCACCGAACTGGCATAAGCACCAGCCCAGAACCAGCACCTGGTTAGCATTGGTGGAAAAGAGATATCTGAGTTCTATTTGAGAGACGTAAACACAAATGAAAAGAAATATCTGATCATCCTCCAGAACACAGTTTCTAATTACATCTCGTCTGTAAACTCATGCGTTACCAAGGCTAAGACTGACGCATTTGTATTATATTCCAAAGAACTTCCTTATCAGCCCCACAGTGGAAAACGAAACCATATCCGTACCGGAATGGAACAGTTAAGCAAAGAGAACGGTTTGGCCTGACGGTGGAAAAGCGACTTAAAGTGTAATCGTCAGTACTTTTTGCAACAAAACAATAGACTCCTTTTGCGCCGACGTCACAATTAAGTCACAGCGTTAGCTGGAGGCAAAACAAAGTGAAAACTGGAGGCGGCCAATTCAAACCAGCACAGATTCGGCTACATAGTAAGGATCTTAAATTATTACTATTTTTTATTAAAGGCAGGGTAGGCAATGTGTTACTAAACCACTTCTAGCCAAATTTGTTTAAACTGTCTTTATATACCAATACATATCTAAAATGCAAGTACTCTGAAAAGGAGTTTATAAAAATAGTGTGTCTGTAGTCCTCTCAGGGCTGCAATAAACACAGCTCATTATTTCATTCGGACCGAGTGCTCTGATTGACTGGGCGACTGTCATTCTCCCTCGTTGCTATGGCTACCAGCCCTGCTACAACAGGAGCTGCCCACATGCGCGAACTCGGTTGACTCGCTCATTTCGGAAGATGAGAGGCGTGTATCGACCGCAAGCCACGAAGTCTCACAATTATGGCAGAGAAAGAGTAATCAAAAAGGTATTTTATTAGCTGTGATTCTGACATATCACTCAATCGCACTGCGCTCCTCTCCGCTCCGCACTGGTAAACGCGCCCTCCAGCTGAGCGGTCGGCATCACGCGTTCATGTGTTTCGGGGGCGTGGCTTTGGAATGAGCTCAGAAGGAAGGTGGTGGGAGTTTCTCTGTTGGATACTTTCAAAATCCAGCAGTTTTCTGCTAGTTTCTCAGACTTACCTACCCAGCCTTTAAATGTCATCTCGTTGTGTTTCTGGGTGCAAGAATCACCTACAGGATCCAATTTGAAATTTTATCACATAACGTTTTCTAGATTATTGTGATTATTTGTGAATCATCTATGATTGTATACATTGTTGTGATTGATTGTGATAGACTTTTTGAAGAACCTGGTAAGAAAGAATAATCAAATACATAATTAATATAATTTTAATAAATAAAAATATTTTTATTTCTAGAAAAAATTCACATAATTAAAATTGCACTGTAATGTCACTTTACATTAGCGTTTCTCAACGGGGGCGGTACCGCCCCCTTGGGGGCGTTTGGACAGTGTCGGGGGGCGTTGGGAACGAGGCAGCTGAGAGGGGGGCGCTCAGGCACAAATGGGAGGCGTTATGTCTGACTGTGGCACTATATACTCACTGTTATTATCACAACTTTTTTAAGCCTCTGACAACACATACAATGTTAATTTGAATGCATGGGCGTTTTAGGTACAGCATTGATTTCCACGCTGCTGCTCAAATCCATTCCACCTTCATTCGGAGTCCCACCAGGCCAGACGATCCAATACGCACGTGCAGTCCCAAGCGCGAGTCTCAGGTTCCTATGAGAATATTAATATAAAATATCATATTGTAGAACATGTAGCCTACCGGTATATGAAATCGTAGCCTAGGCGTCATTTAGCCTACAGGGCGGTTTTGAAACACTTTTAAAACATCTCGCGGCACGGATGTACCAATACAAATAAAACATATCCAGTTAACTAGCAGCATTCGTTTCATTCGTTTGTTAAATAAGAGACGATCTAGCGCTGAAATGTGTTGTCTTCACTCGGACGCGCACTTCAGTCCGTTACGGAAAGTGAAAGTCTCCCTAAAAGATGTAAGAAATAAAAAAGCGAAACGGATGTATACTATTTTTGAATCCCTTTCTTTTTGGAATTTTTTGTAATGTTTCCCCTTATAGTTTTTTTTTCTTTCTGTCTATTGTTTCTTTGATGCTATTATGAATGTAATAGATATAATACTATGTGATCCTCCGTATGTGTATGTTATATATTGTTCTTGTTATGCAATAAAAAAAAAGAGAAAAAAAAAAGAAAGTGAATCAGGACATCACATCTTTGTATACATTTTTATTTATTTACATCAGTAAGCTAACGTTACAAGACATCGTCTTTCAAAACATTACCTGCGCAAAAGAAAAAAAAAAGAATGAATGAGTCATTCGCACTTTTGAAAATGCCCTTCCGAATGCGTCTCTGTCCGACATAATTCCATAGCGTCCATGTTTTAATGTAAAATAAAATTACGTCTGTGTTAATTAATTAATATTTAAATGTTGCTAGTAGCCCACTCAGACTTGTCCCGGCTAGTTACCGGCAAATTATCTCCATGGCAACGCTTAAAAACAAATGCCGCAGCCGGCAGAGTGGTAGAAAGAATGTGTCCAATCAAAATGTACACAAGCTTCGCGGTTTAAGATTAATGTGTCCAATCAAAATGCACACAATCACGTAAAGATTTTTTTAGTTTAAAAGTGGACATTTCAATATAGGTAGGCTATATTTTGTTTGTTCATATTTGAGACGCGCTCCAGTTCATCAAAGTGCGCCTGATAGTTTGATTTTATTTACAAAAGCACATTTTCTTGTTATTGTGAGTTTAAATAAAAGTTGCAAATTATGTTTTTTTTTTTTGTATGACCAGAAATTACATAGCTAGTATTTTCAGTTGTTTCCACTGTTGATAGGAAAATGCACGTGATCGTGCCTGCATGCAGCAAGCGCCACACTCCGCACACACACTTGGATATGCGTAAACATCTTGTGTTTATTTGTGATAATCTTACTACTAACTACTAACTTGTATTGTGAGAGACATTTGAAGAATTGCTTTGTTGTTCTTTTTTTTTTGGATAAAAGCGTCTTCTACATAGCCCAAATGTAATAATAATAATGGTAATTATTATTATTTGCGTTTATAACTATAAATTAGTTAACTGAAGACATAATATGTTAACCGATGCCTCGGTTGAAAACATCTCAACTTTTCAGAATGCCGCAAGTGCACAGCAAGTCATAATGACAAAACCCATCTGATCAGCTTCGGCCTTTCCGTAACAACATCGAACGCTCGGCCGGACAGCTGATCATAGCTGTACAGGGCAGGTTTTTTTTTTCTCATCTCCATAAATATATCTACTAGTAAAGCTAATGCAAGGGCTAGAAATCAATCAATCCTTTGTATCAAATGCAATGAATCCTCGTCATCATGTCATGGAGAGCGCAGTTCATGCTTTCTTAGCAACAACAGACGGGAGCGCAAGCGCTTGTGGAAAGGAGAAAACGATGCGGCCCTTATGTACACTTATTAGGTGTACTTTAGTAATTCAGAATAAGACAAAAGCACGGTTTTGAAAATGGATATACTGACTCAATACATAAATGTTTCACAATTTAAATACTTAAAGTTACGGATTTCATAATAATAATAATGATAATTATAATTTTAAGAAGAAAATAAGGACGTCAATCAAACACATTATTATTGTTATTATTATTATTATTATAACAGAATGATAATCAGCATACATTCAATAAAGACATTTAGCCCTTTTTTGGTGGTGGTGGGGGGCGGTCAGGGTTCTGGATCTTGGAAAGGGGGCGCTGGGCCAAAAAAGGTTGAGAACCACTGCTTTACATTGTCGTCTTCTGGCCTTGGTACTGGGCAGGACCGTGCAATGTAACGTTGCCAAAAGGCAAGACCATTCATCACATAGTTATAGGCATCTAAAGATTTATATGCTCTCAGTTTGTCTTTAGGCTTGGTTTTTCTATCAGGTAGGTGTAGAAGGCAGGCCACTCAACCGAGGTAACGTTAATCCTGTCAGATCGTCCATCCATTGACTGTGTGTATGGGTCGGCCAATCTGGTTCCGTCCGTTAAAATTAACTTTTGCAAATAACAATCGCGGTCCTGGACAGTGAGTGACCTTGCACATTAAGATAAAATATGATTTTCTCCCATCATTGTTAAAAAACAAGCTAACAAAACTTGCAAACTAGCGTTAGTGAAGCGGCCAGAGGGATCGTTCTGCCTCCACCTAAGCTCCGCCCACATAAAAACATCATCATGTTTACCAACTGAAAAGGGGTCTATAGCTCCAACGAAAGCCACAGCAATGTTGGTGAACGAATCTGCAGCTTTGAACAAATGGTGAGAGTCAATGATTCATTCATAAATACAGCCACTTGCTTCTTTACTGAATGAATGAATGACTCGATGACTCACTCATAAAGACAGTGACTTGCCGCCACCTACTGGCGGTTTTAATTTAAAAGCATCACTTCGTTTTGACCATTATTGCATATTTCTCTATTGAATTTTTTATTTATATAAAGCATTATTTATTTTATAAAGGTATTTGTAAAGGTAAAAAATGCACTGGAAAAATCGATTTAAGGGGGCAAATATTGTCTCTTACTGAATAAAGTGTGACTGCAGAGAGGGGGTACGCAGGAGGATGTTAAAAGTCTTAGGGCGCACACCATTCTAAAAAGTTTGAGGACCACTGATCTATATGATATCCATTTTAACAACATAGACCAGTGCTTCTCAAACTTTTTCGGTCATTCCCCACTTTGGACAAGGGGGAATTTTCAAGCCCCACCTGCCCCCATCGCCCCAACACAATGCTAATGCAACAAGCTTAAAATGATCCAATTTATTGAAGTAACAAGTAGTTATCAGTATAGTAACAAGTTGTATCTAAATACAAACTAACTACCTACATCAAATAACAGCAAGTTCAAAAATTAAAAAAAATTAAAGTGCAGCTGTGTCATAAATTGCATGAAATCCAAAAATAGAAAGGAAATAAAAGTGCCACATGTCATAGCATCAGCACCCTGGTTGGGGGCTGGACTAACATAATATTGTACTTAAAAACGTGAATTTATATATATATATAATATTTTTAATATTATATTAGTGCTGTCAAACGATTAAAATATTTAATCGTGATTAATCGCATTAATGCCGTAGTTAACTCGCGATTAATCGCACATTTTTATCTATTCTAAATGTCCCTTGATTTCTATTTTTCCCATTATTTTTTCTAATTTTAATGCTCTTATTAACATGGAAAAGTGGACCGGCAGTAAGTTTGTTCTTAGCTGTGGTATCCATGTCCTTCTGTCTGAAGTCATCCATTGAAGAGCTTAGATCGGGCCCAAAAAATCAAGCTCGACCCTACCCGAGCCCGTGCACATTTTTTTAATACGTGGGTCGTTATAACTGACGTTCTCAACTACTTTCTATGTTACTTTCTCCCGCCCGCAACATTTTTGTCCCGCTCCCGCCAGCAAATAGACTTTTTTTTGTAGGCTAACGTTACCTCCAAATACTTTCGCCCACGTGTCGCCACCATACACATCAGCATAAATGCTCCTGATAAATTATTTGTTATTAAAGCATTAACACACAAACCACTGTTATAATATAAAAGCAACCAGGCTACTGCGTGCATGGTTTGGCATGACTGAATGCACGCAAAGTGCGCTCCCTTAATAATTCCTAAAAAGCTGACATCAGTTCATCGCGATCTCACACAACTCTGTTATCATCAATGAAGCTGACTGCACAATGAATCTTTAATAATATATACACTTTGTTTGTTATAATTTGAGGATTTGCCAGCATACAGAATTCAGCACTGAACAAAAAGTCAGTTTTGAGTGGTGAGGGGAGTCTATTTTAAATGCATCTGATTGCCCATTGCGTTCAAGAAATGTGTCTGCATTCAATCACATGTGTCTGTGATTGGCTACATCGCTCAACGCTGCAAACATGTTATAAAAAGAAACTCTGGTCTGTAAATCGTTTCTATTTTTTTTTAGTTGTTCTTGTTGCTTTTCTGCAACATATGAATAAAAATGTATTAGTTTTTATGTTTTATACATAGATATTTATAGTTTGCGGGAGTCCCGCGAATCGTTTTATTCTCCAGTACCCGGACACACAGACTGAGTGCATTACCGCACGCGCTCGTACTCGGCCATCAAATCTAGTCTCGCGCCGCACTCTATTGCATTGAGAGTGCAGTCAGTGCACGTCTCTAGATCGGCGTCTCGAACTCGCGCCATCCACTCAAAACGTAACGTTAGCCTACTACTCTTTGGCCGGCGCGCAAGCCCAAACAAGTGTGTGCGGCGTGCCTGTTGTTTTGTTTCCGGTCTAGCTATCCAGTGTGATGTTGTAGTTTTTCTAACGTTACTAGTTGTTGCAACAGTATGTGAAAAAAACTACAAAGTTTGCTAGGCCAAAAAGAGCGTTAATCTCGCGATAAAAAAATTGACGCCGTTAAAATGTGTTTGCGTTAACGCCGTTAATAACGCGTTTAACTGACAGCACTATATTATATATAATATATATTACAAATATTAAAATAGACATAACATACTGGGTTTGATATGGGATTAAAATGATGGGCAGTGCATAAGATATAAACTTATGATTCATTATTTTAATATTCCTTTGTTCCGATCAGAGCATGCGAGCGGAGAGAGAGCGCATTTCTGAATATTCTTCCGCTCGCTCATTCCATTAATATTTTCTTGTTACCTGAAGTACTTTGAGTGCAGTGTTTGCATCATGCAGTAAATGTGATGTTTGTTACCTCAATCAATTTAAGGCCATTCCTGTTTTATTTGTGTACATTTTAATCATTAACATTAAAAGCGCACTCTTTTTACGACTAAAATAACAGTAAAGGGTAAAAAAAACTGAATTTCCAAAAATTAAAATGGAAAAAACGGAATTTGGGAAAAAATAAAACGGATTTATAGAGCCCTATTTGAGCGAGACTTCTCCGCAATGAACAGGGTAAGTGATTTTAAACCATAATGCAAGAAAGCACAATTTGAAAATTGTCAGATAATTTTTACTTGTGCTATCTTCCAAAATGGTTTCGCAATTTTTTTTCCATTTCAGATCAAAACTGACATGCGAAATAAACTTCAGGGAGAACACCTTTCTGCATGCTTAAGAATTAGTAAACGGACCTGCCCCTGAAGCCTATCCATACAGGCAGGCCTTAGAAAGTTTATTTTTTATTTTTTCCAAAGCAGAGAAAAATTCAGTGCTCAGACAACACTGTCAAAAAAAAACAGTTTTGGAAATCTGAAGATTTCATTATGAAAATATTTATTCATGCTTGTAGTATAATTTTATGAATATGAATTTATGCATAATGTGAATTTCTACATTTCTAAATTATTTGTTAATGATATTTTCTGTAATAAATAGAGTTCATAAACCTTTGTTTGACTAGTTTATTCTGAACCCACTCAATAAGCGCCACGCCACAAAATAAAAAGTCACAACGACATGCACGGCTTACGTCACTTCAGAGTTCCTACTGGCAGTCCAAATGCAACCAGGAAAATGTTCCTAAGGGAACCATTAGTTCTCAGGGAACCACCCTGGTGGCTAGTTCCTAGAAGTGAGTTTCAAGAACTACCCCGTGTGAAAGCCCCTATTTTACCATCATAGGGGTGGTGATGGCGCAGTGGATAAGACACATGCCTTTGGTGTGAGAGACCCGGGTTCGAATCCACTGTGAGACACCAATGTGTCCCTGAGCAAGACACTTAACCCCTAGTTGCTCCAGAGGCGTGCGACCTCTGACATATATGGCAATTGTAAGTCGCTTTGGATAAAAGCGTCAGCTAAATGAATAAATGTAAAACGTAATGTAAATGTACCAAACCACAAGGTCCTTAAAGGGATAGTCACCCAAAAAAGCTTCTTTTGCAGCGATTTTTGCGTGAGCATATCAGTGCACACCCCAGACCACTCGGTGAGTTTCACGTCTTTGTAAACTAAAGTTTAATCCGTTTATATGAATGATTGTTCCAATGCACCTATGAAACCATTGTATAGGTGGGGGGGGTGCTAACACAAAAACCTAAAATTCTCGGGACAGCAGCATGTGCCCAAATTTTAATCTTAACCGTTCGATTTCATCAGCAACGATCTCAAAATAGGGCTTTACTTGTAAAACGCCGAACTTACCCGTTAAGTTTATCAAGCGACGAGAATACTTTTTGTGCGCAAAAACAAAAATAATGACTTTATTTCAACTATTCATTTCCTTCTCTATGGGCCTCTAGTCAGTTAACTTAGTGTGATTCCGTAGAGCTACGTCACACGTAGGCTCACTTTTGGCCGACGCTGGTCATGTGTTGATGCATGTGACGTACAACAACAGAAGCTTACGCAATTACAGGTCCTTCTCAAAAAATTAGCATATTGTGATAAAGTTCATTATTTTCCATAATGTAATGATAAAAATTAAACTTTCATATATTTTAGATTCATTGCACACCAACTGAAATATTTCAGGTCTTTTATTGTTTTAATACTGATGATTTTGGCATACAGCTCATGAAAACCCAAAATTCCTATCTCAAAAAATTAGAATATCATGAAAAGGGTCTCTAAACGAGCTATTAACCTAATAATCTGAATCAACTAATTAACTCTAAACACCTGCAAAAGATTCCTGAGGCTTTTAAAAACTCCCAGCCTGTTTCATTACTCAAAACCGCAATCATGGGTAAGACTGCCGACCTGACTGCTGTCCAGAAAGCCATCTTTGAAACCCTAAAGCAAGAGGGTAAGACACAGAAAGAAATTTCTGAACAAATAGGCTGTTCCCAGAGTGCTGTATCAAGGCACCTCAGTGGGAAGTCTGTGGGAAGGAAAAAGTGTGGCAAAAAACGCAGCACAACGAGAAGAGGTGGCCGGACCCTGAGGAAGATTGTGGAGGGACCGATTCCAGACCTTGGGGGACCTGCGGAAGCAGTGGACTGAGTCTGGAGTAGAAACATCCAGAGCCACCGTGCACAGGCGTGTGCAGGAAATGGGCTACAGGTGCCGCATTCCCCAGGTCAAGCCACTTTTGAACCAGAAACAGCGGCAGAAGCGCCTGACCTGGGCTACAGAGAAGCAGCACTGTACTTTTTTCGGATGAAAGCAAATTTTGCATGTCTTTCGGAAATCAAAGTACCAGAGTCTGGAGGAAGACTGGGGAGAAGGAAATGCCAAAATGCCTGAAGTCCAGTGTCAAGTACCCACAGTCAGTGATGGTCTGGGGTGCCATGTCAGCTGCTGGTGTTGGTCCACTGTGTTTTATCAAGGGCAGGGTCAATGCAGCTAGCTATCAGGAGATTTGGGAGCACTTCATGTTTCCATCTGCTGAAAAGCTTTATGGAGATGAAGATTTAATTTTTCAGCACGACCTGGCACCTGCTCACAGTGCCAAAACCACTGGTAAATGGTTTACTGACCATGGTATTACTGTGCTCAATTGGCCTGCCAACTCTCCTGACCTGAACCCCATAGAGAATCTGTGGGATATTGTGAAGAGAAAGTTGAGAGACGCAAGACCCAATACTCTGGATGAGCTTAAGGCCGCTATCGAAGCATCCTGGGCCTCCATAACACCTCAGCAGTGCCACAGGCTGATTGCCTCCATGCTAGGGCTGGACAATAATTCAATATCAATATATATCGCGATATTTTTTTTTTCGATAACAGTGATATGATTTTTAAACACATTTTCGATATTTCAATATACATAGCAGCATTTGTCACTGACTGACGTTAGGCGCACAGCCGTCAGAAAGAGCAGAACACAATTGGCTACTTTCCTGATGACGTACACCACAGTCACGCAGCCACTGCTCAGAACAGCGGATCTCCAACGCGGCAAGTTTCAGCCACAGAATGAGCGCCCCTGACCGCAATGCAAATGTGACTGAACGAGCTTCCACAAGTGAGGAGAAAGCATACGAAATAGTTGATAAGAGAGGGAAGACTTATTAGGAGGTATAAATTCAGTGGTGTTTCGGTGTTTCAGTGTGCTGCAAAATGTGCCGGAGTGTGACTGCCGAGTCCGACTAGCAGCGGGAACACATCAAACGAGGATCAGGGGATAGACTGTGCCGATGCGCGCGTCCGTGGCCAGGAACGTCGCGTCCACACTCTAAAAATAGCTCACCGAAAGTTCTAATGAGCAGGTATCGCTCCCTGTGAATGTCCTGACGCGCGCACACACACGCACACAATGCGCAGAATCCAGTTCTCTTTCTTTAGCGCTTGAATAACACACATTTATGCCAAAATGTCCGTTTTGTCAATTGTATCCTCACAAGAACATTCTAAATGAGTTAAATAAAATCTTAAATGAAAGTTAAGAGTAGCCAAATGAGAAAATTAAATGCGTAAGATCCTCTCATCAGCGACAGATCTTTAAGGGACAGCAGCCAATTCTGTCTGTCAGTTAAGTTAACCAAAGAACAAAGGGGAACAGAGCAAATTACTCACTGATCTTGTCTAAAGAACGTGTGTAGCTTTAATAAGGATTAATCTATATTTAATTTATAATTTATGCAGTTCAGACTATTTGATAACCTTATTCAATTTCTGTATATTTCAGTTTTATTTACACACAAAACATAAATGGTGAACATTTTTGACTTTATAAAATGATTATCTCAAGTCTTGAAAAAAGTAAGACATATTTTTGTTATACATAGTTTAGTAGCCTACTTTTATTTTTGGCAGAATTTATCATTATAATCAACTTAATTATTTCCTGGACTTTGTAACACCATAGTCCCTAAATTTATGTAAATGCAGGAAATGGGATTTAAATCGGAAAAAAAATTCCCCCATTTTGTGTACCAAATGTTGCACAAATGTTATGGCAAATGTAAATTTAAAAACAGAAATGCATTGCCATTTTACATATTACATTGTCATTTTGCATATTACATTTCAAACTGAATATTGCTACCCATATGCTTTCATAGTCTTGTAGCAGGCATTGAGAAGAGAATATTATTGTTATGATGGGTTATTTCATTGCTTCATGTAGTTTGTTATGGTGCAGTAGCGAAAGACTCCAGCAGATTTCATAGACTTGGCAAATTCATTTTTCAGAAGATTTTAGGAACAGACATCTGTTATGGGCGTTCTTGGCAGTTTTTCTGAGGCTTTTATAATGTTCATATCGATATCGGAATTATATCGTATCGACCGAAATTAAGAAATATATCGTGATATCAAATTTGGCCATATCGTCCAGCCCTAATCCATGCCACGCCGTATTGAAGCAGTCATTTCTGCAAAAGGATTCCCGACCAAGTATTGAGTGCATAACTGAACAGATATTTGACTTTTTTTGTATTAAAAACACTTATTTTATTGGTCGGATGAAATATGCTAATTTTTTGAGATTTTTTTTGAGAATTTGGGGTTTTCATGAGCTGTAGGCCAAAATCATCAGTATTAAAAAAATAAAAGACCTGAAATATTTCAGTTGGTGTGCAATGAATCTAAAATATATGAAAGTTTAATTTTTATTATTACATTATGGAAAATAATGAACTTTATCACAATATGCAAATTTTTTGAGAAGGACCTGTATACTAGTGAACTGACTCAAGGCCCACAGAGAAGGAAATGAATAGTTGAAATGAAGTCGTTATTTTGGGGGGGTTTTGCGCACAAAAAGTATTCTCGTTGCTTGATAAACTTAAGATTGAGTCACTGTAGTCACTTGGACTATTTTAACGATGTCTTTAATAACTTTTCGAGGCCGGCAAGTTCAATCCCTGAAGAAGCCTCTGGAGGAGTGATCCAGCTATCAGATTTCATCAAAAATATCTTAATTCGTGTTCTGAAGATGAACGAGGGTCTTACGGGGTTGGAACAACATGAGGGCGAGTAAATTAGGGGTGGGGGAAAAAATCGATTCTTAGATGCATCGCGATGCGGACGATTCTGAATCGATTCACAAATGCCAAAAATCGATTTTCAAAAAAAAAAATTATTGACGGAATGCAAAAGACGGAACTTTGAAGCGCGGATGTGCAGTGCCCGGACCGTCTGTGGCGTGTGAACATAACAGAGACGCGATGGCTGAACGCGAAATCCAAACACCCTCCTTTGTTAAAAGCTGACGAGTGGAAATATTTTGGCTTCTATGAAGTTGAAGGGGGAAAGGAAAGAAGCTGGACAAGAGCCACACTAGTTGTCAGCTTTGCAGAATAAAACTAAAATATTTCAGCAACACGACTAATATGAGAACCAGAGGAGGAAAAACACTCGGCTGTACCTGTGTTCTGACGATTTGTGCCGCCTTGTCGAAAATGCTACCCAAGCGCGAATCGATCACAGAGAATTTTGAATAATTCTCTATTGTTTCAATAATGATGTAAATCTCACAATATTATGACATCGTTATTTCATTTTAATCAGGGTAAGTGTATGGGGAGCATATTTTGATATTTTAAATGAACTAGCAATTATCGCATTTGATATAACAAGTAAAAATGACATTTTTATATGAAAAAAAATTTATAATAAAATTCGAAGTTAAGAGTACAGTATAATGTACTGTTTTTATTTTTAAAACGGTGTGAAAAGTAAAAATTATCAAATTTTCATCTTTGACCTGTCAAAGTTTCCTACAAGTCTCCACAGCAAGGATGCATAGATTTATGGGCGTGGTAAGCAGAAGAAAAATGAGTCTGCACATGCACATAACCAGTAAGTAGCACATCTCTTTGGGTAGCATGAATCGTCAGAACACCTGTTGTTGTTATATTATTAATTTACTACAAGTATGCTGCTAGTTCAGGCACACATTTATTTTCCTGTTGGTTCTTTGCAATGTTAATAAAATATATTGTACGTTAATTCTTTATGGGTCATTTCTTTGTACTTTTAAAGCAACGTATTTATATTCACACACACACACACACAAAAAGATTCAGATAATCGATGATCGCTTTAGCATCGAATCGCAGCCCTCTGAATCGTAATCGAATCGAATCGTGAGATGCCTAGAGATTCCCACCCCTAGAGTAAATACTGACAGAATTTTCATTTTTGGGTGAACTGTCCCTTTAAAGTGTCCCTTAACATATCAAGAACATTTTCAGCATTTCACTTAGCCACATGAAATGATAAATGTACAGTACCGTTTGTGAATTCTTCTGGTAAGTGACCCTTTCGGAGCTGCTGCCAGTCATCTTCTCCTTTAGGAACTTCAATGTTACAGGCCAACTCCAGGATGGAAACACCCAAACTAAAAGAGGAGAGAATATACATCTTTATTCAATACTTTATACAAATCACAAAATAACTAATTAGGTTCTTACTGTCGACATTTAAATATAAACAAGATAACATTCACTAACCTAAAAATGTCTGCAGCAGTCCCATACTCTCCTTTCAATAGCTCAGGGGCCATATATCTGGGGTCTCCTTCCTGTAAATCATCATAAATCTTCATTTCACTCTTTTCCTCAATCACTTGTTTTTGGACATCTCTAGGAAGCTTGATCAACAAGCCAAAGTCTCCAAGTTTGAGCCGTCCAGACTTTGTAATGAAAATATTTGCTGGTTTGATGTCCATATGGGCAAACCCATGAGCGTGCAAGTGGTCGAGGGCTGAAAGCATGTCACACAGGTATGTCCAGGAACTTGTCTCACCTGGTAAAATACAAAACACACACACTCGTCTTGAGTAACTTATATTTGCAATGCAAAAAAAATGCAATGTTTTAATATAAACCAGTCTTTTGTTGCGGTCATTGGTGAGGGAGTTTTTCTTGTGTAGTCTGCTGTATACCAGTGTGAAATGGCGTTTCCTCAGCGTATAGCTGTAGGCTGGTACAGCAGAGTTCAGTCTGGATGTAGAGGTGACCAGCCTCCTCCCAAGCCGCAATGAAGCCCAGCACGTAAGGGTGTGGCAGTAGTCTCTCATGATTCCAAGCCTCAGTAATGCTTTTTGCGCGTTCAACCTCTCCACGGAACCGCTGCACTGAACGCTTGACAGCGTACTGGCAACCGTCCAAAAGACTCACCACCTGACAGACAAGAATGAATGAATGAATATATGCATTTATATAGCACTTTTAGATACAACTGTACCGTCAAAGTGATTTACAGAGGGATTGGGGGTCTCTCCTTAACGACCACCAGTGTGCAGCATCCACACACCAGCTTTAGGTGGAGAAGAGTATAAAGCCAATTCAATGGAAGGGGATTATTAGGAGACCATGATAGATAAGGGCCAATGAGGGAATTTGGCTAGGACACCGGGGTTACACCCCTACTCTTTACGAGAAGTGCCATGGTATGTTTTATGACGACAGAGAGGACAGTCATCAGAAGAACATCTGAAAAAACACAGTATCATTAGTGTATTCATTGATGATCTTGAAACATCACCATTATCTGAAATGTATCATGTCATGTATAAATGTATTATATGTATCAGTTTCAGAGTACATCCGTGGTGGACCTTTAGGCAGTGTGTCCACCAAAGCTTGTTTAGCCAGCTGAAAACGCAAGACGCTCTGCTGAAAACGCCTAGCTGTGGGCACTTGAGAGAGCGTTTTGGCAGCGCAGTGTTTTTTCAGTTGAGACGCTTCGTTGCTATGATACAGAATATCAGCAGCACAGTTTACTTGTAACTGATTTTGCAGATAATTTGTTTCATACTATAAATTAAATTTTTATCCATTTTGCTCAGCGCTTCAGCGTGAATTTTTTTTTGAAAAAATACGCCAGCCACGTGAAAAAACGCTTTGGTGGACACACGGTCTTACTTCAGCGAATCAAGTCTAATTATTTTGAAAAATTATTAGTTGCTTAACTTTTTTTTTTTAAACCAATTTTGTGAGAAAATTAGAGACATTGGGCAGAAAAAGATGGTGGCTGATATTACTTCTCACTGGAAATAGAATTATACATCCTGCAGAAATAGTATGAATAGGAATGATGGTAGTATGCTATTCCACATAAACACTTAGAAGGCATTTAGCATGTGTCACCTTGAAAACCTCACCAAAGGAACCTCGTCCAATCAGGCCCAGGTTGGTAAAGCACTGGCTGAAAAAAGACTGCAGTTGAGAAGGATCATACACAGAGCGAGGAGGGGGCGACTCTATTAGGGAGCGTGACAGGGGCGTCCACGGAGTGGGGTGATGGAGAAACACTCGACTGAGCGGCGGGCATCCTTTAGATGGTGGCCGTGGCGGTAAAGAATGAGATAATGGCCGAGGAGGGGACAGGGAGGAAGATGATGAGGAAGAGAAGGGAAGTCTCCGTTTCTTTAGTGAAAAGGACTGCTGGGCACGAGAGAAGTGGGTAGGCAGAGGGAGAGGAGTGCTGACCACTGATGTCTGATAAGATGACGACATAGGAAATTTATAGTCAGTTCTTCTAATGTAAATGTAGGCTTGACAAATTTTCAGAAGATACTTCAAATTATGGAATTGTGAATGCTGACTGCTCATCCAGATGCACCAAATCAATATGCACTAACCTGTAACAGAACAGGAGATGGGGTGTTTAATATTATGCCTGAAATATCATTTAGGACATAAAATACACAAATGAAGAAAACAATACCAAAACAAATGTACATTTAACCATCAATGACTAAATTGACAATACTATAAATAAGGTACCATTACAAAAAATCGTGGCGGTAAAACAATACTTTAATGGTATCAGATGTTACTGTGATATATACCATAGCACTGAATAATTAGCCTACCATTACCAAAACGTGGCAATACCATGGTATTTTTGTTAGCGACAAAATCGATTATTTGAAGATAAAAGTCTTGTCTTGATGATTACCATAACGGTAACCACATTGGTTACTTTTTAATAGTCCACGGAACACCAGCACAGTAGCAGGCTTAGGCCTAACGTTACATCACAGAATACATGTGTTATCAGGCTAAATCTAGATGGTATTGCAATCGCATTTGTCGCACTAGATTAGATTAATAAAAAAATAAAACAGTACTTTGTGGCACAAATTAAAGTATAAATTGTGTAACGTTACCATGAATTATCATTTAGGAGAATATTTCAAATAATATTACATTATGTGCTAAAGTACATCCGCTACATCAACAGATAATACAAATTGTCAGTATCCGATTACGTGCGTTCAGATAAAAAAAAATTCATATCGGAACTGAACCAGTTGTGATGATATAAAATTAACTTTTCAGAAAGTAGCTAGTGCTAAACATAAAAAAAAGAAATGCACTACTTCAAAGGGGTCTTCCGTCACAAATATTTATTATGTTTCAGAAACGTTACGTACCTACATTTGTGTTGCTCTTGGTTGATATTTAAATATCAATTTTTTTTAATCAATCGAGTATATTATTATTAATCATATCTCGCGCCACACGCGTTCAAATACTTCAGGAGCGGGCGATGACGTGACGGACGTGACACGTGACATTCTTCTTATTCTTCTATTAGAGCTTTTTGGCGGTTGGCACAAAATGAAATGGTGGATTACTGCCACCAACTGGTATGGAGTGTGGACCTGAATGACTATTACTTTTATTACAAAGAAAATAAATTAAATCCTCTCAATCATATTAATTATTCTAAAATAATGAAAAACAATTCCATAACACTTTTCTTTAGAATTTTTTCTAAGAATTTCTACTAAATCAAACCGTACTCTTTCAAAATTTGGATCATTTCCCTCCTTTTTCCCTCATATTTTTTACAGTGTATCATGACGTGTTCTATTGTCTCTTGTTGTTCACAGTATTCACATCTGCCGGTGTTATGTTTACCTATTTTAAATAAAGTGCTGTTTAGTCCTGTATGTCCAAATCTAAGTCTAGATATAATTGTCTCATCTCTCCTTTTCCTTCCTGTACATCTCATTTCCCCCACTTTCCTCTGAATTTTGTAAAACCATCGTCCTTTTCTCTCTTCGTCCCATTGCTTTTGCCACCTTTTCTTCAAACTCTGTTTAATCTTCATTTCCATCTTACTGATGTTAACTTCTACATCGATGTCTTCTCTTTTTGTGGCCTCCTTTGCAGCCTTATCTGCCTTTTCGTTTCCTTTAATTCCAATATGTGCTGGTACCCACACAAATATAACTGTAATACCCATCATTTGAATTCTATATAATGCTTGATGAATTTCTATCAATTTATCGGCTCTACTATCCGAATGACTGCTCTGTAAACTAACTAATGATGATGCAGAATCTGAACAAATAATAGTTCTCAATGGTCTTACTTCCTCTATCCACTGTACTGCTAACAGAATTGCTAACATTTCTCCTGTGTATACTGATACATTATCACTTATCCTCTTCGCTGTTGAAATATGAAACTCTGGAACAAAAAAAGCTACTCCTACCCTATTATCTAAACTCTTTGATGCATCTGTGTAAATCTGAATATAACTATAATAATTATCAATATATTCCTGTACATTATACGAGTCAAAAATTAAGCCCATGTTTTTGTTCTTCTTTCCTAATAATAGGCTACTAGATCTACTTTTACTTATGGTAATATCCAAGGTGGTATTAATGGTACTGTTGGACTGATTTTTAATTCCGTTAATTTTAACTCTGTTGCTTTTTCTATAACTGTCCACCCAAAACTTTTTGTCTCCCTCTTCTCCTTCTCCCAAAGAGATTTTAAAGTGATTTGTGTTGGGTGATCTTTATTATGGACCCAATAATTCAGGGATAGCTGTATTCATCTCAACTCAAGTGGCATTTCTCCCATTTCCACCTGCAGTGCTGCTGTTGGAGTTGTTTTAAATGACCCTGTACATAATCTCAAAGCCTGAAACTGAATGGTATCTAATTTTTTAAGAGATGTGCTTGATGCCAATCCATACACCACACATCAATAATCTAATACTGATCTAATTAATCCACAATAAATTGCCTACAGTGCAGTTTTGTCAGCTCCCCAATCACTTCCCACCAAACACCTCATAACATTTAACACCTTCCTACATTTTTCAATTACTTTCTGGATATGTACATCCCATGTTATTCCCTCATCAAACCATATCCCCAAAAACTTCCAAGCACTTCACTCTTTCCAATTCTTGATTATATAACTTTAGTTTTACCTCAGTACATATTCTTTTCTTTGTAAATAACATTATCTTTGTCTTATCTACTGAAAACTTAAACCCCCATTTATATGACCACTCTTCTATTTTCGTAATAGCTTCCTGTAGCTTTTGAATAATACATTTCAGATTTTTTCCCCTCTTCCAAATCGCCCCATCATCCGCAAAAAGTGAAAATCCCATCCCATTCTCTATTTCCCTGTACACATCATTTATTGATATGGAGAATAATAAATCACTTATTATACTCCCTTGAGGTGTTCCGTTTTCAACAATATAATTTCCTTGAATAACTCTCCCCTATTTTAACTTATATCATGTTGTGCAAGTAAGTGAGGACCCAAAAGCGGTTTAACAAAAAACAGAGTCTTTAATGTAAACACAAGGAAGTCACAGATCTTCTTCAGATGTGGAAATGGAAAAATAAAGAACCCGTAGAGAGGGCGACAAAAGAAACAAAAAGTCTTTCTGATAATTACAAAAGAGCCTTTAGCAGCAGAGGAGAATAGCTGGGTTATCAGCGACAGGCTGCAGGTCTCTCTGGGTAGGCGCGGGTAGAGAAACAGTGGTACCTGATCTCTCGTAGCATCAGATGAACTGGACACAATACAAATGACAAGACGGTTAGCTGAGAACAGGATGCACTTGCCAGGCGGATTCGGACAGGACAGGACAGGACAGGACAGGACAGGACAGGACAGGACAGGACAGGACAGGACAGGACAGGACAGGACAGGACAGGACAGGACAGGACAGGACAGGACAGGACAGGACAGGACAGGACAGGACAGGACAGGACAGGACAGGACAGGACAGGACAGGACAGGACAGGACAGGACAGGACAGGACAGGACAGGACAGGACAGGACAGGACAGGACAGGACAGGACAGGACAGGACAGGACAGGACAGGACAGGACAGGACAGGACAGGACAGGACAGGACAGGACAGGACAGGACAGGACAGGACAGGACAGGACAGGACAGGACAGGACAGGACAGGACAGGACAGGACAGGACAGGACAGGACAGGACAGGACAGGACAGGACAGGACAGGACAGGACAGGACAGGACAGGACAGGACAGGACAGGACAGGAGTGAAGCAAACGAGACGGTAGTTTGTTTCTAGCATGAGAAACTCAAACGAGAATCTGACAAAGAAAGAAGCAGGAACGGAGAGGGAAATAGAGACCTAATCAGAGGGGAAAGGGAACAGGTGGGAAGAGGGTGAACGAGGTAGTTAGAGGAGATGAGGAACAGCTGGAGGAGGAGAGAAAGAGAAGGTAACCTAATACGACCAGCAGAGGGAGACAGAGTAAAGAGAAAGAACAGGAACAAGACATAACATGACAAGACATGACATATCAATCTTCCTTGTAAAAAGTCCTTAATCCATCTATTCATTCTTCCTTTGATACCTAATTTACATATTCTAATTAACAAACCTTCTCTCCACATCATCTTGTAGGCCTCCTCTATGTCAAAGAAGACAGCCACTACACTTTCTTTATTTACTTGTGCTTTTCTAATTTAATGCTCTAAACATACAGCTGGATCCATTGTATTTCTTCCTTTCCTAAAGCCACTTTGATATTTGGCTATATATCCGATCTTTTCCATATAGTACGTTAACCCTTCATTTATCATTTTCTCCATTATTTTATATGTTAGAAGTCAAAGCAATTGGTCTATAATTCCCCGGGTTTTTACAATCTTTTTCTGGTTTGCGTATTGGCACTACCATAGACATCATATACTGTAGAGACTAAATGCCCTATTGGCCGCTGTGGCGCAAGAAATGCGGCCGCCATCTTAAACCGGTCATACTCCTATTTGCGTTGCATAGCAGCAGTAGATGCCAGAGCACTGCAGCACATTCCTGCTCAAATCGGCGGACCATCACTCGGGGATTACTTTTCACAAGTAAGATTTAACATTTAACATTACCGTACTATTGGTTGTATTTTGTGAACAAAATATTCAATGTGTCCTGTATCATAGCTACGTGTATGACCTTTGCAGTAAAAAAACCCGCGTGAAAATCAGTTCGGTATTGCAGTGAGATATGATTAATTAAATGCGCTGACAGCTCATTGGACCTGCCAAACAGATTATACTGAGCGGAGCGGGTGACCGGTTTAAGATGGCGGCCCCACGCCTCGTCCGCGCCAATAGGCAGTAGCGGTCGATAGGGCGTCTATCTATATGATGTCTATGGGCACTACCAAATCCTCCTTCCAGGTCTGTGGCAGTTTTCCGTCCTCCCACACTTTATTATATAGTTCTAGTAATACCTCCTTTGAATTTTCACTGAGCTGGTTTATCATTATGTAACAAATCTGATCAATTCCTGTTACTGACATCTTATTTTTCTGGAGAGCACGTTTTAGTTCTCACGGTACATTCTTCCTCTTCTTCTGTCAGGTTTAATGGCAGTTTACAGTCAAAGTGTATTACCGCCATCTACTGGACTGAGGTGCAATCAAATGGATATCATTAAAAAAAAAATCCTATTTGCTTTTTGTTTCTTTGATAAATGTTATCATAGCATTAGTGATGTTTTCTGATCTAATCTCACATAATAATGTTTCTAAAGAAAATACTTTTTTGACTGCATTCACTTCCTCTTCAGTTTTTTTCGTATGTAGCTTAAAAGAACATGATCTACATCCTCTCTCACTCCACAAATCTCACACTTTCCAGATGGATGTTTGTGTACAATGTGTAAGCTGTTATTTAAACCAGTATGGCCTATTCTCAGTCTGTATGGCCTCTTCCTGTCTGTTTGGATAACAATGTTTGCTAGATATATTTTTGTATATTGTATTGTGTCTACATTTCTTCTCCTTATCCCATTCAGCTTGCCATATTATGTTAACTTTGTGTTTAATTGAACTTCCTCTTCTTTGGTCAGCTTGTCTACTTCCTCATTACCAGCAACTCTTTTATGGGCAGGAACCCATACAAACTGGATTGATATTCCCTGTTGTTGACTAAATGCAAATATGATATTATTAATAATGTCATTCAATAAGTCCTGTCGGCAGGATGATTCTCCATTTTGAATGGATGTGAGAGATGACATAGAATCAGAACAAATAACTGCTTAGGGGCCTAACTTCTATCCACTGCAATGCAATATTAATGGCTGTCATTTCAGCTGCAAATATGGACAAATGATCTGATGTTCTATTTTTCATAATCTTTAATCATATCTCATTTATGCATAGAATGATTCCTCATTTTCCATATAAAATGAGTTTCAATTTGTTAATTGCCTTTATCGTTTTTATTTTTTTGCAGAAACTAGCTATAGAGAAACATGGATAGATGTTTCGTCAATAAAATTCTTCCAAAAATTGTTGTCCCTCTGAAGCCAAGAATTCATTCGTTTACATTTCTCCACAGTTTTATCAATATTTAAATTTTCTAAATTATCCACCATCTTAGATAACCAGATACTTACTTACCTTCATTTTTAACTGGGATATTGTACAATGTTAAATTAGGATGATCATGAATGACCAATAGCTTGCATTTTGACATATTTACATTAAACCTGCTTTTGAAAAAGTCTTGATGAACTCCAGTGCGAAGGGGATTTGCTGTTCGTTTCTTTAAAAAAAGGTGAACATCCATCCTTGTCTGATGCCTGTTCTGACCTCGAATCTAGGACAAGTACTGTGATGACGGGAGCAAGATGTTGTCATCACTGTCGTAGTCATTACAAATTGTTTGTGGGCTTATGTTTCTTTACATTTGTTATTTAGGGTTTTGTGTTTCTGTTGACTATGGTGCAGTCCCTTAGCTTCATTATTCTATAATACTCATTTATAATAAGTTTAAGATATGCTGTTGGAGTTGATTGCAGATAGGTGCACATATCAGTGGTCTTTACAACATGTTATGTCTACTATAGTTTCTTTTTGATTTTCTCATTAACCAAACAGACAAGTTTTTAGTTATGCATTTTTGTTATTTATTATTTCAAATTTGTATTTATTCCCACATTGCAAACAGTTACCCCACATGCTGTCTACTCACCATTTCCTGTTCCTGTGACTCCTCAAAGGAGGGGACGGGTCCACAGCTTTCCTTTTTCTTGGGTCGGGTTAAACCATTTCTACTAATAAGGAACTTAACCCTTGGTAATGTAGGCATGGAGAAATGTCTTATGGTGTTTGCATTTAGTTTAAGTTGCTGAATGAGTTTATTTTATTTATTTTTGATTTTTGAAAGTTAATTGGATAATGGTCATATATTTAAGCTACAAAGGTTTTGTATTGATACCCCTATAGTTGGTATGGTCTTGAGAGTAATGAGCCTGTTCTGGGTTATATAACACAGTCTAAATTGAACCTTGAGAGGAAAGGAGGGGGTTTTATTGCTGAAAGTATCATGAAGAATTTTGCTGCCTGTAGCAATTTGTTTTTCTTTGATTATTGACATATCAAAGTTTGCACTGAGTCCAGTGTATGTTTATTTTTGTAAATATTTTTTTTTGGTTTAATTTTGGAATTGTTTCCGTGACACTTCACTGAGAGTTTGTATACCCCTACTACTCCACTGGCCTTTAATAAAAATCCTCTTTGGGATGATATCTGAGTCCTGAGCCTATCTACCACCTCCCTTTGATCTCTATGGGACACGTTATGACAAATGGTGGCAGCGGTTTTGTCTAGTGCAGTAGAAGGCTTCAGTGAAACGTCAGGATGCCACCCAAGAGGCAGACCATTCAGAGAACGGTGGAGGAAGATGACGATGGTGCTGAGTCAATGCCTGACCAGGGAGATATAGTGTCAGTGGGCACTACTTCACAGATGGCAGACTCAACGGGGGAGAAAATGGATCAGCTCAGAAAGACTGTTGAGAGCTTCATGCAGTCACAGCATACCAAAGAGTCGCATCTGGAAAAAGAAGCGCAGCGTTAAGAACACAGGTGGCGTACTCTTCAACATCAGTTCGGGCAGTTGCAGATGGAGGTGCAGAGAGAGCGGCAAGAGCGACAAACATTGGGAGGTGTGTCAGCGCAAGCCTGTTCCCCTTTGACTTCCGTAGGCAATACAGCCCTTCCCAGTCAAGTACTCCACAGAAGGCAGAGCGATGAAGGAGGGGGTCGAGAGACTACAGCATCTGTGACCAGGCAAGTGTAACGGGTCAAATATGTGTTTCCACTTGCTACATTTATTTTCATGTATGGCCCCTTTAAATCGCACTCTCCGCCCAGATCTGGTAGTAGGATGAACTGGTTCCGGTAGGGTCAATTAGATTCGCGCCAGCCAAGAGAGTGAATGGCTGCGGTGAGTGAGTGCTCCATGAGTAAAGCGTATTGTGATAAATGTATAACCATTTTATGGGTTAATACGGAGTTATATGTTTGTTTAGAAGCATGTTATATGATTTGTGTTCGTGCCACTGTTATATGTATTGTAATATCAAGTTTAATGTCCACCTCCAATATAGAATGTGCACGAGGGGGATTTCTGAAGCTGATCACCGCTGTTCTATGTTATTCAACCGGTACAGACCATAAGTTTCAAATTTGTTGATTTATAACTGTTTATGTAGTTTATGTAAATGAGTAATTAGATTCGCGCCAGCCAAGAGAGTGAATGACTGCGAATGTGCACGAGGGTGATTTCTGAAGCTGATCACCGCTGTTCTATGTTATTCAACAGAATAAAAATCCATCATAAAGCTTGACTTGGTGTCCATCGTAAATGAAAAACAACACAACGCAGAAACTACACTGTTACACAAGGGGTTGCTCCACCGCAATGGATGGGCTGGCAAGGCCCAAAGATGTTACCTCTTCAAGAGGATGATGACATTGAGCACTATTTAACAACCTTTGAGCGGATTGCTCAAGCCTGTAGATGGCCAATTGAGAACTGGGCGTTGCATCTAGTGCCATTGCTGACAGGCAAGGCAAGAGCGGCTTATGTTGCCATGGATCTTGATGACACTTTTGAGTATGCTAGAGTGAAAGAAGCAATCTTGGATAAGTTTGAGATCAATGCAGAGACTTACAGGCGGCGTTTTAGGGCAAAAGCCCTAAGACAAGAGGAGACGCCTAAAGAGCTGCAGGCAAGATTGAAAGACCTGTATGACAAATGGATAACACCCAGACAGCGGACCAAGGAGGAAATCGGAGAAATGATTGTGCTGGAACAGTTTCTTGCAGAGATTAACCCCGAAATCAGAACCTGGATTTGTGAGCACAATCCCACTTCTTCGAAACAAGCAGCTGAGCTGGCTGAGACCTTCATTGCTGCTAGACGGTCAACTTACCAGCTGGGTCACAGTCATGTCAGTGCCTACAGTACGACGGGTAAGTCTGGGAGGGGGTTCGGTAGTGGTCAACCTTATAGCGTCACTGGAGGCTTAAGTTCACAGACTCCCCAATCCAAATCTTACCCTAAAAGTTATCGACAGCCAGAAGGTCAATACAAAGAGAAGTCAGTGCTTATGTCATGGATGTGGGCAGGCAGGGCACAAGAAGGCAGAATGTACATTACAAAGAGTCAGTAATGCACGTCTTTGTTATAATCCCAGACCGTCTCAAATACTAGTTGAAGCAGGTCAGAATATAGACACAATTGTTCCTTTGAAAATAGGAGGTAAGCAGTTTATGGCTTTGGTAGACACTGGATCCAGTCAGATGTTGGTGAGAGAGGAGTGTGTTGGGGATCTACAGATGTCCAGTCAAGCTAAGCTAAGGGTACGTTGTGCTCATGGAGACGAGAGAGAGTATGCTACTGTTGATTTGAAGATGGAGGTTGAGGGTCAAACATACCTGTTGACAGTAGGCATTGTGGACCAAGCCCCTTATGCAGTTGTTTTGGGTAGGGATGTGCGAGTACTTGTTGACTTATTGCAAAGGCAGACTGCTGTAGCTGAGGTTAGGGCAGTTACAAGAGCGAAGGCAAGATAGGCAGAAGAGCATAAACAGTCTCTTAATTTGTTACCTTTTTCGGAGGAGCCCAGAGCTAAAAGGTCCAGAAGGGAGAAAAGACAGGAAAAAGTCAGGGGAACGATTATGGCAGAGCAACTCCCTGAACCTGACAGGAACGACTTTTATGACATCCGTCATAAAATAGTTGATTTGCAGAAGCAGGATGTTACACTTGAAGGTCTATTTCAGAAAGCTGGTAGTTCACAATCGGGAAATAGATTTCAAGACAAAGAATTGTTTGTGTTGAAGGGGAACATATTGTACCGACAAACAGATAGTGGTGATCAGCTAGTTGTCCCACAGTCGATGAGGGCTAAAGTGTTGCATTTGGGCCATTCCATTCCTTGGTCAGGGCATCTAGGGCAACAGAAAACTCTGACGAGAATTTCAAGCAGATTTTATTGGCCCCGGTTGTACATGGATGTGATTGACTTTTGTAAGTCATGTCCAGAGTGTCAGTTATCAGCCCCTGTTAAGAAAGGTGACAGAGCACCGCTGGTCAGCCTACCCACAATTGATGTACCTTTCATGAGAGTAGCCATGGACATAGTAGGCCCTTTAGAGAGAAGTAGGTCAGGGAACCGTTACATTTTGGTGGTGTGCGATTATGCTACAAGGTACCCTAAAGCCTTTCCTCTTAAAAAGATTAAGACCAGGCAAATTGTGAATGCGCTTGTGCAATTGTTTTCACGGGTTCCAGGGGGCCTATTCAGTGACAGACCAGGTAGGACAGATGTGATGCAGCATGACATCCGCCTTCTATCACAGGGTCCAGTCCGACAGACTTGCTGTAGGGTTCCTGCAAGACTCATACCCGAGTTAAAGAATGAAGTAAAGGTAATGCTGGAGATGGGGGTGATCGAGCCTTCCAGGAGTGAGTGGTGCAGCCCAGTCGTCTTGGTACCGAAAAAGGATGGCACATTAAGATTTTGTGTAGATTTCTCCAAGATGAACGGTATTTCTGCCTTTGACCCTTACCCCATGCCAAGGGTTGACAAACTCATAGAGCGTTTGGGTAAAGCCAAGTATCTGAGCACACTGGACTTATGTGAGGGTTATTGGCAGATTCCTTTGTCTGACACTTCCAAGGAGCTAACTGCTTTCAGGGTCCCAAGTGGGCTCTATCATTTTAGGGTCATGCCATTTGGCCTTCATGGGGCCACAGTGACTTTCCAGAGGACTATGGACTGTATTCTGAGAGGTACTGAGGACTTTGCAGCAGCCTACATTGATGATGTGGTTGTTTACAGCTCGTCATGGGAAGACCATCTGGAGCACCTGTCAGCTATATTCTCCAGAATCCATGATGCTGGGGTCGTGGTTAACGCCACTAAATGTCATTTGGCAAAGTCTGAAGTGTCTTATTTGGGATATGTGCTGGGTGGTGGGGTAATTAAACCTCAAGTGGACAAAGTGGAGGCAGTGCGTTCTTGCCCACCTCGACGACCAAAACGACCAAAAAGCGGGTGAGGTCTTTCTTAGGTTTCGTAGGTTGGTACAGACGTTTTATTCCTAATTTTTCCACTCGAGCAGTTGTGCTCACTGACCTCACTCAGAAGGCTAGCCCCCAAAAGGTTGTGTGGACACCTGAGTGTGGAACAGCCTTTCAAGATCTCAAGGGTTGTTTGTGTCAGGGGCCAGTGTTGCAGAGCCCCAACTTTGACCTTCCTTTCACAGTGCAGACGGATGCATCGGGAGTAGGGCTAGGAGCTGTCCTGTTGCAAGGTGACAGTGAAAATCGTAGGCCGGTGCAGTATATTAGCCGGAAATTGTTCCCTCGTGAGGTCAGATATTCTACTGTGGAGAAAGAAGCTCTGGCTATTAAGTGGGCATTAGATACTCTGAAGTATTACCTCATTGGTAAAGATTTCATCTTAGAGACTGATCACCGGGCCTTGCAATGGCTCCACAGGATGAAAGACAGCAATGCCCGCATTACCCGCTGGTTCCTCTCACTGCAACCTTTTAAATTTCAAGTGAAACACAGGGCTGGAGCTCAAAATGTTGTTGCGGACTTTGTCCCGTCACTATGATGAGTGACGGGCTTAAGGGGTGGGGTGTGTGATGACGGGAGCAAGATGTTGTCATCACTGTCGTAGTCATTACAAATTGTTTGTGGGCTTATGTTTCTTTACATTTGTTATTTAGGGTTTTGTGTTTCTGTTGACTATGGTGCAGTCCCTTAGCTTCATTATTCTATAATACTCATTTATAATAAGTTTAAGATATGCTGTTGGAGTTGATTGCAGATAGGTGCACATATCAGTGGTCTTCACAACATGTTATGTCTACTATAGTTTCTTTTTGATTTTCTCATTAACCACACAGACAAGTTTTTAGTTATGCATATTTGTTATTTATTATTTCAAATTTGTATTTATTCCCACATTGCAAACAGTTACCCCACATGCTGTCTACTCACCATTTCCTGTTCCTGTGACTCCTCAAAGGAGGGGGCGGGTCCACAGCTTTCCTTTTTCTTGGGTCGGGTTAAACCATTTCTACTAATAAGGAACTTAACCCTTGGTAATGTAGGCATGGAGAACTGTATTATGGTGTTTGCATTTAGATTAAGTTGCTGAATGAGTTTATTTTATTTATTTTTGATTTTTGAAAGTTAATTGGATAATGGTCATATATTTAAGCTACAAAGGTTTTGTATTGATACCCCTGTAGTTGGTATGGTCTTGAGAGTAATGAGCCTGTTCTGGGTTATATAACACAGTCTAAATTGAACCTTGAGAGGAAAGGAGGGGGTTTTATTGCTGAAAGTATCATGAAGATTTTTGCTGCCTGTAGCAATTTGTTTTTCTTTGATTATTGACATATCAAAGTTTGCACTGAGTCCAGTGTATGTTTATTTTTGTAAATATTTTTTGTTTGGTTTAATTTTGGAATTGTTTCCGTGACACTTCACTGAGAGTTTGTATACCCCTACTACTCCACTGGCCTTTAATAAAAATCCTCTTTGGGATGATATCTGAGTCCTGAGCCTATCTACCACCTCCCCTTGATCTCTATGGGACACGTTATGACAAGTACTAACATGGAACGTTCCCATAACTTTCACTAACGTTATATAAAAGTTATGTAAATGTTAGTAAAAAACTTACCTGAAATAATGTTTCTGGAACGGTCTTATAACGGCCTTGTGATGTTATTTGTTCTTGACTGATGTTCTCATAATGTTGAGTGAAAACGTACTCGGTTACGTACGTAACCTCGGTTCTCTCTAGAAGAGGGAACGAGTATTGCGCAAGTTGCTTTACGCTACGGGTAAAGTCATCTTTTCTCAAGATATGAAGCCAAAAATTATCCTTAATTTTGTATTTATTGTCAACGCAGTGCAGCAGCTAGCAGACCTAGAGCAGGCTATCTGCTCATTGGCTGCTCTGCGGCTACTGCAGCAGCCTACCACTGAGCCTGGCGTGACGTCACGCCCAATGAGGGTGCTTTGCGCCCTCTACGCGTCACAGCCCGTCAGAATGGGGGTGGCTTAGCGTATAAAGTCAAGCTCAGAGGCTGCTCCTCTGGTTTTCATCGACTGAAGCGAAAATCGCTTGTGGCGTCAGCACGGCAGGTTACGCAATACTCCTTACCTCTTCTAGAGAGAACCGAGGTTACGTAGTAACCAAGTACGTTCTCTTACGAGAGGTTCTCTCGTATTGCGTAAGTTGCTTACGCTACGGGAACCCCTTGTCAACGCCATGCGCACCAAGCATCCACTTCATCAGTCCCGGGGAACATAGATAAGTTGGAATCAGGCGGCCAGCAACGCGGGCCAGCACATGTTCATTAGCACCCATAGGGAATACAATGCGGCATTGCCGGCCTATATATCAACCCGTATAGTGCAGCTCAACCAGGAAAGCTAAGTGAGAGTAGTCTGCGCACGATCAGATCTGGGCAGAACATACATCCCACTCATACTGACAGAAGTCTAGCCTGCAAGGCGGGAACTTCCAGGTTATACAACCTAACAAATGTGGACGGGGAGGCCCAGCCCGCCGCCTAGCAATTGTGACCCGTCACAGAAACCAGGGACACAAGTCGGCAGCACAACTTTCGAGCAAAATGAGAAAGAAGAGTTTTTTTTTCAAAATTGGTGATTTTCAATTTTTTGGAGAATCTGTTAATTGAAATCATGAAGAAGCCTCTCCATGTTTGAGATAGCAGTATTGGTATATTTAAAAGCTTACATTTTGAGGTTGAAATCGGCTTGTTTTTGGAGATTCTAGCATGCAGTAGGGGCGTGGCGTGTCATTGTCTGTGTGTATTTCCATACTGAATAACCCGGCGCTTTTGCCCCCGCCCTCCAAGTCAACCACATGGCTACTTATTATGCTGTGCTCTGGCCAGCTCTCTCTGATATCAAAATTCAATGAAGATGGATGCCGCAAAGATTGTCGCAGACGAGATGAACCGTCTGGCAGTTACACCGAAAATGTTTTCGCCGCACTTCGTGGGCTCGGGAAACTGAACCGGAGGTATGGGCGCAGCGCGCTCGCCCTCAGTGCTTCAATACGGCGGCTCGGCTCGCTGACAGCGGTGGCTGGCTGTTTCATATGTGACGGAGAATCGAAATAGAGGATGCAGTTAAGACCTTTGCTGCTGCGATGAAGGCCTGCCGTGCGTGTTTCTGAAATGTAAGTTAAGCTTCATTTGCTCTTTAGTCGTTATTTAAGATGCTGAACCTGCTGATGATATAATGTGCTTGCGGACATTTCATTTGTGTGTGTATACGCACATAAGAAAGTGGTGTAAAGAGATTTGCAACAGTAATTTGAGGAGGTGAAATGTGATTATTTGGAAAATTGCAGAAATGACTGCTTAAAGAAAAATGCCAGCAGGCATTTGCCTCCTACATAAACTTTAATATTGTTGACATTTTGGGCACACGAGCGTTGCGTACTATTTGCGCTATATGTAGGCCTATGGCTTATTGGTGTTTGTTTGTTGTTGTTGGTTTTGCGTTATATGTATATGGCATATTGGTCTTTGTGTGTTGTTGCTGGTTTTGCGTTATACTGTATGTATATGGCATATTGGCCTTTGTGTGTTGTTGCTGGTTTTGCGTTATATGCAGGCTATATGGCATATTGGTCTTTGTGTGTTGTTGCTGGTTTTGCGTTATATGTATATGGCATATTGGTCTTTATGTGTTGTTGCTGGTTTCGCGTTATATGCAGGCTATATGGCATTATTGGTCTTTGTGTGTTGTTGCTGGTACGTTGCAAATAGAGGGGCAGCACAATTGTTTTTCGCCTAGTGCGGCAGAAGTGCACTCATTCGAAGTGTAAAAAAAGCTGTAAAGCACATGGAGGAGCTTTACAGGGGGTATGGCTTATCTAAATGAGATGTAAATGAGCCCTATTGTCACCCCCAGCAGCAGAGACAGGTGAGAACTGCACAATCTTTAGCTCGTTTTCTCCTCTTTGAGCTTTTTTAAGTGCCTACTTTAAAATGGCCACAACTTCTCCAAATATTATCAGATTTCCACATGTTACACATCGTTGGAAAGCTTGGATATTACACTCTCAGAATCTATGAATAACTCAAAATGCCCCAGAACCGACTTGTGTCCCTAGTTTCCGTGACTGGTCACAAATGTCATGAATGGAAATCCTACTGGAGCAAGCCCACGATGAGGCAACACCTCTAGTGGAATGAGCCCTGATGCCCAGAGGGCATTGCAGACCTTTAGACACAGAAGCATTCGCTTTAGCGTCCACTATTCATCTGGATAGGCTCTGTTTCGAGGCGGCGAGATCATTGGTGCGCCCACCAAACGAAACGAAGAGCTGCTCTGAGCGCCTGAAGGGGGCGGAGCGCGTAATGTAAGCCCTCAGCGCCCTAACAGGGCAGAGGAGACTAACATCGCTCTCACTATCGGATGCAGGCAGAGCCGATAGAGAAATGACCTGCGCTCTGAAGGGAGTGCCCAACACCTTAGGGGCATAGCCATGTCTTGGTTCGAGGATGACTTTGGAGTCATACGGTCCAAAATCAAGACACGCAGCGCTAATGGATAGCGCGTGTAAATCCCCCACGAGTTTAACTGATGACAGAGCTATCAGAAAAACGTTTTTGAGTGAAAGGTACTTAAGGTCCACGGAATCTAGCGGTTCGAAGGGGTATGCTTTCAGGGCCTCTAGGACCAAAGAAAGATCCCATATAGGAACCGACAGGGTTCGTGGGGGGTTCATCGTCCTGGCTCCCCTAAGGAAGCGGATGACCAGCTCGTTCCTTCCTATTGACTGGCCGTGCGTTGATTCAGCGAATGCTGCAACGGCCGCCACATAAACTTTAAGCGTGGAGGGGAACCTGCCCCTGTCCAACAGCTCTTGAAGGAAACTAAGCAACCACGACACCCCCCATGTCCGTGGGTCCAGATTTCTATCGGTACACCATCTGGAGAACACAGACCATTTAGACGTATAGAGCCGCCTCGTAGAGGGAGCTCTGGATTGCGTAATCGTGTTCATCCCTCCTTCTGGCAAGACAACGGGTATCCGTTGATTAACCATACATGCAGAGACCAGCGCTCTTGATGGGGATGCTAGATTGAGCCGCGGAATTGAGAAAGGAAATGATCTTCTTGATTACCTGTGGTAACAGAGAGACTGGAGGGGAGGCTGGGCCAGATTTGGGCCAGCACATCCTCGTTCTTTGAAAAGAACATCGGGCAGTGAGTGTTGTCTTTTGACGCAAACAGGTCGACTTCCTCTTTGCCGAAAAGGCGCCACAGTAACTGGACTGTTTGAGGGTGCAGGGACCATTCCCCTGGGGGAACGTTGTTCCTGGACAGTTTGTCTGGGCCGTCGTTCAGATGGCCTGGCACATGCGCGGCTCTCAGCAGGCGCAGAAGGTGCTGGGACCATATGAGGAGGCGTTCTGTCAGATTGCAGAGATTTCTGGATCTGACATCGCCCTGACGGTTCACGTATGACACCACAGACATGTTGTCCGATCGGACTAGAACGTGGTGGTCTCGTATGAGCAGGAGAAAGTGCTTCAGCGTGTTCTCAACCGCTATCATTTTCAGACAGTTTATGTGAAGGCATTTCTCTCGGTTTGACCACAGGCCAAAGACCGGTCTCCCCTTAAAGAGAGCGCCCCAACCTAGATTGGAGGCGTCCGTCGAGATGACTTTTCGATATGAGACGGCTCCCATTGTCACCCCTAGCTGGTACCATTCGGCCGCTAACCAAGGCTGCAGAGCTGAAACGCAGCTCTGAGTCACTCTGATTCGTCTGCAGCCGAGAGCCCAAGCTCGGTGAGGCACTCAAGCCTTCAACCAGCGTTGTAGCGGGGGCATGCAGTAGGCCCAGCTGAAGCACTGCTGCAGCTGAGGCCATACAGCCCAGCATTCTCTGAAACGTTTTCAGAGAAGCGACGCTGCCCTTTCTGGAAAGACGTGGCCAAGTGTCGCACACGGCGCGCGCTGTGTCGATAAACGGGCCGTCCTAGCCACAAAGTCCAGTTCTATCCCCAGAAAGGAAACTGACTGACTGGGCAGTAATGAGCCCTTGGTCCAGTTGACCGTGAGACCCAGGCTTTCCAGATGACTGAGGAGCACTGTTCTGAGATAAAAGTTCTATCTCTGACTGTGCCAGAATCAGCCAATCGTCCAAATCGTTCAGAATCCGCATGCCCTGATTTCTCAGGGGAGCGAGAGCCGTGCACTTCGTAAATGTACGGGGTGCTAAGACAGGCCGAACGGGAGGACGGTGTATTGATATACCTGAGCGACGAAGGCGGATCTCAAGAATGGCCTGTGACAGGGTATTATCAGAATCTGAAAGTAGGCATCTTTCAGATCGAGAGATATAAACCAGTCCCTTGGGCGAATTTGCACGAGAATTTGTCTGGTCGTGAGCATTTTGAACGGTCTTCTCATGAGAGCTTTGTTCAAATATCTCAGATCTAAGATAGGTCTTAGAGCTCCGTCCTTCTTGGGTACGAGAAAATATCGGATGTAAAAGCCTAACTCGCTCAGAGAAGGAGGTACCGGTTCTATAGCCCCTTTGCACAGCAGTTTGGCTATTTCTCCGCGGAGTAGATGCGCTACTTCCGCTTTCACTTTCGTCGCGGTCCGTGCTTGAAAGCGCAGGGGGCGGCGAGCGAATTGTAGCGAATAGCCTTATTGTGCTTGGCACCCATTTTGATACCCCTGGAATAGTTTCCCATGCTTTCACATGTGGGTGGGAGACATACAAGACTGAAAAAAGTTTTTATTCTTTACTTCAAATATTAGGCATAAAAAATATTGACTTGTGTTGTACTGACTCTTGCATTTCCCAAAATATATGTGGTCTTATAGATTTTGTATTTGAAATTGGATTTATTCACCAATTTGTTACATTCGTGCCTAAAATTGTCATATGGTGTGACGTAAGTTATTTTATATAAAATGAAAATTGGATAGGGAGAGTATAAGTAACTAACTTCAACATAAATCGTTATTATTACTATTTTAAGATTTAACATTTCTTTTGTGCAGATTCATTAGATTTTGTATTGTTTTTCTAAATCATCATGCAAAGTAAGTCATCTCTCCTCAGCCTTTCCAAATATTTTAGATTAATTATGTTAAACCCGGTTTTAAATCTATGAAAATGCTTGTGACTCTTGCTGATACTATTTCTCTTGTGTTCCGTTGACTTTTTTATGATTTATAAATAAGAAAGTATTTTTACTGGCACAATTCTCAGTGTCACACCAAATTATATAGTGTCACGCTATATGATGAACTGCACCACTCCACAATTTGTCAATGCAAAAAACTGTATTCATCAGCATTATCTTCATTTAGTGATGCTTTAAGAGATGGAGGGGTCAGGTTCATAATGCCATTCACTTCTTTTTTCCTTTTTCTGTATTTCTTTGGTGCATCTCTCCACATCGCTCTCATTTATTTTCTTGTCTTGAAGGAGGACCAGCCTGTACACTGAATGCCTTGAGTTTTCACTTTTGTTTCTTCTCTTTATACCTGTGGAAACTTTACACATGACTTCAAGCAATGCAGATTCTATGCCTCTCCTCTCTTCCTCCAGACTCTGGGACCTTGATTTCCAAAGGAATTGCAAAATTTACTTTCATCAGAGAACATAACTTTGGATCACTCAGCAGCAGTCCAGTCCTTTTTGTCTTTAGACGCTTCTGACGCTGAGTCTTGTTCAAGAGTGGCTTGACACAAGGAATGCGACAGCTGAAACCCATGTCTTGCATACGTCTGTGCACTGACTCCAGCTGCAGTCCACTCTTTGTGAATCTCCCCAACATTTTTGAATGGGTTTTGTTTCGCAATCCTCTCCAGGGTGCGGTTATCCCTATTGCTTGTACACTTTTTTCTACCACATCCTTTCCTTCCCTTCGCCTCTCTATTAATGTGCTTGGACACAGAGCTCTGTGAAAAGCCAGCCTCTTTAGCAATGACCTTTTGTCAGTTTTGTCAGTGCCACAGACTGATCGACTGCATGCCACGCCGCATTGCTGCAGTAATTCAGGCAAAAGGAGCCCCAACTAAGTATTGACTGCTGTACATGCTCATACTTTTCATGTTCATACTTTTCAGTTGGCCAACATTTCAAAAAATCCTTTTTTTGTATTGGTCTTAAGTAGGCTAATATTCTAATTTTCGGAGATACTGAATTTGGGATTTTCATTAGTTGTCAGTTTTAATCATCACAATTACATGAAATAAACATTTGAAATATATCACTGTGTGTAATGAATGAATATAATGTCCAAATTTCACTTTTTGAATTACTGAAATAAATCAACTTTTTGATGATATTCTAATTATATGACCAGCACCTGTAGTATCATGTGTTTAAGTTACACTATCTTGTGGCCTAGACTTTCATCCCTATAGTAGGTGTCTGTTCTGTGTGAACTGGCATGATCTCTTTACTTTTTCATCCTTTCCCTCAGGACCTCCTCTCTCCTTGCATGGTCAGCATTGAGTCTTTCCCTGTATTTTTGTGTCATCTCTTTACTTAAAATTTCTGCCTGACAGACAAAATATTGCATCTTTTAATATGCAAAGCATTGCAAATATGGTGAAACATGGTTAAATTAAGTATAAATTTGAAAAGAAATACATTAATTGTATAGGTAATTTAATGTTCACTATTAAATTCATTGAATATGTTTTGAATAGTTATTTATTTATCATTAAAAAGGTGTATGTAATATTGTGTGACAAATATATCATATGGTGTGACTTAGAAAAACAGTCACACCATATGATACAGTGTGTCACACCATATGACGTTTTGTTCAGTTAATCTAATCTCTTGGTTAACTAAAAACAGCTAGCTTATACTTAGCATGTAAATTGCCACATGGCAGTTACATTAACATTGCCAATTAACATTGCATTTAACATTGCCAATTATTGCTCGTTCAAAATATAAATTGCAGTGTCACACCATATCATGCCCATTTTACGGACAAAATGCATTTGGCCAGAACTTGCTTTAAAATCATACACAGACATCAACACTTTCTGTGTCTCTTGAAATAGCCTAATTCTGCTACTTAACTCTCTGATGGTCTTCAAAAAAAAATCACACTCGTGGTCTTCGGGGTCTATTGGACCCCAGACAACAACATTTAATTTTGTAACCGAACAATATTTTTTTTTTAACAAATATAATTTTACTCTGTTCATTAATGTTTTTACTCAACATTTGTGCAGTTGTTGTAGAATTTATGATTTTTAAAAAAATTCTATAAATAAATAAATATTTAATTAAATAGGATTTTTACAAAAAAACAGCATTTTATGTTAAATAAACTTTATAAAAGACCCAGATTTCTAACTTTCATTCCTGGGGATACCAGGATTTCCACATTTTTTTGGAAAATACAGATTAAAATTTGTAATAAATCACTTTAACCACTAGATGGCTATAGAGCTCCATTATATGCTATTTGCTATTTGAATTACTGAAAGATATAGTTTCTAAAGTTTGATTCAGTTGGATTCATATCTAAATATTATAAAATCACAATTATAACAAAAATAAAATAATTTTTGTCAAAATTTTGCATTTTTTGTACTGAAAAAACACAGCACACACAAAAACAACCACAACAGTGAAGTGCCAAACCTGCAGACAGGGTTGGAGCAAACACAGGGTGTGTGTGTGTGTACATTTTATTTTTATTTTTGTGTGTACAGTGTCACCAATTTATTTTTGAGGTGGTTCTTCATTTTGTATGATTTTATTTGACAAATTATAAGACTTTTTATAGCCTTACAAATGTATTTCTCTGTGTGTGTGTGTTTGTGTGTCTGTGTGTGTGTGTGTCTGTGTGTGTGCGCGCGCACATTTTCAATGCGTCTAAGTGTTACCAATTTATTTTTCTGGTGGTTCTGCATTTTAGATTATTTTATTTTACAAATGATAAGAGAACAGTTTTTATAGTCTGTATGTATTCCTGTATAAATGTATTCCTCTTTATGTGTGTGTTTGTGTGTGTGTGTGCGCCTGTGGTGAGCATGATAATTTTGGATTGTGGATGTTTTTTGCATTGTTGGAAGTGTGCCACTTTATTTCTGTCTATGTGTTCTACATTGTTTCTGATTTTGATGATGTTATTTTGTCTATTTTGATTGCGGGGTCCAATAGACCCCGAAGACCACGAGTGTGACTATTTTTGTCACGCCAACATAAAAACAGATATCATAAAAAAAAAAGAGCCGTAGAAGGTTTCAAACCATTTGGACAAAGAGAAATTTTTTTTTAATTTGAGCAAAAGTCATTTGGGGTCCAATAGACCCCGAAGACCATCATAGGGTTAAACTGTAAATCTATTAATTATTCATACTTTGCTGATATATATTGTCATATTAGTAAGGTCACACATATCCCGGACAGTCACACCACATGACAATTTTGATGTTTAGATAAAAATTTGATGTAGAGGTCTTTATACACCAACTACAGCTATGGTATGCTGTAATAATGTCTTGTCAGAGGAACAACATGAAGATGAGCGCTCGTAAGCGGGCACGTAACTTACATTCATATGTGACGTCCCAATTGCTTTGAATGGCCTCCGGGTTCCGATCGCCGCACTTCGTGGGCTCGAAAAGCTAAACCGGAGGTATGGGCGCGGCCCGGCGCGCGTGCCCTCGGTGCTTGAATGCGGCAGGTCGCTGACAGCGATGGCTGGCTGTTTCACATGTAACGTCCCGATTGCTTTGAACAGAGTATGTTTTGATCACAATAAACTTTGTGATGCGCGACCAGTGCCGGGCGTTTATTAGTAAGCGTGAGCGCTGGTGAGCGGGCACGTAACTTACATTCATAACCTGACCGATATGAGGCTGTTTTGGCCATGTGACAGAGCGGGCAGAGAGTAGGCATGAGAACAGTTGTGAGCACATTTCCTACCTCTAACACTCGAGCGGCATTTGCCAGCTTTATGAGGGTGAGCTCTGTGAGTGTGAGAGACACGGGGGGGGGGGTATCGTGCTTGCATGTAGGGTTGAACACTTCGTCGCTGCAAAGACGGAGGCTGAGCTGGACGCTTCGCGCAGGAGGCTGATCATGTGAGCGGCCTGCAGCTGAGCTGGAGCGGTGCTCCTTAAATCCGTGATGGCAGCTGGATCCGGGCCTTTCCTGTCCCCTTCTCGGCGGCGCCGTCCGCTTGGGAGAGCGTCGAGGAGAGATGTGAGTGGAGTCTCGTGGAGAATGGTACATTCCACGATTTAGAGAGCTCCGTGTGGAGCTCCGGCAGGAAAGGCCAGGATAGAGCAGCTGTCCCCTGCGTCATCTCCTTCCACCTTGTCCCCTGAAGCGACGGCAGTGAGGGGCGGAGCCGGCAGCTGCGCGTCCAGGAGGGAGGGGCGGAGAAGGCGAGAGAGAAGCTCCTGGGAGAGGCTCTGGCGAGCGCTTAAATGCCACTTCAGGCTCCGGCGGTGTCGATGAACGGCGCTTCTTTTTGCGCGGTCCAACAGAGGGCGGAGTGACAGCTTTGGCATTGAACACTTCGAGTCGAGCCCGCAGGGTCAACATTGGGAGTTCTTCGCAGTGGACGCGGCCTCCCAACGAAGAGCGAGGGCTGCGTGGTCTGGGCCCAGGCAGAGAGCGCAGATCACGTGGCGGTCTCTGGCCCTGAGCAGGGCTCGGCACGAGCCACAAGAAGTGCCAGGCATTTTCATAAAATGCCTCGCGCTCTTTTAGGAGAATGTGAGTGTCGCGGCGGTGAACACGCACAGCAAAGCAAAAGTGCAAAAGGATACTGTCTCCGGATAGCGTAGCAGGCACGGATGGCTGAAGGTGGCGAAGTCGACCAGCTTCCTCAGATGCTTTCCTCTGCTTGCAGTCGCTGGTTTCGACGGCGGCGGCCTCTCTCAGGATCAACCGATGCGAAGAGCTTCGCTGAAGAGATGAAAATCAAAGGAGCAGCCTCTGAGCCTGACTTTATACTCTAAGCCACCCCCATTCTGGTGAAGCGCCCTCATTGGGCGTGACGTCACGCCAGGCTCAGTGGTAGGCTGCTGCAGTAGCCAAAAAGCAGCCAATGAGCGCGCTAAACAGCCTGCTCTAGGTCTGCTGGCTGCTGCACTGCACTGACAATAAATACAAAATTAAGGATAATTTTTGGCTTCATATCTCGAGAAAAGATGACTTTATAGTGTAAGCAACTTACGCAATACGAGAGAGCCTCTCGTAAGAGAACGTTCTTTGAACAAAGTTCATGGAATGGAACGTCCTTGTAATGTAATATATAATAAACTCTGAATGTCTCTGAACTTTCCAAAAAATCATTTTTTTTAAAGTATTAATAAAAAAAATTCTTTATGTGAACGTTAGAGAAACAGTACATTTTATGTTTTTAACATTCAAAATATCCAGTTTTTTAAATGTTTTAAAGAAAGTTCTGGGAATGTTCTCTTTAGGTTATAAAATAAAACCTAAAGCTAACCTACAGAGAACGTTCTTATTTGGTTCCCCAAAAAATAACCAAATGGGAATGTTAGAAAAACGTTCTGACAACTTATTTTTGTTAGCTGGGACCCCACCACAAGGGAAAAAAGAACACAAACTCAAACATAGGACAACACACAAGTCAAATCTAACAAGACGTGGAAAACAACACAACAGAAAAAGAAAACAGCACAAAATTCTGTTCTGTGTAAATTAACCGTTTCATGTGGAGTTTCAAGCATTTTGTCATTTTACAGTGATGCTTCTGGCTGAAGAGAGACGGTTGTCTGCAGATGCAGGGTGTATGGTTTAAATTTGGCGTGAATCGAGCTCATGAGCAGAGTTGTGAGTAATAGAAAGACAATGAGAGAATTTAGTTCAGAATTAGATTATGCTGATACTGAAGGGGAAGTCAAAGTCCTGATTGATTAGTGTAATGCATTCGGTTCAATCCCAGCTAACAAGGAACCCAACAAACAGAACCTTCCCATATGGTTCACATTATGTAATATTTTTGGGAACCAAATAAGAACATTCTCTGTAGGTTTTTATAACCTAAAGAGAACCTTCCCAGAACGTTCACTAACTTTCTTTAAAAGTTATGTAAATGTTAGGACAAAACGTTCTTTAAAACATTTAAAAAGCATTCATAACGTTTTCATAAAATTAAACAATGATTATAGAATAGAACGTTTCCATAACGTTCACTAACGTTCTTTAAAGGTTTTGTAAATGTTTGGACAAATAATATCGTTAATATCGCTTGGACGTATTTGGACGTTAATATCGCTTGATTAACTGAGTGTCACTTACCCTTCCTGTTATCAAGAACATTTTCTTGTTGGGGGCATTTAATACAATGCTAAATCACAAATCAGATGTACCGTACAATAACATTACCATGTCCAGCAATCGATTTAAATAGTACATTGGGTTTAATTTGTCATTTAATTAGATCTATGTTGTTAGTACTGAGAATAAATGCATAGATCCGACAGTTCCCTTTCAAGGGAACTCGTACTGCGTCGAATGACACTTTGGGGGAACGCCCCTCAGCGTAGCGCCTCTGAAGTGTGAATGAAACTAAGCCAATCTCTGATTGGTGTTGCGTCATGACGTAATGTGTGACTGCATACAAGCGGAAGCTATAAAGGACACCGGCACACATGAGATGTCAGCTTTCTGTTCTTCAGCAAAGCGCTCCATGTTTGACTTGTCTGTCTTATTTGGTGTTGTCTGTCACAAAGCATTACAACTATATATATATATATATATTAGGGCTGTCAGTTAAACGCGTTATTAACGGCGTTAACGCAAAACCATTTTAACGCGATTAATTTTTTATCGCGAGATTAACGGTCTTTTTGGTCTAGCAAACTTTGTAGTTTTTTTTCACATGCTTTTGCAACAGGACGCGGCATGCGCGGCGCTGCGATATGAAACCCATTCATTTCAAGGGCTTGCGCCGTGCGAGGACGTTTTGTTGCTTCGTCGACCAAAGCGCAAGTGGATCTAGCTAGACCGGAAACAAAACAACAGGCACGCGCACACACACTTGTTTGGGCTTGCGAGCCGGCCAAATAGGTTAACGTTACGTTTTGAGTGGATGACGAGCGCGAGACGCCGAAATGGATGCCAATAAGATTCTGAATGGAAAGCTTACTTTTAAAAAGTTGGCAAATGGTTCCATTGACTAGACCAAAGTGATCTGTGTGTTTTGTCGTTATGAACTGAGCTATCATCATCGCAGCACGTCCAGTCTGAAGTACCACTTGATGATGGCCAAGCACACACACACAGTTGATGCGAATTCTCCGCCCCCTCGTCAATATCAGTACCTCGTCAGTATTTCTTTCACCCTTTTATTGATGGACAGTGTGTTACAAAGAAATTATTTGCTCCAAGTGAGAATGTTAGTGTGAAATTGAACACAGTATTGCCTATGTTGTTTTCAATAAAAAAAAATGTGCACAAAGCAAGCAATTCACTTTTTCATGTTGATAAGAGCATTAAAATGAGAAAAAATAATGAACAAAAAGAAATCAAGAGACATTTTGAATAGATAAAAATGTGCGATTAATCACGAGTTAACTATGACATTAATGCGATTAATCGCGATTAAATATTTTAATCGTTTGACAGCACTAATATATATATATATATATATATATATATTATGGCGAGCCCAAGTTTCACTCGGTGTGTGCATCCCTGCCCTCGTTATATCACGGGTGGGGACACGCATCGTTTGTGTACACATTGTTTGGGCCACTTGACAAGCCACTTCCGGTTGAGTGCACGCTGGCGCGGTTAGCTGCCGCTACTCTCCGGCCCCCTTTTTAATGTTTTTAGTTACTTTTTTACTGATGTTCTTGAATTCTAACCGATGTATTTTGGCCTGATCTCATGCTGCTTTACCTGACTGTTGAAAAGCTTACTATCAAGTTAAAGCTTGGACTATCTGGTATAGTTCCGTGGACTAGCTTACCTGTTTTGGCTTAACACCAGCACTGACAACTATGCGGATCAACAGGATGTTTGTGTGGTCTGTGCTCTTTTGGACTGCCCTGTCTTTCATCCTGGTTCCAACGACGGCGATACTCCAGTACACCGCAGATGAGCTCTTACAGCTATGTTACCACCTGTCTGATCCACCCTCGGTGCTGCATCGCTGTCTGGATCCTGCCCGTCGGAAGTATATCCACCGTGGATCCCGACGGAGTTTCTACATCGACGACTCCACACCAATACAATCCATCTGGTCTTCTACTCGTCATCCCCCCAAGATCTCTACACGAAAAGTTGACCACAGTGTCATTACCAGGCTAGCCAGGTCGGCTAACGTCAACATCCAGCAGGACTGCAGCAACGTCAGCTTTGGACTATTCAACACCCGCTCTTTAACGGACAAGGGTCCTTTCCTCCAGGATCTTTTAATTGATCGTAAGTTTGATTTTCTGTGTTTGACTGAAACATGGCAACAGCATAACGACTTTTCGCAGCTTAATGAATCTACCCCCCCCTGGGTTTGTTTACATCTGTCAACCCCGTGACTCAGGCAGAGGGGGGGGTCTCGCCATAATATACCGCGAGAAGTTGAAAATCGCGCCTGTCGCTGTACCTTTTTATGGTTCATTTGAATCCATTGCCTTACAACTGAACGGCCCTAATCCAACTATAGTGGCAACTGTTTATCGTCCACCCAAATTTAACTCTGGCTTTATAAATGAATTTGCTGCTTTTCTTACATTGATTAGCTCACAATCCCCGAATGTAATACTACTAGGGGATTTTAATATACATATGGACAATACCACTATTGCATACACAAGGGAATTTACATCTTGCCTGGACAGTTTTGGATTGGCACAATATATTCACTTTCCCACTCACTCCAAAGGTCATGTTTTGGACTTGGTTTGCTGCTCTGGCGTTACTCCTCATGGTTGTACTGCGACTGACCTTCCCATTTCTGATCACATGTTAATCTCTTTTTATGTCAAGTTAACATTGTCCAAAATAAAACCATCACGTATCATTTCATTCAGAAATATTAAGGACATTAATCTAAACTCTCTCTCTACTGAAATTGACTGCCTCCCCAGTATAAACTGCTTCTCAAACCCTGATGAACTGGTTTTTAACTACAACGATGGCCTACAAAACATTTTAAATTCTCTGGCTCCTTTAAAAACTCGGACTGTTTCTTTCACCCATTCTGTCCCATGGTTTACATCAGAACTGCGGCAGCTCAAAATAAAAGGTCGTCGCCTGGAACGACTTTACAAAAAAACTGGACTCATTGTGCACCAAGAAATGTTCAATAATCACATACTTCACTACAAGGACACTCTTTCTATAGCCAAATCCACGTATTATGCAGATATAATTAGTGCAGGTGAAGGTAACACCAGAACCTTGTTCTCCTTGGTCAACAATATATCACGTCCACCGGACTCTCTTGCGCCTCATCTGTATTCATCTGCTTATTGTAACTCCTTAATGTCATTTTTTAATTCCAAAGTACACAAGATTCACCAGCAATTGACTACTAATACCTGTCACAGTTTGTCTCTCTCAGTTCTTCTGACACCTTTTTCTCGTTCATTTTCAAGTTTCTCACTTCCCTCTGTTGCTGAAATATTGGACATTATCAGAAACTTGAAACCAACTACTTGTCAGCTAGACCCTCTTCCTTCCATTTTAGTAAAAGCCTGCTCACTCTCTCTCTCTTCACAAATAACTGCCATTGTCCATTCCTCTCTCACCTCTGGTATTGTTCCCTCATCTCTAAAATCAGCTGCAATAACTCCTATACTTAAGAAGCCTGGTGCAGACCCCAACAATTTGAATAACCTCCGCCCTATCTCTAACTTACCTTTTCTTTCTAAAATCCTTGAAAAGATAGTTGCATCTCAGGTCCATGCACACATCTCTGACAATAACCTCTATGAACAATTTCAATCTGGTTTCCGTCCCTGCCATAGTACAGAAACAGCTCTGGTAAAAATAACCAATGATCTTCTTGTGGCAGCTGATTCGGGACTGCTAACTATTCTTATTCTCCTTGATCTAAGCGCAGCCTTTGACACCATTTCTCCTAACATCCTCATTGACAGATTAGTCTCTATTGGTTTCACTGGCTCATCCTTGGACTGGTTTAAATCATATCTCGCTGGCCGCACTCAGTTCATCCAGCTCAAACATTTTAAATCCGAGCTAACCCCTGTCACTACAGGTGTACCCCAGGGCTCTGTCCTGGGGCCCATTCTGTTCATCATTTATCTGCTTCCTCTTGGTCATATCTTCCGTAAATTTAACATCTGTTTCCACTGCTATGCGGATGACACCCAGCTCTACCTGTCCACCAAACCTACTGGATCTCTCCCACCCACTTCCCTCTCTGATTGTCTAATGGAAATCAAATCATGGTTTTCTTGCAACTTTCTCAAACTTAACAGTGATAAAACCGAGGTTCTTCTCATTGGAACCAAATCCACTTTGACTAAATCTGATAGTTTTTCTCTTACCATCGACAACTCCACAGTTTCCCCCTCCCCTCAGGTTAAGAGTTTGGGTGTGATCCTCGATAGCACACTTTCATTTCAAGCTCACATTAATAACGTCACCCGATCTGCATACTTTCATTTACGTAACATCAATCGCCTCCGGCCATCTCTCTCACCCACTAGTACAGCCATTCTCGTTCACACACTGGTAACATCCCGCATTGATTATTGTAATTCTCTTCTTGTTGGTCTTCCGCTTAAATCTGTACATAAACTTCAAATGGTTCAAAACTCTGCTGCCCGTATTATCACCAGAACCCCTTCTATTAATCATATTACTCCTGTCCTTCGGGATCTTCATTGGCTCCCAGTTCAATACCGCATAGAATTCAAGGTTCTGTTCCTTACCTTTAAGGCCATTCATAATCTTGCTCCTCAGTACCTCGCTGACCTCCTTTATATTAACATACCCACCCGTACTCTTAGGTCTTCTTCATCTATTCATCTCACTGTACCTCCTGCTCGTTTGGCCACCATGGGGTTCAGAGCTTTCAGCCGCTCAGCACCTCGTCTCTGGAACTCGCTTCCACCAGACATCCGCAACAGTGACACGCTTTCCATTTTTAAATCCCGTTTGAAAACTCATCTCTTTAAACTGGCATATCCCACGTGATCATTCTTTTTCAATTTTTATTTCCACTTGTTATGTTCCATGATTTTATGGATGTAATTATAGTTGTTAATTTTATCGATTTAATGCTGTACTGTTTCATTTTGTTTTGTGCGGTGACCTTGAGTGTTCTGAAAGGGGCCTATAAATAAAATGTATTATTATTATTATTATTGTTTGGGAGTGCAGCTCGCGCGGGCAGCTCTCGAGGGGGCTGCTTGCGAGGATTGTGAAGACTTCCAGTCCGTGTGCTGCGCTCCCGCCTGGCCATTTTTAATGAGGATGGTCAGGCTCGCGAGCCCCGTGGTGCGGGACCCGCGTCTGCTGAGGGGGTGCGGCAACGCTCTTCATAGGGCTCGCAAATGGATCTGACAGGGGATCTCGAGACTGCTGAGGCACATTCTCGGGATTCCTCTGTCAGTTCTGACGTTCTCCGACCTCGCGAGGAAGCCCGCCCCGCGGCTTCTTCCGCGCGAGTGGAGGACCCGATGTTTGAGCTGTCTGCTTCCGAGGAAGTACACGTGCTCAGCATCGAGGGCGGAGATTTTGGGGATGACTCGCCACCCCATGTCCCCGCATATGAGGAGCTGGTAGAGGTTGTCTCTCGTGCTGTACCGTCCTGCAGGCTAAAAAGGCTTCGTCCAAGAGGTCCGTGAGCATGCAAATTCCTGAGCATGAGTTTCCAAACAACCCATAATAGCCGACTTCCTGTTGGGCTGGCGTAAAAAGTAAAAGTACGAAGGATATATGAACCAATGAGATCTATATGTGTACCGAGTTTCATATTATTACATGCAAGAGTGTTTGATTTATGGACCAAGATTTTTTACCACTTCCAGGGGGCGCTGTCGAGCCCCCCTGCCACGCCCGCGTACCAGCTTCAGCCCGGCCCTGATGGCCGCGGGTTCTAACCCATGTGCAAAGTTTCAAGAATTTTCGAACACGTTAAGGGCCCCAAAAGTGCCCAAAAGGTAGTAAAATAATAATAATAAATATAGCTGCGAGCAGCGATTGCGGGCCCAAGCCTATTTTTCGGTCTAACATCAGGTGTCTTCAATAATGGTCAATCATCACTCAATCAATAACTTAATTATCTCACTAACTTTAAAACTATTGAGTGGTAATTTAACACTCATTTTAACACTTTAACACTCTTGAGTCTGGAGCCAAATAAACTCTTAGGAAAGTTAATTTAACACTGAAGTTTTTGCTGTGTGAGTTCATGGGTGGAATAAAAATATGGCAGGACTTTTACTTTCTGACCCCTGGACTTTCCACCTCTGCTTGATGGTAGGGACTTGAAACTTGACTTACTCCCATCTCTGGCGTGAGCAACCTTCTGAAACCTAAAATGAAAAATGAGACAGCCTAAGGTCTCATGGATTTAACGGACACATGAAATAAGTACACAAGACCGAAAATTCATATGAAGTGTGCCATTTGGGGACAGGGCCTATGGCGGTGCCACCGGCTTTTTATATATATATATATATATAAAGCCGGTGGCACTGCCACCCTGGTGCCTTTAGGGTTATTGTGCACGACGTGACACAAAATATCTGCTGGCTATCTGCCGAACGGCTCTGGTAGTTCCGCTTCAGCACTGATGATGTTGTAGAAATAGTGCGCTCTGGTTGGTCTGGATTATTCGGGATTTTTTATTTTATACAGAAATAAGTTATTTATAATTCAGATGAGAATAAAGTTAGTGTTGATTAAAATGAAGGAAAACAAATATATTGATCTGAAATATAGCACATTAATTTTAAATTTATTTAGGTTCAATTACCAAACATACAATCTTAATTTAATTTAAAGCAAACAATACATTTAAAAGATATGGGTTGTATGCACTTTTTTTTTTAATAAAAAAAGATATATATCCAAAAAACAAGGCCTTAAAGGGTTAAACTCTTGTCACTGTAACAGACACAATCTCTCTCTCTCTCACACACACACACACACACACACACACACACACACACACACACACACACACACACACACACACACACACACACACACACACACACACACACACACGTCAAGTCACTTCCATTTTAGATGCAATATTGAATAAGCAGAAAATTCGGATTTTCTGCTCTGAAAATATAAATAAGCATAAAAATTGAATAAGCACTTTTAATATTCTAAACAGAATAAGCACTAGTCGCTAATGAATAAGTACTAGTACTTAATGGAATAGATACTAGTATCTAAAAAATAAGTACTAGTAGCATGAAAATAGAGACTAGTAGGTTAAAATGATAAAATGTTAAAACGGCTTGCCATATTGGCTCAGAGAGAGAGAGAGAGAAAATGACCTTTTAGATACTAGTACCTATTAATAGATACTAGTATTTATTCAATAAATACTAGTACTAAGTCATTAGAAACTAGTACCTATTAAATAGATACCAGTACTTATTCATTAGCTACTAATACGTATTCAAAAGAATATCTAAAGAATAAGCACTAGTATCTAAAGAATAGGCACTAGTACTAAAGAATAAGCACTAGTCGCTAATGAATAAGTACTAGTACTTAATGGAATAGATACTAGTATCTAAAAAATAAGTACTAGAAGCATGAAAATAGAGACTAGTAGGTTAAAATGATTAAATGTTAAGACGGCTTGCCATATTGGCTCAGAGAGAGAGAGAGAGAGAAAATGACCATATTCAAACCAAAATATCTGACTTCCTCTTGGTCTGAGCTAATGACAGTTAATTAGAAAGTTGTCCGGCTTGATCTGAACAATATGCGTACCGAGTTTTATGATTGTAGGTAAAACTATAAAACTAACCCCCCCACTTTTGTCAAAAGGTGGCACTACTGAGTCCCTGCACCACGCCCGTTTCTGAAACTTTGCACATGTCTACTGGCTAATAAATGTGATCTGTCTGTCGAGTTTCATGCAATTTCAAGCAATTTCAGGCATGCTAAGAGCATGCCCGAATAGTCGTAAGAAAAATATAGAAAATGAGTTTCCAAACAACCCATAATAACCGACTTCCTGTTGGGCTGACGTAAAACTTAGAGCATGAAAGTTGTTTGGCCCGATGAGATCTATAAGTGTACCGAGTTTCAGATTATTACATGCAAGCGTGTTTGATATATGGACAAGTGTTCAAACCCCGTTCCAGGGGGCGCTGTCGAGCCCCCCTGCCACGCCCGGGTACCATCTTCAGCCCGGCCCTGATGGCCGCGGGTTCTGACGCGTGTGCAAAGTTTCAAGAGTTTTTGAGCACGTTAAGGCCCCCAAAAGTGCCCAAAAGGTAGTAAAATAATAAAAAGAAGAAGAAGAAGAATAATAAAATATAGCTGCGAGCAGCGATTACGGGCCCAAGCCGGTGGCACCGCAACCCCGGTGCCTTTAGTTACCTAAAGGCACCGGGGTGGCGGTACCGCCGGCTTTGGCCCTTCATCGCTGCTCGCAGCTATATTTATTTATATATATATATATATATATATATATATATATATATATATATATATATATATAAAAAGCCGGTGGCACCGCCACCCTGGTGCCTTTAGGGTTATTGTGCACGACGTGACACAAAATATCTGCTGGCTATCTGCCGAACGGCTCTGGTAGTTCTGCTTCAGCACTGATGATGTTGTAGAAATAGTGCGCTCTGGTTGGTCTGGATTATTCGGGATTTTTTATTTTATACAGAAATAAGTTATTTATAATTCAGATGAGAATAAAGTTAGTGTTGATTAAAATGAAGGAAAACAAATATATTGATCTGAAATATAGCACATTAATTTAAAATTTATTTAGGTTCAATTACCAAACATACAATCTTAATTTAATTTAAAGCAAACAATACATTTAAAAGATATGGGTTGTATGCACTTTTTTTTAATAAAAAAAGATATATATCCAAAAAACAAGGCCTTAAAGGGTTAAACTCTTGTCACTGTAACAGACACAATCTCTCTCTCTCTCACACACACACACACACACACACACACACACACACACACACACACACACACACACACACGTCAAGTCACTTCCATTTTAGATGCAATATTGAATAAGCAGAAAATTCGGATTTTCTGCTCTGAAAATATAAATAAGCATAAAAATTGAATAAGCACTTTTAATATTCTAAACAGAATAAGCACTAGTCGCTAATGAATAAGTACTAGTACTTAATGGAATAGATACTAGTATCTAAAAAATAAGTACTAGTAGCATGAAAATAGAGACTAGTAGGTTAAAATGATAAAATGTTAAAACGGCTTGCCATATTGGCTCAGAGAGAGAGAGAGAGAGAAAAGGACCATATTCAAACCAAAATATCTGACTTCCTCTTGGTCTGAGCTAATGACAGTTAATTAGAAAGTTGTCCGGCTTGATCTGAACAATATGCGTACCGAGTTTTATGATTGTAGGTAAAACTAACCCCCCCACTTTTGTCAAAAGGTGGCGCTACTGAGTCCCTGCACCACGCCCGTTTCTGAAACTTTGCACATGTCTACTGGCTAATAAATGTGATCTGTCTGTCGAGTTTCATGCAATTTCAAGCAATTTCAGGCATGCTAAGAGTCTCAAAAGCATCCAAAAAGAATTTTAAAGTTTGATGCATTGCCACGGCAACAGTATCAAAGATATCAATAATCCTTTCACAGGTCTACATCTGCCGTGTATTTACATTATACAGATGAAGTTTGAAGCAAATCGGGTTAAAATAAGAGGGTGATTTCAAAGCATTTTGAAAGTGACACACTTCCTGCTGCCAGTTGGTGGCGCTATAACTTTGACTCACAATAGTCACATCCATGTGATCGGCCTCTTACAACGAACACACTGCTGAAGTTTCATTAAGATCAGCTAATGTATGCTGAAGTTATAACACACTTCCTGTTTCACGTTTCTCGCCATAAATTCGTTTCCTCGCCACGGCCAAACCGTTCGAGATATCAAAAATCCCCTGGCAATTTTTCATCCTCAATGTCTTGACTTCATGCTGACCGAGTTTCGTGGCATTTCTTTGAATTCTCTAGGAGAAGTACTTTAAATTCCATTGCATGCGTTTTACAAACAACCCTAAATAGCCGACTTCCTGTTGGGCTGGGGTAAAAAGTAAGAGCATGAAGTATATATGAACCGATGAGATCTATATGTGTACCGAGTTTCATATTATTACATGCAAGCGTGTTTGATTTATGGACCAAGTTTTCGGACCCCGTTCCAGGGGGCGCTGTCGAGCCCCCCTGACACACCCGGGTACCATCTTCAGCCCAGCCCTGATGGCCGCGGGTTCTGACCAGTGTGCAAAGTTTCAAGAGTTTTCGAGCACGTTAAGGGCCCCAAAAGTGCCCGAATAGTCGTAAGAAAAATATAGAAAATGAGTTTCCAAACAACCCATAATAACCGACTTCCTGTTGGGCTGACGTAAAACTTAGAGCACGAAAGTTGTTTGGCCCGATGAGATCTATAAGTGTACTGAGTTTCAGATTATTACATGCAAGCGTGTTTGATATATGGACAAGTGTTCAAACCCCGTTCCAGGGGGCGCTGTCGAGCCCCCCTGCCACGCCCGGGTACCATCTTCAGCCTGGCCCTGCTGGCCGCGGGTTCTGACGCGTGTGCAAAGTTTCAAGAGTTTTTGAGCACGTTAAGGCCCCCAAAAGTGCCCAAAAGGTAGTAAAATAATAAAAAGAAGAAGAAGAATAATAAAATATAGCTGCGAGCAGCGATTACGGGCCCAAGCCGGTGGCACCGCAACCCCGGTGCCTTTAGTTACCTAAAGGCACCGGGGTGGCGGTACCGCCGGCTTTGGCCCTTCATCGCTGCTCGCAGCTATATTTATATATTTTTTTTGTGTGTGTGTGTGTGTGATTGAGTCTGTTACAGTGATTGTTTAACCCTTGTTAAAGTTTAGGCCTTGTCTTTTTGGATATATATCTTTTTATATAAAAAAATAGCATACAACCCATATATTTTAAATGTATTGTTTGCTTTAAATTACATTGAGATTTGTATGTTTGGTAATTGAACCTGAATGAATTTTAAATGAATGTGCTATATTTCAGATCATATATTTGTTTTCCTTAAAATTTGAACTAACACTAACTTTATTCTCATCTGAATGATAGATTATTTATTTATGTATAAAATAAAAACACATTTGATTTTTCTTTTTTAATCAATGTAGAATGTGTAACTGAAAAAATAAACAGATTAGGGCTCTGTTCGAGGACAAGAAATAGTTTCAGCAGCGAAAATAGTTAAACAAAGATCACAGCAGAACCATCGAGGATCTCACAGCAACGCGTTCTCATTACTGAATGATTCAGCATTTTGAACGAATCGGTTGACTCAAAGATTCAACGATCAATCCATAATCTGTCTCATTCATGAATGACTCAGCCGTTCGAACGAATCGTTTGAACGAATGAATCAATGACTCGCTCATTAAGACGGTCGCCTGGAGACACCTAATGACGGTTTAGTGATATGTTTAAAAGTATCATTCTTTCCAACGATTGTTAATTAACTCATATTTGAAACATAAGCTATATATATATATATATATATATATATATATATATATATATATATATATACACACATGTATACACAAAAATAAAATAAAAACACATTTGAAGCGTGTTTGCTTACTAAATTGTGAGCTGAACGAAAGTTGCAGCAAAGATCAGCAACAGGAGTCAAAATTCATTAATCACGAGAGTGAAGAGCTGACTGAAAAAAATGATGACGGAATATTTTGTGTAAAAGCGCCTATTTAAGCGAATCTGTCATTTACTCATTTGTTGTTGTGTTTTACCTGAAAACCGGAAACAATCGGCCCCCGATATGGTGCTAATTTTAAAGTGACACTAAAAAGTATGCGGCTGCACTGGCATTCATAACGGTGCGCGTCCATGGCGACGAGCGAGCAGAACAGAGCAAACGTTTTTTCATTTCTACTTCATTCGAGCGCACTGCGAGCGCCACCACTATAAATGTCCGTGCGGACGTCCTTATACTTTACTTTCACTTTTATATTAGCGATTTAAAAGGCCTCGCTGGTGTCTAACGTCGATTAACCGGTGGGAAAAGATCCTCACAGCCACATACCTAATATATTTATATTTAATTACAATAGCCATACCTGATAAAAAAGTTTTATGTACTGAGTTGATATCATTTTGGACACAAGAGGGCAGTATAGCCCTTTGTATTACTTGATGTATTTATTTTTTAACTGAATAGCACATTCTGGCTGTTTTTAAACTTGTACATTATTCTTAAATTGAAAACAAGAATAAAATGGGTTTAGTTCTGATATTTGTGTAATTTTATCTAGAAATAAATGGTGTATAATTAATTTTTTAGAAGATATGAGGCTTTTAGTGTTTACTTTTTTGACATGACTTTAATCCCTCGCCATAGCAAAACAATTTGAGATATTCAATAGCCATTCACAATTTAGCTTCTTTAATGTATTTTCATCATGTTGAAAAAGTTTGGTGGGAATTGAATAAACCACTTAAGAGGAGTGGGTAAAAAATCAGAGGCTGATTTTGCCAAAAATCCACATTAAGACCAAAATAGCCCACTTCCTGTTGGGCTGGCTTAAAGTTGTTTGGCCCGATGAGATCTATATGTGTACCAAGTTTCATAATATTACATGCAAGTGTGTTTAATTTATGGACCAAATTTTCTGACCAAGTTTATGGACCAAGTTAATTTAATTAATAAACTAATTATATAAAACTATTTTCAATGCACTACAATTCAACTGGTTATATGCCTTTACTTATTAATACAACTTATTTAAAAAATACAAGGCGTAAGACATTTATTTTCTTTTTTAATGCAGGCCAGACCTAACAGCAGTGAAATGGTTAATGTAGCCCCCCTCCCCCTCCCCCTCCCCACACTCACAGACACACACACACACACACACAGAGACGTAGGCTCAGAGAGAGAGAGACATAAAATGACAATTTTCAAACCAAAATATCTGACTTCCTGTTGGTTGGAGCTATTGAGTGTAAATTAGAAAGTTGTCTGGCTGGAGGAGAACAATACACATACCGATTTTTATTACTGTAGATAAAATTAATCCCCCCACTTTTGACAAAAGGTGGCGCTACTGAGCCCCTCACCACGCCCGTTTCTGAAACTTTGCACATGTCTACTGGCTAATAAATGTGATGTGTCTGTCGAGTTTCATGCAATTTCAAGTATGCTAAGAGTCTCAAAAGCATAAAAAAAGAATATTAAAGTTTGATGCGTTGCCACGACAACAGTATCTAAGATATCAAGAATCCATTCACAGGTCTACATCTGCCGTGTGTTTACATTATAGTGGTGAAGTTTGAAGCAAATCGGGTTAAAATAAGAGGGTGATTTCAAAGCATTTTGAAAGTGACACACTTCCTGCTGCCAGTTGGTGGCGCTATAACTTTGACTCACAAGAGTCACATCCATGTGATCGGCCTCTTACAACGAACACACTACTGAAGTTTCATCAAGATCAGTTAATGTATGAAGAAGTTATAACACACTTCCTGTTTCCATTATTCGCCATAATTTCGTTTCCTCGCCACGGCCAAACCGTTCGAGATATCAAAAATCCGCTGGCAATTTTTCATCCTCAATTGCTTGACTTCATGCACACCGAGTTTGGTGGTGATTGGACGAATTTCCTAGGAGAAGTGTTTCGAATTCCATTGCATGCGTTTCCAAACAAACCATAATAGCCGACTTCCTGTTGGGCTGGGGTAAAAAGTAAAAGTACAAAGGATATATAAACCGATGGGATCTATATGTGTACCGAGTTTCATATTATTACATGCAAGCGTGTTTGATTTATGGACCAAGTTTTCGGACCCCGTTCCAGGGGGCGCTGTCGAGCCCCCCTGCCACGCCCGGGTACCATCTTCAGCCCGGCCAAAGTTTCAAGAGTTTTCGTGCACGTTAAGAGCCCCAAAAGTGCCCGAATAGTCGTTATAATAATAATAATAATAATAATAATAATAATAATAATAATAATAATAATAATAATAATCCTTAGGAAAACAATAGGGCCTTCGCCTTTTCAAGGCTTGGGCCCTAATAATAATAATAATAATAATCCTTAGGAAAACAATAGGGCCTTCGCCTTTTCAAGGCTTGGGCCCTAATAATAATCCTTAGGAAAACAATAGGGCCTTCGCCTTTTCAAGGCTTGGGCCCTAATAATAATCCTTAGGAAAACAATAGGGCCTTCGCCTTTTCAAGGCTTGGGCCCTAATAATAATCCTTAGGAAAACAATAGGGCCTTCGCCTTTTCAAGGCTTGGGCCCTAATAATCCTTAGGAAAACAATAGGGCCTTCGCCTTTTCAAGGCTTGGGCCCTAATAATCCTTAGGAAAACAATAGGGCCTTCGCCCTTTCAGGGCTTGGGCCCTAATAATCCTTAGGAAAACAATAGGGCCTTCGCCCTTTCAGGGCTTGGGCCCTAATAATCCTTAGGAAAACAATAGGGCCTTCGCCCTTCCAGGGCTTGGGCCCTAATAATCCTTAGGAAAACAATAGGGCCTTCGCCCTTACAGGGCTTGGGCCCTAATAATCCTAAGGAAAACAATAGGGCCTTCGCCTTTTCAAGGCTTGGGCCCTAATAATAATAATAAATAATCCTAAGGAAAACAATAGGGCCTTCGCCCTTTCAGGGCTTGGGCCCTAATAATCCTTAGGAAAACAATAGGGCCTTCGCCCTTTCAGGGCTTGGGCCCTAATAATCCTTAGGAAAACAATAGGGCCTTCGCCCTTTCAGGGCTTGGGCCCTAATAAATAATCCTTAGGAAAACAATAGGGCCTTCGCCCTTTCAGGGCTTGGGCCCTAATAATAAATAATCCTTAGGAAAACAATAGGGCCTTCGCCCTTTCAGGGCTTGGGCCCTAATAAATAATCCTTAGGAAAACAATAGGGCCTTCGCCCTTTTTGGGCTTGGGCCCTAATAATCCTTAGGAAAACAATAGGGCCTTCGCCCTTTCAGGGCTTGGGCCCTAATAATCCTAAGGAAAACAATAGGGCCTTCGCCTTTTCAAGGCTTGGGCCCTAATAATAATAATCCTTAGGAAAACAATAGGGCCTTCGCCTTTTCAAGGCTTGGGCCCTAATAATCCTTAGGAAAACAATAGGGCCTTCGCCCTTTCAGGGCTTGGGCCCTAATAATCCTTAGGAAAACAATAGGGCCTTCGCCCTTTCAGGGCTTGGGCCCTAATAATCCTTAGGAAAACAATAGGGCCTTCGCCCTTTCAGGGCTTGGGCCCTAATAAATAATCCTTAGGAAAACAATAGGGCCTTCGCCCTTTCAGGGCTTGGGCCCTAATAATAAATAATCCTTAGGAAAACAATAGGGCCTTCGCCCTTTCAGGGCTTGGGCCCTAATAAATAATCCTTAGGAAAACAATAGGGCCTTCGCCCTTTTTGGGCTTGGGCCCTAATAATCCTTAGGAAAACAATAGGGCCTTCGCCCTTTCAGGGCTTGGGCCCTAATAATCCTTAGGAAAACAATAGGGCCTTCGCCCTTTCAGGGCTTGGGCCCTAATAATCCTAAGGAAAACAATAGGGCCTTCGCCTTTTCAAGGCTTGGGCCCTAATAATAATAATAAATAATCCTAAGGAAAACAATAGGGCCTTCGCCCTTTCAGGGCTTGGGCCCTAATAATCCTTAGGAAAACAATAGGGCCTTCGCCCTTTCAGGGCTTGGGCCCTAATAATCCTTAGGAAAACAATAGGGCCTTCGCCCTTTCAGGGCTTGGGCCCTAATAAATAATCCTTAGGAAAACAATAGGGCCTTCGCCCTTTCAGGGCTTGGGCCCTAATAATAAATAATCCTTAGGAAAACAATAGGGCCTTCGCCCTTTCAGGGCTTGGGCCCTAATAAATAATCCTTAGGAAAACAATAGGGCCTTCGCCCTTTTTGGGCTTGGGCCCTAATAATCCTTAGGAAAACAATAGGGCCTTCGCCCTTTCAGGGCTTGGGCCCTAATAATCCTAAGGAAAACAATAGGGCCTTCGCCTTTTCAAGGCTTGGGCCCTAATAATAATAATAAATAATCCTAAGGAAAACAATAGGGCCTTCGCCTTTTCAAGGCTTGGGCCCTAAATAAATAATCCTAAGGAAAACAATAGGGCCTTCGCCTTTTCAAGGCTTGGGCCCTAATAAATAATAAATAATCCTAAGGAAAACAATAGGGCCCTGGCCTTTTCAAGGCTTGGGCCCTAATAATCCTAAGGAAAACAATAGTGCCTTCGCCTTTTCAAGGCTTGGGCCCTAATAATCCTAAGGAAAACAACAGGGCCTTCGCCTTTTCAAGGCTTGGGCCCTAATAAATAATCCTTAGGAAAACAATAGGGCCTTCGCCTTTTCAAGGCTTGGGCCCTAATAATAATCCTTAGGAAAACAATAGGGCCTTCGCCTTTTCAAGGCTTGGGCCCTAATAATAATCCTAAGGAAAACAATAGGGCTCTGCGCCCTTGCAGGGCTTGGGCCCTAATAAAATAATAGCTACGAGCAGCGATTACGGGCCCAAGCCAGTGACACCGCAACCCTGGTGCCTTTAGTCACCTAAAGGCACAGGGGTGGCGGTACCGCCGGCTTTGGCCCTTCATCGCTGCTCGCAGCTATATTTATATATATAAATATATATAAAAAGCCGGTGGCACCGCCACCCTGGTGCCTTTAGGGTTATTGTGCATGACGTGCAAAAACGTAACCCCACTTTGACTGTCGAAAAAAAGTGTGCTGAAGAGCTTGCATCAGTGTGGGCTCTGCAAAAGTGCGCATCGAGGGCACATATCAACCACAAAGTATGCGTGAGCAACCTTCTGAAAGGTCAGGTCTACATCCAGGTCTACAGCTGCCGGGGGGTGTTAACATTATAGTAGTGAAGTTTGAACCAAATCAGGTAAAAATAAGAGGGTGATTTCAAAGTATTTTGAAAGATACACACTTCCTTCTGCCAGTTGGTGGCGCTATAACCGGGGTGGCGGTCCCACCGGCTTGGGCCCTTAATTGCTGCTCGTAGCTATATATATGTATGTATATACATATATACATATTAGAGTTGAGCCGGATACTCGGCTGAAACGAGTATCCGGTACGGATAAAGCACTTTTGCCGAGTACGAGTATAATACGAGTAATACGAGTCAATATCTGTGCTCGGATTGAATAAAAATCCTCATTGGGTAGCTGACTGTGTCTGCGTTCTGTGATAGACTAGTCACAACGCCCCTCCCCTACACGCATACAGATTTGATTTATTGTGCTGCTGTGTCCCGCTCTGCTCACTCACACACAGAACACTCTCTCCCTCTGTCTCTCCCTCAGTCACTCAGGTTCGCGGGTCTTTTTTCCGTTAACGTTTAGGGTTTCTTCAGCTTCAGGTTTGTTTTTTACTTCGGTTTGTAGTACACTTACTTATTAACCAGTAGAGTTCTGGTAAACGTGGGGTTTGTTCAGACGTGGTGCTTGGTAGAATGCGACTCGCGTTGCGTCTCTGCCAGTCGGAGTTTTTTTTTTTTTTAAACCGTTTGTTTTACTTCATGCACTGAGTGTCTGACACTTTTTGCTGGATTTCATTAAAAAAAATAAAGGAAGTAGTGGTATAAAACTATATTACAAATGAATTAGCTAGCAACACACACACACTCTCTCTCTCTCTCTCTGCCGGTCATCTGATTTTTTTTTTAAACCGTCCCAGGTGAAAAAAAAATATACTTTAGTATATTTCAAACATATTCACATTTTCAATAGTACATTTTAAATATGCTAAGAAATAAGTGTACTATCTGTAAATATGTAAAAAGTACACTAACATCATGCTTGGACCAATTTTGGAATTAAAACTTTGAACACACTTTAAAATAATTGTACTACAATACACTTTTAAGAAATATATTATATAAAAGTATACTTTTAGTTAATTGTATATTTAATTTCTAAAGTGTACCACTAGAACGTCTTTTAAAAACATGTTTTTTGTATATTTTAAAATGTATGCTTAAAATGAACTTTGTAACAGTTCACTAAAAGCTTATTTTACAAATAAACATTTAAATATGATGAAATTTTAGACTATTTTAAGTTACATTCGAGTAAATATTAAGTAAACTCACTCATGCTTGTATGTAAGTACATTATTTGTACATTTCCTTTGGAATGTTTACATGTATTAATGCATAATATATTGATAGCCCATTCATAATATTTTTCAATAAAATACACAAATAGCTACTCCCATGTAATGTTTAATAAGTTTATATTGTTACAATACAGCTTACACACTAAAACCATGTCAAACACAACACTAAAAGCACACATCAAAAGGGTACTTGCACACAAGAAATTTAGAGTAACAGTAAGTTGTTTAAAGTTGTTGCAGCCACTACATTGTGATTTTGCAGGTGGCACCCCTCAAACTACATTAGACAAATAAATGGTGACTACATTGCATGCAAAAACAGTCCAAACATTAAAATCCTAACCAGTGTTCAAAAAATACGAACATTGTTTTTTTATTGTAGGAAAAAAATGGCTAATGCAAATAACAAAAACAGATCATGTGGGTCTTTGGTACAGGACAAATTAGGGGAAGTTGGTTTGGCATCAATATCTAAAATGCTGTAGAAGTAGCTCCTATACGATCTTATTACTTTTTAGTCACTTTCAACAGTGTTAGGTAGTGGAATGACATACATTTTGGTCTTCGACTTAACCATTACACATTTACGTTTCAGTGATTGAGGATGCACGGCAAATACATTGTTAGTGTGAGACACTTCATTTATAAATGTGGAGGATATATTTAGCTGAACATCTCTACAAACCTTTCCTCCGCTCTTGGCAAGCTCTTTTACTAAAACACAGAAGTCATTTGTGGCAGATGCTGAAGGTGTCCCATTGTCAGATGTAAAAGCCACTAGGGTCATAATTTCACATAATGTCCCATCACTTAACTGTACAACCGAATTATTTCTCTTTTTAAGGGTAGTGTTGTTATATGAATGATAAACAACACTGCTACAAATAAATCGGTCATAAAAAAACCCTGAATGAACTGTCACTCCTTTAAAATGTTCAATAGCCATCCTTTGCAACACAGATGTGCTACCTTTCTTTGGGCATCCAAAACCTCTGACATTATTTTGAAACTCCCTTGACTTATTTCTTAAGCCAGAACTACTTTGTAGTTTCTCAAATAATTTCCTTATGCTGTCATTAGCATTTGCCATAGTAGTGCCTGCTTTTACTGAGAGACTTCTCCACCTAAGGAATCTTTTCACTATTTGAGTTGGCACATGTGTTGTTCCATTGAAAAACTTAATCAACGTCCCATTAAATGATTCAAATGGAAATGTGGATGTGGCCCACAGTGGTCCCCAGTTGCGCACACTTGCTGCCAGGTGCATTAACAAATGAACATTGAAAGACACATTGGCAGCACCATACAGTTTCTCAAAGTTAAGTACAAACTTTCGCAGAGCTTGTTCTGCCACATCCACATGGCTCACTTTGATGGCATCCTGTAGAAGAGTGTGCATTGCAAAAACTAATAAAAATAGGTGATTCCAGTACTTTTTTTTCAAAATGCCATTTAAAACAGGCAGTGCATAAAACAACAAAAATGACCGCCACTCAGATGCTTTCCAGAATTTTCTGTCCTTCACTGATCTTGGTGCCCTTGTGACCTCCACAGGTGGACAAATGGCCAGCAATTCCTGGTCTATGTCACTGACCTTTGGAACCCAGGTACCAGTCTTTATTATGGTGCTTACTGTCTAGCCACAGAGATGTAATCTGTTTAGTGACACCCAGGCATACACTGTGCTGGTACTCAGGAACAAATCCAGTTATCATATTGAAGCTCCCAAGTTCCATCAATGGGGATGGGCCTTTCACTCCCATTACGGGATTAGCAGGTGTTGCCAGAATAGCATGCTGAAAATGATCTGTCTCGTTCCGTAAAGGTGGTTCGGGAGTTTCCCAGATGTATGGGCCACCGCCAGTGTGGAGACAGAAGTCACACCCGTATTTGCCATTAAACTGTTTTGTGTTTCTCAGGAGGGGGCGGGCAACTGAATCTGAGGAGCAGATGAGTGAATGAACTTTGCTTGAATGCTCTATGTTTTCAGAGTCCCTCCATTTAATTCCATTTTCTTCCAATTCTTTGAGCTGTGACACAAAAGCTGTTAAAAAAGTGACCATATTTGGCTTGCTGTTACCAAACCATAAGCATGGTATACATATGTTGGCTTGACGATCTTTTGGTAACAGCTCGATGATTTGGCACTGAATTGGCCATATCTGAATGTTGTTACTATTGAAAACTGGAATTCCATCACAATTCCAGATGATGGATATGTCGTCAGCCCCTACTCGTCCACTCTGCTTGAGTTTTTCATATTCTGCCCCACACTGAATATCTGAAACAATGCCTGGAATTGATTCCCTTTTATTTAAATGTGTGTCAGATTTTTCCAGAACGTACTCTATTTGGGTTGATAGAGTAAGTACAAGAAAGTAAGATCCTACCCTTAGGTTTTTTTCAATGTCGAATTCAGCTCTACAAGAAAAACAGTTTTTTGGAGCTGTCTCACTGGGTCCCATGTAGCTTTCACAGTCGATACAATAAAAATGGGGCACATATTGGCCAAACTGTCCATAGGCTTTATGAAAAAGATATGACGTTGCTGGCACCAAGCCAGGGAAATGTTCATTGAACATTGCAAGAAGATCCTCCAGAGCTACTCCTGTCAAATTGTGCCTCAGTACATATGACATTAGTAACAGCAGACTCTGACCTTTAGTGAGGGGAGCACCGGGGTAAACCGGATCGTCATCATGGCATTTCTGTAATAGAATACAAGATTGATTACATTCTCACCTGAAACATAATATGATACAAAAGCAGAAATAGCAATGACAGTGTTGTTCTATTAAGACAGATGAGATACAAATTTAACTTAAACTAATAGTGCACAGATAATCTGTAATTACATGGTTATACCTTCGATCGGTTTGAATCTTGATTCCCGTCTTGCCTTCTCTCTTCTCCTGCTCTCTGTTCTTTTCCACTTCCATCATCTTCCTCTCTGTCCTCTTGTCCACTTCCATCATCTTCTCTGTCCTCTTGTCCACGTCCATCATCTTCCTCTCTGTCCTCTTGTCCACTTACATACTCTTCCTCTCTGTCCTCTTGTCCACTTACGTCATCTTCCTCTCTGTCCTCTTGTCCACTTACGTCATCTTCCTCTCTGTCCTCTTGTTCACTTCCATCCTCTTCGTCTCTGTACATTTGTCCACTTCCATCCTCTTCCTCTCTGTCCTCTTGTCCACTTACGTCATCTTCCTCTCTGTCCTCTTGTCCACTTCCATCCTCTTCCTCTCTGTCCTCTTGTCCACTTACGTCATCTTCCTCTCTGTCCTCTTGTCCACTTACGTCATCTTCCTCTCTGTCCTCTTGTCCACTTCCATCCTCTTCCTCTCTGTCCTCTTGTCCACTTACGTCCTCTTCCTCTCTGTCCTCTTGTTCACTTCCATCCTCTTCCTCTCTGTACATTTGTCCACTTCCATCCTCTTCCTCTCTGTCCTCTTGTCCACTTTCATCCTCTTCCTCTCTGTCCTCTTGTCCACTTCCATCCTCTTCGTCTCTTTCCTCTTGTCCACTTCCATCATCTTCTCTGTCCTCTTGTCTATTTCCATCATCTTCTTCTCTTTGATGTTCTCTCTCCTCAAAACTTTGCTCTTTTCCTGATGTTACATCTTGTCTCCATGTCACCATCCCATTTTCATCACTCTCTTGCTCCACTTCTCGGTAAGTATCTGCATCACTATGATCTCTGAGACGAATCTGAGACAAATGTAAAGTCATTAAGTGAAGCTCAGTCTTAAAAAATAAGCAATATTTAGATACAGGTCTAATGCATTCTACTCCAAAGCTCATTTAAAAAAAAAAAAACAGCCCGCCAACCCAGTATGCTGCACAGAGCTGTGTGATAATAGAAAAGGCTGGCTATATGGCACTAAGCCTAAAGCCATCCAGCATCTAACATTTGATTGAACATTACAATATTAAAAAAATGTCCTATTCTACACATGTAGATTTTTTTCTTGAACATACCTTTTCAAAAACTTTTCTTCTGTAAGCAGATGTTCTAGGAATTGGTGATGTAAAGAGAAATCTCTTGTATAATATTTTTTTCTGTTTCTGCAGATACAGTACAAAGCAAAAATGTATAAAGTATAAAGTTGAAAATAGCAAATTATATATATATATATATATATATATATATATATATGAGTATGTATATACACACACACATGACACATGAACAAAAATCATATGGATGAAGGATTCAAATATAGGAAGTAGTAATATGATAATAATATGATAAAACAATTGGAGATTGATAATATTGAAAGTGAAATTATCTCTCAAAATATATATCCATCAGATGGGCCTATAACTGGGGGCTTATAATATCCAAAAAGAAAAGAGGGGAGTTTTTCTGTAAAGGGAATCAAATATGACATCCTATTAACTTGGATAAAATGAAAGCAATTAGCTGCCACGTTGTTACAATTAGTATATAGTAAATAAAAATGTGATTGCTATGACATTACTATTTATCTAATTGTGAAACAATTTTAATTACGTTATAACCATAGCCTGTATAACATTAAATAACGTAATGCCTTTATTTTATTTTTTTAGGGCGGGATAAACTATTCAATGCATTTCATCAATTGTGTTAACTTACCTTTTTCTGTTGAAGTTTTCTGTGTTTTGTTGATTTTGGCGTCCCAGATTGAGTCTCATCTGAATTCAAATGTTCCTTAAATTTTCGTTATGATGCCATGATGATTTTGAATCACAGACTGTATTAAACAGTCTGTTGTATGTTTTAAATATTTCGGCGCCTAGTCTCTGACCTATCAAGTGTAGCGGATTTGTTGTTAACGTCAAACCAATCAGAGCTGCAGACGTGCCCGTTAATTGCGTCCTATCCTTTTACAGTCTATGGTCCTAGCTTTCTTTGTTTCTCACGTGGATGCAGGTTTACAGGTTAGCAGGACAAAATGTCGTTCCAATTCGCCATCTATTACTTATTTAATAAAACACTAAAAGTGGAAAGTACATCGGTCATTCTTGGTAATTCCGACCATTTCAGTCAAGTGACATCCCAGCCCGACCTTGAGGACGACGATAGCTGGATTGAAATAAAATGTGCCACGAGAAAAGAACCAGATAAGACAGTGCCAGCTAAAGTCCTGCTATTTGGAGGTAAGTTTGAAGTTAACTATTATACCTATTTTCCCTACACGTTTTGCAAGTACTAGCTAACGTTAAAGTTAACTGTTTATTTGTGCCATTTTATAGGGAGTAGGTGTCGGTTAAACTTTTTTTTACTCCTGTCTTTTTATCAGATTCGTACAAAGAACTCATCTCAAAGAAAAATTTATTCCTTCTGGGTAAAGATATATGGGCCAAGGAGGAAAGCAGGGGTGTGAGCATGAAGAAGAAAATGCGGGAGACTAACGTGGTGGCTAGAACCAATATTATCTGTCTGCAGTCCCGGAGGCTGCATTTTCAGGACCCCACTTCTAGGACCGCATTTCTAAGACCCTAGTTTTTTGTGACAGCGCCACCTACCGAGTCGAAGAACCGCAGTCCCAGGAACGCATTTCCAGGATCCTAGTTTTGGAGGACCGAAAAAAGTGCCACCAATGCAATATTTCCACCCAGTTTTAACTACATTAGAGTGTTTTTTTTTCTTTCAAGTTTTATTACACCCAAATACTACTTTCTTTATTGCAATTAAACCAGGTTCCTAGGAATGTTGAGAAATTATTGGGTCTAAGTAGCATATAATAACTATAAAATAAACATGGAATCATTTTATAGTCTTTTCAGTCACTATGGACCACATTTTCAAGTACAGAGGGAAGACAAGGATGACTCTGGGGGTAGATTTAAGATTTTGTATTTTACAAAATAATATAAAACACCTGAACTTGAACACACAAAATATTTTACAAAATAATATATAACTGAAATTGAACACACAAAATATTTTACAAAATAATATATAAAAACTGAAATTGAACACACAAAATATTTTACAAAATAATATATAAAAATTGAAATTGAACACACAAAATATTTTACAAAATAATATATAACCACTGAACTTGAACACACAAAAAAACAAATTTGATCATGACCTGAACCACATAGACAGAACTTCAATGGATGGACAAACACATGGACAACATCATCACTGACTCCTAAGAGAGAGAAAGAGAAGTTAATTAAATAAGGAACATTTAGTTGACCATGTTCTACTCTCTAATTTTAAATTTCATATTTAAGAGATCTTAGTTACCACAGAGTAATGATAATGATAAAAATAATGATATCAATCTCCATACCAATTAATTTTCATAATACAATTATTGCATACTGTTCAAAGATTTGAAAAAAAAAATGATTTTGATGTTCTCGGAACAAAGGTTCTAGAAACACTCATGTCGTTTCTTGAAAAACATTTTTAAGTTAATTTCATAAAAATAAATAGACATAAATTTGGTCTAAACCTAGTGCTTAACCAATTTATTTATTTATCTTTTGTCATACTATTGCCTACCCTGAGCTGTGTCCTTGATAGCACTTTCATATAGAGTACAGTATACAGTAAATGACACAATCTAACACGTGGGATTTCAATTATTATAATGGCCTCTCGGATATGTCTGACTATTAAAATGTCATATGTCTCAACCAACTTTATAAAACCATGTCAAAATGAAGAGACGTACACATAACATGTATTGTGGGTAACGTTAAACAGGCTGACTGTGAGCACGTGACAGTGAAAAGATTAAGATTATTTTAACTGAGTAATAAACAAGCTTTCAGAACAAACATGCTACAGTTTATTGTGCTGTAAATAAGTCAACACAGGCTTATCATGCAACAGTTCCGTTAAATGAACGTGCAATTCATTTTCCAGCATTAGAGGCTAATATATGATGGCAAGACTGTTTAGCAAATCACCAGCACGTTGGCAACGTTAACTTTCCAATGAAATGCATCAAAATTGTTTTTAAAGTTAAACAAATAAAAATTGATTCGCATTTGATACTCACACTCTGAATGTCATTCATCTTCGCTGGTCCTCTAATTCGATAGGTGGCGCTGTCACTAAAAACCTAGGGTCCTAGAAATGCGGTCCTAGAAGTGGGGTCCTGAAAATGCAGCCTCCGTGTCTGCAGGCAGATGCTACTCGCTAGAACGGCTGTGGTGGTGAGTGGATAAGGTTACAGTAGGCCTACATAAAAAAAAAAACGTACATGCTGTCATGCTAATTTAAATAATAATGTTAGCTAACACCCAGCTGTTTTTTTGTATGGCAGAGAACTTAATATTATGCCCTGCATCCTACGTAAGTAAAATAAATAACAATATCAGCTAAATGTTGGTTAGTTGATGTTATTTAAGTAAAGTAACTTACTGGTTTGTTTACAAAATAATACATTGTTTGTCATATGTGAAATAAGCTGATGATTATTATAATACTAAAGCATCACTGCGTAAGTTTTTTTTTTCTTTAATCTATGGTTTTTGGTGAGATATTGGATGATTTTAACATTTATAGAAATGAAGATGTGAGTGAAAAACACTATTTGATGGAGCTGTTAAATTCTCATAGGCATCTGAAATGTGACCCTGACACTGCTTACTGTAAAATATCAGAATCCAACAAGGTTGAACACCGTTGGGTTAATCATCAACAATGCGATTTAAAAACAAATAAAGTGTTATATTATCCTTCAGTGTGTAAAATATTAATTTTGTACTAGTAACTAAAGCTGTCAAATAAATGTAGTGGAGTATAAAGTACAATATTTCCCTCTGGAATTTAGTGGAGTGGAAGTATAAAGTAGCATAAATGGAAATAATCAAGTAAAGTACAAGTACTTCAAAATTAGACTTAATTACAGTACTTAAGGAAATGTACTTTCCAGTAATGTATGTAGAAGCATCCACAGTTTAGTTGCATGGTAGCTGCAGGGAGCCAGGTTGGTGTATATATATCACAAATTATTATTATTGTTGTTATTATTATTATTGTTGTTATTAGAACAATCATTCAACTTCATGTTACTCACAACTGCATGAAGGCTCTGTGTGTTGCCACTGCTGCCGTGGCAGACCCCTACTTCAGATAATGGGCTGTGGTCTGCGGATGCTGATTAAATTTAATATATCTTTTTATGTAAATTTACTCTGGATTTAATGAAGCTCAGTATGCCAATGAGACTTTCACATTGTGAGGCTGTTGTTATAAATCATTTATCTTTGTTTTTATCTTATACACATTTTTGCAGGCAAAACAAACCAAGATTAAAGAGGCAGCCAGGGACCTGGTATTACAAAACCTAAAGACTTCCCTGTCTCAGAAGAGGGCCCTTGCCACACAAGATCACCACACCAGTTCTGAGGATGAATCTCCACAACGTCATTGTGTAATGCATGCTTTTTTCCTGAGAAGCTGGCTACATTGTTAACAATAGCAAAAATTGGTGTGTTTCCAACACTACAAAGTGCTTAATAAACATGTCTTGATTTGAAAATATTGGGACATAATCTATTCCCCTTGTTAATCTACTATTCATAGTTTTCAGTCACGTGACATTTGCGGTACCTGGAGGGCAAAACAGACCAACATAGCGGCTCACGCCGTGACTCCCCCATAGAGAAGCCGCAAAAGCAGTTACATTTATTTGGATCACCTTTCAACTTGAGAAAAAGAAAGATATGAGCACAAACTGCAAGTGCTGGGCTCTTTCAATCCACGTTACAGCAATCTGGCGCATTTCTATTGTTAAAAAGCGCCAGTTGCTTCCTAGTTGGCAGGCAGCGGAAAATAATGTTTTTTTTACCTTTCAATGGAGCGTTTTTCATGGAATATGATGTCACGTTCATACATTTTACTTATCGTTAGTTATTAAGTTTTCTGCCCCTTAATTCTCTAAACTGGTCAACCACGGTTTATAATGCCAGCATCAACTAATTTTATGAAATTGTTAACTATTTTTCTACTTTTCCCATATACACATGACAGGCAAAGCATGCAAAGAAGGCAGTGAGACGTGTTTTGCCACCCCCGGCATCCAATCATAACACCAGTTCTGATGATGCCACATACATAGGCAGTCCACAACGTCCTAACATTGTAAGTCATACTTTTTTCTTAGCTTTTTTTTCTATACTCTCTCAAACACAAATACTTTATCTGTTTAATTGCTATATTGTTCTATTCTTTTTTCCAAATTTTCAGGGTAATGAATCGGATCAAGATTTATTCTCCACGCCGAGAATGGTAAGTTACTTTATTACGTAATATGACATAATTTACACATAATCACAAATGGGCTGTACTCAAGCCATAATTCAATCTCACCTGTTTTCTCCAATTTAATGTTGTCACTCTTAAATAATTTAGATGACTTTAATTTAAAAGATTTGCATCACTTTTACAATGTATACACACCTCCAGATGTTATGTTCTGTTAGGATAACATGTTGTAAATTACAAGTTATTGGGGTTTAATGTGACTAATCAAATCTATTTTTCCAAAAATCCTGTTATTCTATTCTTGATTGTAGCAGCTGATGGATGATAATACTGGTCACAGCGTGGGACCCCATGTGGATGAAATCATGGCATCACTGCGTGGTGGGTGTTCAGATTGGGATTGAAGGGTTGACATTTCAGAACACAGTGTGTTTATTAAATTCTGATTTAGGATCGTTCCACATAATGCATGATTGCCCTGTACTGAACTTAAGTACTATTATCCATCTACTTCTGGCCAGCTTTTATATTTAGTCCATTTGTTCTGTGCAACATACACAAACTAATGAAACATCATCACATTCACCTAGACCTCCCGGAATTGATCAAATTAATGAAGGAGTGTGTGGAGTGCGTCAGGGCATTAATGCCCTCAGCCGGGGGCACCCCTTCATCTGTGATGTCATCATTATCTCTTACTGCGGACATTGAAATTGAAATGGTATGTTAGAATTAAGGGATGAATTTATCTGTTTATTACTCAGCAGCCATAGTTTATTCATGGATGTTTAGAATGCTAAATTTGCATAAAGTTGCATTTTTGTATGTTGTGTAGTGTTATTGCTAAAATGGGTCTGTAATAATACATGTGTCACGGGTTTGGGTTGGTTGGGTGGGTGTGTTTTGTATTTGTTTCTGTGTTCATTGCCTGACCTTGAGTTTGCTCTTCTCTGTAGTAGTATGTATTTGTGTTACTTTGGTCATTTGTTCGTTCGTCAGTTGTCCTTGTTATGCGTTCATCAGTGTTTCTTGTCTTGTTTTACTGTCTCTATGGCTGCTTCTCAAGTCTCTTATTTGTCGTTTCCTCGATCCTCACTTGAACCACAAGTTTTCTGCTCCGCCATCTTGCAGACGGTCACAAAGCTCTTATTTGTGCTCCGAGGATCGAGGAGCGATCTCTGAGGAGCTATGAGCGAGGATACACCAGTGCATCCTTTGCGGAAGTCTTTTACTGACCGACGCGCCCCTTACTCGGTAGCCGTTATATTGATTGGACGGTGCAGCTGATCCGACTATTCTGATGCACGATCAGATAACATTAAAGTCAAGTTCATCACTGCAAAGAGTTAGGCTATATTTGATTTGTTTTATGAATCACTGTCTAGTTATAATCTGAGTTCATTGTAGGTCTGAACAACAAAAGCCCCACACACAACTTTCTGCATTTTTTAGAAAGATTTTATTTTTATTTATTTTTCTCCCATAAACTTTTATAATGGAAACAATTAAAGTCAGAGAGCGAGTCTGTCAGCAGGAAACATGTTTTACATCATTTATCGTCATTACTATTCAGTCACATTATGAGGCTGGCCATTCTTGTGTTTAGTCGAAATAGACAACTATAAAACAGCCGCTCATCCAGCCAATCTCAATACTGCATCTGATGAAAGCAGCCGCTGCTCCGCGAGTAAAATCAGCTGATGAAAGTATGAATGAAAGCTATGTGCTAAAAAAAACAAAAAAAACATCGGTTTGATATGAGAGAACGCAGTGATCGATCGGTGAAGAGTGATGTGACTTTTAATAAATGTAATGTTTGCAGTAGGCTAGTGCTAGGAAATAAACTGAAAGCTAAAAATCGTGCATCGACTTAGTTACAACATTTCATTTTCTTTTAAACATTTAGCCTAATAAATCACAAGACATATTCTGGGTTATTCAATAACGAATTCAAAATCAGAATCAATAATATAAATGCAGATAGTATCAGCATTCTGCCAGTAGAAATGATCCTGTGCCTCTGAGCAGGACACAGAAACCTATACGGTAATTATTATTCATGTGCAGGTGTTTGTTTATAAACAGGTAACAGCTACAGAGAGGATCGTGCTGCTGTGCACTGATTAACTGTGAGACTTTATCAGAACAGCGCACTTGTGTGCAGACACAAACTCGAGAAGCAGCCTGTTTGTTTTACTTCCTGTGCTTGTCTCTGATTGTCTGAGTAGTGTCACCTGTGTGTAATTAGTTTTATCCCTCACCTGTGTATTTAAGTGGCTGTCTGTCTATCAATTGTTGTCAGTTCATTATTGATTTTGTCATCAGTGTTTCCTGCGTTTCCAGTGTGGCGTTTGCTTGTGTTGATTTCATGCATGTATTCCTACAGTGTACTCTCAATTACTTGTGGACTACTCTCACTTTTGGATTTAAATTTTCACCTTTGGTAGGGATAAACACCTTCAATTTACCTGCTTCATCTCTGTGTCTGCATTTGGGTCCTCAAACTCTGTCTCCTGTGGCTGATGGCTGATTGTAACGTGTTATACAATTGTTTATCTTTCTGTCAATGGGAACCTTTACACCACGCGTCAAACCACTCCGTAGTGCAATATATAGACTAATACCAGTGTTTTGTAAGGAGAGAAAATTGATTTAAGCACATTGTTTTCACGTTATTTGAATGTTAAATTTCTTATCGGTAGATAGATATCTCCCAACTATATATTAATTTGGTCAATTCATTCTCTCCCTTTCCCCCTCCCTCTCTTCCATACAGCACCACTTGGCTGGCAGTGCTGTGACCGTTCCAAAGAGGGCCTTCTTGCGGCTGAACCGATCTCGAATGAGCATTTTTGCTCAAGAGCTGGCTGTCCTGGTGTTCAAAAAGGAAGTCCTTGCTCAGTCCACCCTGACTGGGAAGTCTGGGAAAGGGGCACCACCAAAAGGACAGCTGGACGTTGCCAAAGTGCAGGCCATAACGGGTAAATTACCTTGACTCTACTTGAAAAGCTTCTGCAATTGTATGTATTTTTGTAGCAGCAGTACAAACCACCAGTAATCTTTAAATGTTTTGCTATGTACTGTAGTAGGGAAAGAGCCCGACCGATATATTGGCCAGCTGATATGAGCTAATTGCATTTCATCGTCCGTTTATAACGACAGATATGACTATTCAAAAAGACACAGACTCAGATCTTTCACTCATGTCATGGGTGTTGCAGGGCTCTCAAGTGTCACGCATTGAGCGTGACAGTCACTCATTACGGTCTTTTGTCACACTCTCCCGTCACACATCGTATTTCTCACGGTGAAAAACTATTTGTATTATATTTAATATGCCGCAGCGCCCCAAACTCTGGCCACGCCGTTCGCACTGTGGAACCGGCAGGAATCAAGCGCCTCTCTTCTGGTGTTGTTTGTCTGGTGTTAGCCAATCAGACAATTCGTCTGGTGTTGTTAGCAGTCTCTCTGTAGTTTATACAGTAAAGGGGTATACTATCCAAATTATTCTGTAAATCTAGATCTCTGCTCTTTTTTTACTTTAATACCGGCATCGGCCCCCAAAAACCCATATCTGTTGGGCTGTAATGTTGGCATGCCATACTGATACAATTCTTCAGTGCTAAACCTTTGAAAAATACTATTTCATTGCCAGATGGTCTTATTTTGTGAAAATAGAAGAAAATGTTTACCTTACCTCTTGTCTATTCTGCAGATGCTGTTCTTCAGGAGTTTCCACAGTCAAGTGCCTCTGATGTGCGTGCAGCCATCAGACGCAAGTGTAATAATGAGCAGTTCAACCAAAAAAATCTACGTAATATGTAGTATGTTTGTCAAGTGCAGTGGTGCAATGATTGATAATGTTTTATGGTGTTCCTCACTGTTGTTTATTTTCACAATTTCTACCTCAAGTCAGATGTGTCAAAAGTGTTTTTTTGTTTTTGTTTTTTTGGCTTCAGCCACCAAAACAGTGGACATAACGATTCTGATGTCACAGGGAATCTTTACAAAATATAAATCCCTTTTAGTTTGGTGAGTTAGCTGTTTTCTAAAATGCCTACATCCCCATAAAGCTAGTCAAACAGTCATATATCACCCACCTTATCTAAACATGACAGGTTTAAGGATACATAAGAGCACTGTTTCATATGTTAATCAATGGACTCTTATAAACACAAGACTTTATTTACTGAATTTGGCTTGTCAGTTTGCAAGCTTTGATGTCTGGCCATAAGTTCTTTTGCGACTTCTTCTGTCCGTTATCTTAAGTAATACTGTGACGTTGAATTAAAACTATTCTGTCCTAATACTTTCCATAAGTTTCTAGAAAGTGTACTTTCTTTTTATTTTTATAATGTTAGTGTTAGTGTTGTATACTGTGTTAGTATTGGCAATGTACTATTAATACTGTGTTAGTATTTGCCACCATACAAATTCACCACACAGTGGACTCAATCACCTCCCTGTTATCGTTGTGAATGCCCAAACTATGACCAATAAAGTACTTTTTTCACCTGCAAGTGTGTTGAGTAGTCCCTTATTTAATTCAGCCTTCATACTGGTAGCCTACAATAGCTAACCAAAAAGTAACAGAGTAATAACATATATTGATAAGTAGCCAAAAAGTGTACTTTGTTTCTAATTTGAATAAACCCAAAGTAGAACTGAGCATACTATAATCACAATAATAATATTTTAAAAGTATAATGCTTTTATATTTGTAAGACATTCAAAGTGCATTTTAAATGTACTTCTAACACAGATATGGTACACTTAATGCTTATTAATCAAGCATGTATATCATTACATACAGCGATATACTTCAAGTATACAAAGTATACTTGAAGTGGTTCCATTTTAGCACGTAAAAGTACACTAAGTACACTTCAAATTGTGCTTTTCTACAATTAAATTACAACTAAAATATATTAAGTACAAAATTAGTTGTTCCAAAATAGCATGCTTCAAGTTAAATAATCATTAACAAACTTGAAGTATACTGATGATTAGTCTGGCTTTAAGTATGCTCAAATATGCTAAGATTTAATATACTTAACACATTTATTTTTCACCTGGGGTCTGCTGGCTCTAACCAGTTTTTTTTTACTGCACGCACTGAGTGACACTTTCTTGCTGTATTTTATAAATAAAATAAAGGTAGTTGTGTTATAAATAATATTACAAATTAAGCTGCTACACTCACAAAAACACAAACACCCCCCCCCCCCCCCTCTCATGATCAGTGATACAGAATAATGAGTAAATAGTTTTCTAATCAGCAATAAATAACAATTTCTGAACAACCCATATCAATTGCATGCTTAAAATACCATACCGGTTAAAGCCCCGCCCATTTCAAGACAACCTGACCCACTTCCGGGTTAAATCCCGCCCACTTCCGGGTTAGGCCCCGCCCAGTCCGAGTACAGATACAGATACAGATAATTCATATGGTTAACAGAAACAGATACAGATACAGATAATGCTGTACTCGCTCATCCCTAATACATATATATATATATATAGATAGATAGATAGTTATAGATATATAGATAGATAGATAGATAGATATATCATAAAACTTCAAATAATAGCCCGGGCTTTTATTTTCCCAAATCGTCGAACTGCACCGGCTTGTATTTGAGACAGGCGTCTATATGAGACAGGTCTCTATAATTTAGTGTTGAGATGTTGTTCATTGAGTCTTTAATCTCTAAAAATCTCTAAATGCTCCACGTGAAACTGCGGTCTTCCAAGTTCCAACCTTTTTCTATCGTGTCAATTGATTTGATTAATATGCACGAGAGAGAGAGAGCAAGACAGCGCTCGTGTTGTTTGAAGACGCGAGAGTGCACGCGTGCGGCCGGGGTGCTCTCTCTCTCTCTCTGCTCGTTATGCACCCTGTCAAGCGCAGCAGTCATTCTATTCTACATCACTCACCGATCAAAATAGGCTTTGGCGGGACAAAAAGCGGATGATCTGACGGTTTTAGAAGATTAACAACCCGAAAGTAAAAAACAGACCCGGCCTCTATTTGAGACCGGCTTGTATGTACCCAAACCTGCAGCCACACCAGGCGTGTAAAAGAGACAAGCGTTTATTTGGGACTCGGCTATTATTTGAAGTTTTACGGTATATAACAAATAAATATATATATTAACATAACATTAACATACAAATGACTATGAAAGGGTGTGTTACATAAGTCTAAGTTTTTTTATTCATAGCACTAGCATTATTTGGCTCTTTAGATACATTTTCAAGATTTTCTATAGTTTTGTATAAGAGGATGTATGTTATTTTGCTATGTCCCAGGCACTGCTCATCAAATTTGAATGAGAGTAAAATATTCAAATCATATTTATTTTTTATTTATTTTTTCCTATTAATATTTTGTTTAACAACATATAACTCAAATTGAGTGTATTGATCAGTTTATAATAAAAACAATATTTTTATTTAAAAAAAAGAAGAGTTTGTCCATGTCCCTTAAAAAGTTGTCCACCCTGTCGTATTGTGGAATCTGCCTCTTTAAGAATAGGCCACCCCCATTAGTAACATCAGGACAACAGATTTTTGTATCTCTATAGTGGCGGGAAATTCAACTGCTGAGGTGAGTAGCTGCTGATTTTACAACTAACACATTTTCTTCATATGAGTTTGCTTACTTGTTTTGCCAAAGCTTAACATGTCCACCCTGTCGGCATAACATATACTGGAAGTGATTCAAATACAATAATTTCCAAATATGTACGTTTTAATACTCCAAATTCTCTTCAACAACCAGACTAACTATTTACCTAGTCACAGTTTGTTGTAAGCTAATATGCTAATTGAAGCTCAAAATGTCCACCCTGTCGTTGTTCCAAAATGTCCACCCTGTCGGCAACTTAGACTCGATATGGTGGACATACACATGACAGGGTGGACATAGCATTCATTTGTAGTTAATATTGCAATTTATAGAATGTTATATTACATTTTATGGAAACGTATAATATAATATAACAAGATAATATTTTGTTATATAAAAACATAAAATCATTGCTGTTCTCAGGACATGCCTCTGAGTGCAGCAGAAGTTGTGGCAGAAAGTGCCCAGCAATACCAGTTTGGGGCAAGTTGTTCCACGTGTTTTAAATGTTACAAATTGACAGAATTGATTTACTACAATATTTCTTGGCCACAAATAAAAAACTTGTTACATTTAATGTACTTGCCTTGTCATGTTTTATTATAATTTTCCTAATTTTTACATTTTGCTGAAAAGACGGGCAGGTTTTGAACTCCCTGCCTTTTTCATCTCAACCAGAGAGGCCATTCTAAATTCTCAGTTATATCATTATGATCGAGAATGTAATTATATATTTATTTTTTTAAGTTGAATAAATGTTTCATTGTCATATTTTGTCATGCTTTTTGTGTTTTGCTTTATGTGTCCACTCCGTCGTGTGCTTGTCCACCCTGTCGTGGGCTCGTCCTACCTGTCATCTTGGTATTTTTAAATAATATTTAAAATAATAATTTAATCATACCTATATAATCCATTGTGCTAGGTGTGGGGGCAATAACATGCAAACAAAAAACTGCATCCAAATAATCAAATATTTCTCCAAATAAGAAAAAATGCATGTGCGAATTGTATGAGTTTCTTTAAAAACACATGATTTACATAAAATATTTTATGTATTTATAATTTTAAAGCAAACAAATAACCCTGTTTAGGAAAGGGACATCATACCTTTCAGAAAGTATAATTTGTATCTTAATAATGCAATGAAAACCTATTTAACAGTAATTTATATGTCCACGACAGGGTGGACATATCTATGCTTTATGCTCTAAAAAATGGCCCATAATTAAATAAATAAAAATTGTGGGAGCTCAGATAATATATTTATTATAGTATTTGAGTGTCTACTATTATGACATGACATAAAGCGAATGGTAAATTAAAATCAAAATGTGTGAGTATTGTGAGGGTTGAAAGGCACTCTATGGTGATATTGACCCATATAATATTTATAGAAACACAGAATATTACTTGCTTTACCTGATTAGAATGCTACCTTGAAAAACAATAATTTAAATTAATTCCCACCCAACAGAGAAATCCCCCTGCCCTCCCCTCCCCTCCCCTCACAGGATTGTCCTCAAACAGAGCACTAATCTGTTTATTTTTAAGTTACACATTCTACATTGATTAAAAAAGAAACATCAAATGTATTTTTAGTCAGAGTGTTATTTTATACAGAAATAAATTATTTGTAATTTTGCAGCAAAGATCAGCAACAGGAGTCAAATTTCATTAATCACGAGAGTGAACAGCTGACTGAAAAGATGATGACGGAATATTTTGTGTAAAAGTGCCTTTACTTTCACTTTTATATTAGCGATTTAAAAGCCCTCGCTGGTGTCACGCATAGATTAACCGGTGGGAAAATATTCTCACAGCCACATACCTAATATATTTATATATAAATACAATAGCCATACCTGATAAAAAAGTTTTATGTACTATGTTTATATCATTTTGGACACAAGAGGGAAGTATAATCCTATGTATGATTTTTTTTGTTTAACCAAATAGCACTAAATAGCCTGTTTTAAACTTTTTCATACAACTTGAATTGAAAAAGTAGAATACAATTAGTTTAGTTCTAATATTTGTATAATTTTATATAAAAATAAATGGTGTATAATTACATTTTTAGAAGATATGAGACGTTTCCTGATTCTTTTTTTTGACATAATCCCTCGCCATAGCAAAACTGTTTGAGATATTCAATATCCGTTATCAATTTAGCATCTTTAATGTATTTTCATCATGTTGAAAAAGTTTGGTGGGAATAAAATAAACCACTTAAGAGGAGTGAGTAAAAATGTAGAGGCTGGTTTTGCAAAACATCCACATTCAGACCAAAATAGCCGACTTCCTGTTGGGCTGGCTTAAAGTAGTTTGGCCCGATGAGATCTATATGTGTACCAAGTTTCATATTATTACATGCAGGTGTGTTTTATTTCTGGACCAAATTTTCAGACCAAGTTTATGGACCAAGTTAATTTAATTAATAAACTAACTATATAAAACTATTGTCAATGCACTACAATTAAACTGGTTATATGCCTTTACTTTATTAAAAAAAAAAACTTATTTAAAAAATTCAAGGCTTAAGACATTTATTTTCTTTTTTAATGCAGGCCCAACCACACAGCAGTGAAATGGTTAATCTAGCCCCCATCCCTCTCCCCCTACACACACACACACACACACACACACACACAGGCACAGACACAGAGACGTAGTCTCAGAGAGAAATAACCACATTCAAACCAAAATATCTGACTTTCTGTTGGTCCGAGCTAATGACTGTAAGTTAGAAAGTTATCCGGCTTGATGAGTACAATATACGTACTGAGTTTTGTTACTGTAGATAAAACTAACCCCCCCATTTTTGATTAAAGGTGGCGCTACTGAGCCCTCACCACGCCTGTTTCTGAAACTTTGCACATGTCTACTGGCTAATAAATGTGATGTGTCTGTCGAGTTTCATGCAATTTCAAGCATACTAAGAGTCTCAAAAGCATCAAACAAGAATATTAAAGTTTGATTTGTTGCCACAGCAACAGTATCTAAGATATCAATAATCCTTTCACAGGCCTACATCTGGCGTGTGTTTACATTATACACATAAAGTTTGAAGCAAATCGGGTAAAAATTAGAGGGTGATTTCAAAGCATTTTGAAAGTGACACACTTCCTGCTGCCAGTTGGTGGCGCTATAACTTTGACTCACAATAGTCACATCCATGTGATCAGCCTCTTACAACGAACACACTGCTGAAGTTTCATCAAGATCAGTTAATGTATGCTGAAGTTATAACACACTTTCTGTTTCACGTTTTTTGCCATAATTTCGTTTCCTCGCCACGGCCAAACCGTTCGAGATATCAAAAATCCCCTGGCAATTTTTCATCTTCAATGTCTTGACTTCACGCTGACCGAGTTTCGTGGCATCTCGATAAATTCTCTAGGAGGAGTACTTTAAATTCCATCGCTTGCGTTTTCCAAACAACCCTAAATAGCCGACTTCCTGTTGGGCTGGCGTAAAACTTAGAGCACGAAAGTTGTTCGCCCCGATGAGATCTATAAGTGTACCGAGTTTCATATTATTACATGCAAGCGTGTTTGATTTATGGACCAAGTTCTCGCCCCCGTTCCAGGGGGCGCTGTCGAGCCCCCCTGCCACGCCCGGGTACTAGCTTCAGCCCGGCTCTGATGGCCGCGGGTTGTGACCCGTGTGACCCGTTAAGGGCCCCAAAAGTGCCAAAAAGTTAGTAAAATAATAATTTTCCTAATTTTCCTAAGGAAAACGTCTCAAGTTTCGACTGCAACCCTAGTTCCCTGAGAAGGGAACGAGACGTTGCGTCGATGACGCTTTGGGAACGCCTTTGCGTGACTGAGTCTGAAGCACTACTGTCAACTAGTCCAATGGAATGAATGAAGCGTCACGGGTGGGTGACGTCATGACCAGGAAGATATAAAAGCACATCCGGTGCAATGCTCGCGTTAGCTTATAGAGCCGAAGCAAAGTCGATCGCAGGGATGCAGGAAGTATGGCAGGGAGACGCATCGTCTCGTTCCCTTCTCAGGGAACTAGGGTTACAGCCGTAACCTGAGACGTTTCCTTTCGAGGGAACTCGCGATGCGTCAATGACGCTTTGGGAACGATAATACCCAATACGCCATAATTACAAAATGCCAGATGATAAAACTGTCGGCAAATTAAGTAAAAAGCACCTGGGATCCTGGGGCAGCTTCCAGGTCCAGCCTATAAAACCTCACAAATGTTAGCGGCGAGGACCAACCCGCTGCATCACAAACCTCCTGAAGGGAAACTCCTGATAAGAGGGCTTTAGAGGCCGCCATACTTCGGGTAGAGTGAGCTCTGACCACCAAAGGACATGGCTGGCCAGAGGACTCATATGCAAGAGAAATAGCCTCGACTATCCACTTACTGATTGTCTGTTTAGAAGCAGGAAGACCTTTCTTAGGTGAACCAAAACAGACAAACAACTGATCAGATCTCCTCCACGGGGCAGCCCTGTGGACATAAGTGTCCAGTGCTCGCACTGGACACAAGAGATTCAGTTTTTCCTGGTCCGAAGATGTAAACGGAGGAGGACAGAATGACTGCAGTACAATAGGCCTTGGAATATTCGTTGGCACCTTAGGGACGTAACCCTGCTTAGGGTATAAGAACGCCTTAACCATACCCGGTGCAAATTCCAAACAGGTGGGAGACACAGAAAGAGCCTGAAGGTCTCCGACTCTTTTTAGGGATGGAATGGCTAAATGAAAGATAGTCTTGAAAGTCAGACATTTTTCTGAAACTAAATCTAGGGGCTCGAAGGGAGCCACAGACAGGCCTTCCAAAACTATGGCCAGATCCCATGCCGGCACCCTAGTTCGAACTGCAGGCCTCAACCTCAAGGTGCCACGAAGGAAACGAATAATCAGGGGGTCTCGACCCAAAGATGTAATACCCACAGGGGCGTGGAAAGCCGCAATGGCCGCCACGTAAACCTTTAAGGTAGAATGACATAAATCTGACGTGAAACGAGACTGGAGAAACTCAAGTACTGTGTTGACTGAACAGTTAACTGGATCTCGCTGCTGTTGGTGACACCAAGACGTGAATACTTTCCACTTAAGTATATATAATTTCCTCGTGGCTGGAGCTCTGGAGCTAAGAATAGTCACAAAGCCACGAAGGAAACGAATAATCAGGGGGTCTCGACCCAAAGATGTAATACCCACAGGGGCGTGGAAAGCCGCAATGGCCGCCACGTAAACCTTTAAGGTAGAATGACATAAACCTGACGTGAAACGAGACTGGAGAAACTCAAGTACTGTGTTGACTGAACAGTTAACTGGATCTCGCTGCTGTTGGTGACACCAAGACGTGAAAACTTTCCACTTAAGTATATATAATTTCCTCGTGGCTGGAGCTCTGGAGCTAAGAATAGTCTCAACGACCTCAGTCGAGAGACCACTCTCTAAAAGTTGGGCCCCCTCAGAGGCCAAACCCATAGGTTCTAAATCTCCGGTCGGGGGTGAAATATTGGGCCCCCTGCCTGAGACAGAAGGTCTCTCCTGACAGGAATCTCGAAAGGAGGGCCGTCTAGGAGATGAATTAGGTCCGCAAACCAAAAACGACTCGGCCAGCGTGGAGCTACTAATAATACACTTACTCCGTCCTGTCGGACTCTCTCCAGAATTCCTGGGAGCAGAGCAACAGGGGGAAATGCGTACAGGTGTAGCCTCGGCCACGTCTGTACCAAAGCGTCCAACCCCAAGGGGGCTGGTTGCGTGAGGGAGAACCAAAGTGGTCAGTGCGTCGTATGCTGAGACGCAAACAGATCCACTTCTGCTTGGCCGTAAAATTCCCAAATGAGCTCCACCGCCTCGGGGTGGAGTCTCCATTCCCCTGGCCTCAGCCCCTGCCTCGACAGGGTGTCTGTTCCTATATTCTGGTACCCTGGGATAAGCACTGCCCTCAGGGAGAGTATCTTCCCTAGGGACCACAAGAGGATCTGGTGCGCCAGTTTGCAGAGTGGACGCGAACGCAGACCCCCCTGTCGATTTAAATAGGAGACCACCGAAGTGTTGTCTGTACGGACGAGCACATGATGGCCCCTCAGGTCTGGGAGGAAATGTCTCAACGCATTGAAGACGGCCATCATCTCCGGGCAATTTATGTGCCAAGAGAGATGATGGTTCCCCCACAGACCCTGAGGTGAGCGGCCTTCCATTGCCGCTCCCCAGCCGGTGAGAGAAGCGTCTGTCGAGATAGCAACTCGATGGCAAAGAGCTCCCAACACCGGACCCTGGGACAGGAACCAATGTTTCTACCATATAATCAAGTCGCGGATGCACCGCCGCGTGATCTTGATCATACGAAGTGGGTTTCCCCTCGGGGAGAACCCTCTGGTCCGGAGCCACCACTGCAAAGGTCTCATGTACAGCAGGCCAAAGGGGATCACATTGGACGCCGCTGCCATGAGGCCTAACAGTCTCTCGAACTGTTTTGCAGTGCGTGACTGGCCTAGCTTCAACTCTTTTGTGGCTGTGATGATAGCAGCTACACGAACGGGCGATAGTGTGGCACGCATCGTGACTGAATCCCATACCACACCAAGGAAAGTGGTTCTCTGTAGTGGAGAAAGCACACTCTTCTTGGCATTGAGTCTCAACCCCAATTTCTTCAAATGAGTGGGAACAACATCTCGATGCCGAACCGCTGACTGTTCTGATTCCGCCAGAATCAGCCAGTCGTCGATGTAGTTCAGAATGTGTATGCCCTGCAGCCTGAGCGGGGCCAGAGCTGCATCTACGCACTTCGTGAACGTGCGGGGTGACAGAGCTAGACCGAATGGAAGCACCCGATATTGGTATTCTTTGCCCCTGAAAGAAAACCTCAGGAACTTCCTGTGTTGAGGGAGGATGGAGATATGGAAGTAAGCGTCCTTCAGATCTATCGTGACAAACCAGTCCTCGGATCTGATTTGAGTCACTATCTGTTTGAGTGTGAGCATCTTGAATTTCAATTTCATGACCGCACGATTCAGCAAACTAAGATCTAAAATTGGACGCAACCCCCCATCCTTTTTTGGAACAATGAAGTATCGACTGTAAAACCCCAATTCTCTGTCGGGAGAGTACACCTGTTCTATAGCTCCCTTTGCTAAGAGAGAATGAACTTGTTGCCCCATTACCAGAGCCTGCTCGGGATGTACTACCGTGAGTAACACCCCGTTGTAACGAGGCGGAGGAGAACCGAATTGGATTCTGTAACCTTTCTCTATTATCTGCAGGACCCAAGGAGATATATTCGACAGATTCTTCCACTCTGTTAGAAAATCTACTAAGGGTACCAGTCTCTCGAGACTGGCCTCTGGTGTTAAAGGAACAGCCACTTCGGCGACCTGAAGCATATTGGCAGGAAACAACCGAACTGACTGTTTTTGAACCCCCCTCAGAGGTCTCAAGTCCGACGCAATGTCGAGTCGACACTGCGCCGAACTTTCGCTGGATACCACTGCGCTCCGAAGCACCAAGGGTGGCGGGGTTGGCAGACCGGTCCCATGAGGACCCCGAAGTGGAGCGGGCACCGTATTCTGAGGTGTACACCGCTCCACCCCGGTTGGGGCTGTCCTCGATGGTCTGACGTCCATAGCGTCAGGACCTTTTCTGAGCCGAAGCCTCCCTAGCCATAAGTACGGTCCTCAGATCCGGCTTAGACTTAGCCGACTTCGGCTGAGAATGTTGGCTCGGTCCAACATTGTTTTAACATGGGGACTAAAAGGACGTGACGAATATGGTTTATTCCATGATCTACATAGCTCACTATGTAGATCAGGAAAGAATGGAAGTGATTGAGATGAAACATATATATATATATATATATATATATATATATATATATATATATATATATATATATATTATATCTTTTTCCAAAATATTCATATAACCCATATCTTTTAGTTTGCTATAAATTAAATTATCCTATGATATTAAAAATTATTCTAAATTTAAATTAACTCATATACGTGGCTATTGTGGTTCACAATCATAGGCCCTGTCCCAAATGGCACACTACATATGAATTTTCGGTCTTGTGTAGTTATTTCATGTGTCCGTTAAATCCATGAGACTGTAGGGTGTCTCATTTTTCATTTTAGGTTTTAGAAGGTTTGTTACGCATACTTTGTGGTTGATATATGCCCTCGATGCACGCTTTTGCAGAGCCCACAAAGATGCAAGCTCTACAGTACACAACAGTCAAAGCGGGGTTATGTTTTTGCACGTCGTGCACAATAACCCTAAAGGCACCGGGGTGGCGGCTTGTTTAAATATATATATATATATATATATATATATATATATATATATATATCCAAAAAGACAAGGCCTTCAACTTAAACTTGAACAAGGGTTAAACTCTTGTCACTGTAACACACACACACACACACACACACACACACACACACACACACACACACACACACACACACACACACACACACACACACATATTATGTTTTGTAATATTAAGGGACATATACATAAATCTACACTTTATGTATTTAACATTTTTTTTAAAGCTTATGCTGTACATAAATAATTAGGGCCCAAACCCTGAAAGGGCGCAGAGCCCTATGGCTTTCGTAAGGATTATTAGGGCCCAAGCCTTGAAAAGGCGAAGGCCCTATTGTTTTCCTAAGGATTATTATTATTATTATTATTATTTTACGACCTTTTGGGCACTTTTGGGGCCCTTAACGTGCTCGAAAACTCTTGAAACTTTGCACACGGGTCAGAACCCGCGGTCATTTGATTTTCTATTTTAATCAATGTAGAATGTGTAACTTAAAAATAAACGAATTAGTGCTCTGTTTGAGGACAAGAAATGAAAACCTATGCAATATGATGAATGTCCAAAAGATGGCACTCACAGACTGTTTTTAAATGGGGTTGGATAAAGTTATTTTTGCTTTTAAACTGTGTGTGTGTGTGTGTGTGTGTGTGTGTGTGTGTGTGTGTGTGTGTGTGTGTGTGTGTGTGTGTGTGTGTGTGTGTGTGTGTGTGTGTGTTTGTGTGTGTGTGTGTGTGTGTGTGTGTGTGTGTGTGTGTGTGTGTGTGTGTGTGTGTGTGTGTGTTTGTGCGTGCGTGCGTGTGTGTGTGTGTGTGTGTGTGTGTGCTTACATTTAAGAAATCCCAATGATAATCCATCACTTTGCTGAGAAGAGTGACAACATGTGGGTACACTGCAATCTGTTTCTTCTGTTCCATTTGCCCTGTTGTTTTAGATGGCAATTTTCCTCGCGACTTCTTTGTTCCTCTCTCCTAAATCCGCTAAAAAATGTGCCAACATGAAATTTCTCTGGACTTGTTCCTATTTGCAATAGCACTACTGTGCTGTAACATGGTGTGTAGCCGTGCTTGGCAACACTGGTATAGTAAAATGACGCTATCCTTTCGTTCACTGGTCCTCTCCCTGCTATAGCTTTGTTGGACTATACTTTATTTTGACAATTGGTCAAAAAATACATCTGATTCTGCTGCACATAACTGGATGAAGAATAATGTATTGATATAATATATTGATATTTAATATTGTTTTAATATAGGTACCAGTATCAGCCTTTTCACCGTTTGTATCACTCCGCTTGTCTGTGTTTGTGCGACTTGCATCATAGTTGTACAAGACAAGCCAGTAGACAAGTGACTGTCTTTAAGAGTGAACATTTTTTTGTTCACTATATATATATATATATATATATATATATATATATATATATATATATATATATATATATATGTATATATATATATATAAAGTTTTGAACAAAACTTTAATTGAACTGTTTAGTGCCAAAAAATTGATTAACTCAGGAAAGAAATTAATGCTTAATTTAATGCTAATGTAAATTGCTCATTTGCCTCTGGACACAAAAAAGAGTCCACTGGTGTTTGATTGAAATGTAACATCTATGCAAAATAATCCTTGAAAGATTTCTCATTTAAGGTCATTCCTGTTTGGAATATGTGATTGCGTATTTTCAACAATAAGCAGAAACATTCTGCATTTCCATTTTGTAGTTTGGATCATTAAAATGCACATAGGTCAGAGAAATCCAAATTTTCTCGGGGGAGCATGCCCCCCCAACCCCTCTAACTACCTCACATTTGAATGTGCGTGTCTGAGTGGAAATGGGCTGGTGTGGCTACAGTGCTGCCAAGACTGAATTTTGACCCAATCTGCCCCTGTGTATCTGTATCAAATCATGTTATCTTATTATCCAGCCCCTGATGTTCCGGGTTCAGCCCCTGATTTTTTTAAAACCTAGAAACTCCCCTGCAAATGCATATACAATATTCGTAACTTAAATAAGTAATCAAATAAAAAGACAGTTATTTAACAATATGTTAAGGAGTAGTAACATTTTACAGTCTTACAGTTACAACCGGCCCTTTGAGGGCAGCCATAATGCTGAAGTGGCCCTCAGTGAAAATGAGTTTGACACCCCTGCTTTAAAGTATATTATTTGTGTAATAAGTACACTTAATAAAAGTACACTGAAGTGCACCTTTTTCACAAGGGTATGCTTAAGAAGAAACAAGCTGGGCCAAAAACAACTGATTTAAAAAACGCGTTCAGTACTTTGGCACTTTGCACAATTTTCAATTCCAAATATGGGCTGGAAATGTAACTAGATCCGCCCCTCTGACCCGTTACGTCCTCTGGAATAAGAAAAACGCACAGTCCGAGGACAACTCCCAGCCTGGAAACTTCGGGAAGAGCAGGAAAAAGATTACCAGACATATTTCTCAGATACTATATCATCGGGAAGTCATATCAATTTTACACTTTTTTTCTTCATTTTCTTTACACTGATGGACGATTTAGGTATGTAATGTCTAATTATTTTATGATAAGCCTACGTTTCCTAAATTTCATTTGAATACATCACTACAGTAAACCATTAGCCTACAGTAGCCTAAATGGGAGTCCAGGATAGGGACAGGGTGGAGTGCTTGGAACGGGGCGTCGTTTCTTTTTCGTAGCGGTTTCTAAAAGCTCACTGATGAGCTCCAGAAAAAGATGAGCTAGATGGACACGTATTCATACTTTTGAGCTGCAGTCCGAAAACAGACAAGCACATCTACATCTGTCCGACATAATTCTATAAAAGGTATGTTCACATTAATACATAAATTCTTCTCGGCAGTTTTCAAGGGTAACATATGTATAATCCGTCCTGAGAGTAAGCATCGTGGAGCTGTATCAGTCACAGTACATCCCACATCTGGTAACGTTTGAGGACTATAAAAAAACTTGGATCCCATGAAGAAACACCCGCCCTTTCACCCGCCACCACATAGCTTTTATTTGGATAATTCTTCCTGAAGATGAGGACATTTATTTGTCTCGTTTTAGTTTTTAGTTTGTTTTAGTAACATTTTTATAGAAATCCTCACCTGTGCAAATTTAGATGTAAACATGCACTAGACGGAAAAATGTAACAAGTAGTCTGATGTATTAAAAGTAGCCTACTATTAAGTATCATGGTACATAAATATTCCAATAATTCAACTATAGTATAGTACATGGGTCTGTTAGATTTTTTAATGTTTTTTTTTAAATAAGTCTCATATGCTCACCAAAGATGCATTTATTTGATCAAAAATACAGTAATATTGTGAATTATTATTATTATTTAACTGTTTTCTATATTTAAAAAGTAATTTATTCCTGTGATCAAAGCTGAATTGTCAGCATCATTACTTCAGTCTTCTGATTCTAATATGCTGATTTGCAGCTCAAGAAACATTTCATATTATTATCAATGTTGATAATATTTTTATAAAAACAGTGATGCATTTTTTGAGGATTCTTGATGAATAGAAAGTTAGAAAGAACAGTATTAAGAACACTACTTTTAAATTGTAATAATATTTCATATTACAGTTTTTACCATTTTTAATTCAATAAATGGAGCCTTGGTTAGCATAAGAGACTCCTTTCAAACATAAAATAGAAGCTTAACTTAAACTTAACTTACATTTGAACTTATATTAAATCTGCATTCCATAACTTTTTTGGGTTAAAAATTATCCAAAATATTTATTTGCATAAGTAGCCTACATAACTAGGCAGTGTTCAAAACTCTCTGCTTGTCTTAGCTCGATTCAAAATGGTAAGCTTGTAATGTTTTTAATTCCATTGGTAGGCCTACTGGTGGATTTCCGTGGGAAATTCAAGCATGTCTTTGCGTCATTACGTCACATCTGTCCACATAAAGAAGAGACTCGGCTAGTAGGCTACGAGTGTGAGGATGTTGGAGCTGGAGAATTATAGCCTTTTCTCACAGCACTTGATATAATTAAACTTATCAATTTGATGGCGGATCCAGAAAGGTTCTGTAAGCTCGCGCTCGATCGGCCCAAAGTCCGGCATCTGACTAGTACGGAAGGTCTCTGGGATGTTACTGTCTTTTCTCGCGACAAAGTATTTTTGGTTAAATTCAATACATTTTCTCATATATATTTTCTCGTTATTTCATCTGACTCCATAAATTAAAAGGTTTTAATGATATCTGTGCATCATTAAGTGTGAACGAATGATTTACTATTCTTTTTAAACTCTTGAATGAAAATAATGTCAAAGTCAATTAGAATAATCAAATGTAATAATTTATTATGTCAGGTAAATGTATCATGCCAATTTCATAATCAGTTCAAATATAATCAATACAATAACATCAAATGCTCTGGAATAAAGAGAAAAGATGCAAACCCGACATTAGGACATGAGGCTGAGAGTCCAGACTCTCAGCCTCACTGGATGATCTGAGATACAGAAAAGGCCCTGAGCTGTTGTTGCATTTCATTATATACACAGACCTCATTTCAAATGTAAAAATGAGTTCACAGTGGAAATTCACCTTACTGGGGGCAACTATATGCTAGGAAATTTGCATTGAGTTAACACCTTCTGACTATTTGTCTGTAAGACACACCCTTCTGTGTGCAAGATATTTCTAAACTCTTAAAAACTTTATTACCTTTTGGTTTACTTCTTTGGGAACGAGACATTTGTACCAGTCGCACTGAGACATTTAAAGGGGAAGTTCGGCGTTTTACAAGTAAAGCCCTGTTTTAAGATCGTTTCTGAAATCGAACGGTTAAGATTAAAATTTGGACACTTGCTGCTGTCCCGAGAATTTTAGGTTTTTGTGTTAGCACCCCATTTGAAAGCTTAAATTCTCTATTTTTACCTTTTGGTGGCTGTTTTCTAAATTAAATTAGAGCGGAGCAGTAATTTATCAATTTGCAACAAGAATATTTCATATTCATTAGGCGTGTTTAGGCCTTTATTTTGAAATAGCAATAAACATGAAAAATTCTGAACGATTGGTAGAAACCTCAGTTTGTTTTCATGCCAAGAGTTCAAAAGATAACACCAATCCCATTTTATGAAAAAAAAAGTCTGAAAATGTTTTAAATATAAAGAAAAATATTATGGATTCTCGATTTGTGATGCGGCTGCGAGCTATACAACACATATGTGGTCCTTTTATGCATTTATTAGAGGTTGAATTCAAATCAAATACTGCCAAGCCACCTGTACTACTTCTGAATAGGATGTTTACTTCATAAATTGTATGAAAATTATGAAAATACATGGTTCAGATCACTCAAAACATATATGAAAATGGAGGCACCCTTATATGGGCAGTAATTGAGTCTGGTGTTCACCTAGTGGAAAGTACTGCTTCACGTACTGCGCCCGAATAAAATCTTACTGAAAACTCATTTTTTGAGATATCAACCTAAAATTTGAAACACAACTAGTTCAGATGTTTGGCTTTAATTTTGATGCAGTTGTTTTGTAATATATATATAATTTATATAAAATATTAATAATTATATTTTTACATTTAATAATTTCATAAACTTAAACTTATGTAACTTTTTTTCTGTTTGATTTTTTAATTTTTCTACACTTCTACAATAATCTGGAAAATGTCTGGAAAAAAACAAGACCAACCATAGGTCTATATTCCAAAGCATTCTTGAATTATAACCATTTAAGTTTGGATAATGATTTTTATGTCTATGCGAAAAAAGGGTGGGGGGGGGGGGGGTTTAATTGTTCACATTAAAACCCTATTGATTCTTGTGTGTGTTTGGGAGATCTCACCACGAGGGAGGGAGAGTGGGAGTCGAGGGAAAGAGATGTAGATTAGAATGATTCTGAAGTGAGACTTGCGTCTCGAATGGTGGACAAGAGGGGGTCCAAATGGTAATTTCCTTTGTTTTCTCAGAGAATAGCCCTCTCTTCCAGTTCTTCCAGTTTTTCCAGTCTTACAATTCAAACTACAATCACCAGTGACAACTGGAGACTCACCCGCTGTAAAATGCAAAAGACTTCGGACTTCGGATCGGCTAAAGAAAAAAAGAGACTGCAACCGGCCCATCTGAAAACAAGGATAAATATCGGAAGGGCATTAAATGTAGTCACGCAATGTTGTTAACATTAACAATTTGAGAACAAAGTATAATTTGCACAGTTTGACGTGATATGATAAGCGATCGTTAGATTTAACCAGGGCTATTTACTGCAATGCTTTTTTCCCCTTAGTTGGTCAGATCAAAAGTGGATGTTACTTGTTCAGATGACATTTTCCGGTGAAAATTCTTATGTTGGTCATACTGCCAAAAAGTATAATCTGTGATTGCGAATGACAGTATCCACACCGACTGACAGCCGCACATTCTCCTCAAAACATCGGATTCATCCGTGCTGTGTGGTGCCGAGGCACAACCCACGTAAAGCTGATCATTATGTGAATAACTGCAATTGCAGATTTTCGAACAAAGAGGAAAAACGTCTCAGGTTACGTATGTAACCCTGGTTCCCTGATAGGGAACGAGACGCTGCGTTTGAGACGCGATGGGAACGCTCTGCGTGATTACGTCGTGAAGCACGTGTAAAATCAGTCCAATGGAAGACCGCTACGACATAGGTGACGTCATAGACCAGGAAACTATATAGCAGCCCTGAAATCAGACCGCGACAGCTTCGTAAAAACCTGAAGCAAGTCGATCAGGGCATGCAGGAAGTATGGCAGGCAAACGTGGCGTCTCGTTCCCTATCAGGGAACCAGGGTTACATACGTAACCTGAGACGTTCCCTTTTAAGGGAACTCGAGCTGCGTTTGAGACGCGATGGGAACCCCATACCCACTACGCCATAGTGACAAATGCCCGTTCTGTGTGAAGTCCTGCGCACACTAAGAAGTAAGCAACCTCGCCCCAGGAGTGGAGAGGTCAAGGTCATAAAACCTGACAACTGTATGCGGAGAGGACCATCCTGCCGCATTACACACGTCAAGAAGGGAAACTCCCGAAATTAAGGCCATAGAGGCCGCCATACTCCGAGTAGAATGGGCCCGCACAGCCATAGGTGAAGGCTGTCCCGCCGCTTCATAAGCCAATGAATAGCCTCGACTATCCATTTACTCATCACCTGTTTAGATGCAGAGCATCCTCTCTTGAGTGACCCAAAACAAACAAATAATTGCTCAGATTTACGCCACAGAGAAGCTCTGTGAATGTAGGCATCTAAAGCCCGGACTGGACATAACAGGTTAAGCTGTTCCTGATCTGGGGTATTAAAGGGAGTAGGATAAAAGGCCTGCCGCACTATTGGGCCCCCAACATTTAGTGGGACCTTAGGTATATAACCCGGTCTAGGGTAGAGGAATGCTTTCACCATACTAGGTGCAAATTCCAGACATGAAGGAGCAACCGACAGAGCATGTAAATCACCAATTCTCTTGATAGACGAAATAGCAAGGAGAAATATAATCTTTAGAGTGAGGAATTTTTCTGAAACCTCCTCGATGGGCTCGAAGGGAGCCAAGGCCAGACCCTCAAGTACAATGGCCAAATCCCAAGCCGGTGCTCTAGATTGCAGTGCAGGCCTGAGCCTCAATGTACCACGGAGAAAACAAATAATAAGAGGATCTGTCCCAAGAGAAGAAGCCCCGAGAGGGGTGATAAGCAGATATAGCCGCTACGAACACCTTTAAGGTGGAGGCAGATAATCCAGCAGAGAAACGGTCTTGAGGAAATCGAGAACTGTACCAACCGGGCAGTTAACAAGATTTAAAAAACGTTCTCCACACCATGTAGAGAACAGTTTCCATTTCAATGTACATAGTTTTCTCGTGGAAGGAGCTCTGGATTGAAGGACGGTCTCAACGACCTCAGTCGAGAGACCGGATTCTATGAGCTGGGCCCCCTCAGAGGCCAAGCCCACCGTTTCCACAACTCCGTTTAACCCTTTTCTATTATGTGCAGGACCCATAGAGAAATATTTGGCAGAAGTTTGCACGCTGCCAGAAATTCCGATAAGGGAACCAGTCTCTCGAGACTGGCCTCTGGATTTGATTGAACAATCATTTCGGCGCCCTGAAGCGGCGAACCGGCAGGGAACAACCGAAGTGGCAGCGCTGCGACCCTCCTCAGAGAGTCGCACCCCAGCAGAACTCCCGGGAGCATTGATAACGGGGGGAATGTGTACAGGTGCAGCCTCGGCCACACCTGCACCATAGCGTCCAGTCCGAGAGGAGCTGGATATGTGAGGGAAAACCATAGCGAAAAGATCGACCTGAGCTTGACCAAAGATTTCCCATAGGAGCTCCACCACCACGGGGTGAAGTCTCCATTCCCCGGGCCTCAGCCCCTGCCTCAACAGGATATCTGCTCTGATTTACGAGATCGTCAGTGTGTTGTCCGGACCCTCCGCCGAGCGACCACTCATGATCACTTCCGACTTGTGAGGGAAGCATCCGTCGATAGCATAATGCGTCGACAAGAAACCCCCAACACTGGGCCTGGGCGAGGAACCAAGGTTCTTCCACATGACCGAGGCACGTAGGCATAGCCGCTTGACCTTGATCATGTGAAAACGGATTTCCCCTCGGAGAAAACCCCTTGGTCCTGAGCCACCACTGCAGGGGTCTCATGTACAGAAGGCCAAAAGTAATTACGTTGAACGCAGCTGACATGAGACCCACAGTCTGAAACTGATTCACAGTGAGTGACTGGCCTAGATAAACCCATATTACACCTAGAAAAGTGGTCCTCTGAGCTGGGAGGATCACACTCTTCTGGCGTTGAGTGGCAACCCCAACATCTTTAAATGAGACAGAACGACATGCCGAACTGCCATATGCTCAAATTGAGCTAGGATCAACCAATCGTCGATATAATACAATACGCGAATGCCCTGGAATCTCAAAGGAGCCAGAGCTGCATCCACGCATTTTGTAAAGGTGCGGGGTGATAAACCTAGGCCAAATGGAAGAACCCGATACTGGTATGCTTCGCCCCATTTTTAAAGCGAACCTCAGGAACTTCCTGTGATGAATAGATACTTGGAAGTACGCGTCCTTCAAGTCTATTGTGACAAACCAGTCCTCGGACTGAATCTGTGATACAATCTGTTTGAGTGTAAGCACTTCCTGCTCCATAACCAGAGCCTGCTGTGAGTCCACTACCGTAGGGAGGACCCCCTGAAATCTGGGCGGACGAGAACCGCTGTAACCCTTTACTATTATGTGCAGGACCCATAGAGAAATATTTGGCAGAAGTTTCCACGCTGCCAGAAATTCAGATAAGGGGAACCAGTCTCTCGAGACTGGCCTCTGGATTTGCTTGAACAATCATTTCGGTGCCCTGAAGCGGCGAACCGGCAGGGAACAACCGAACCGACCGTTCTACAACCCTCCTCGGAGGATTGCACGGGGAGGCTGACACCTCGCCGCCCTGAAGCGGCGAACCGGCAGGAAACACCCGAACTGGCAGCGCTGCGACCCTCCTCAGAGAGTCGCATCCCAGTGGGAGCCGAGGAGAAACGATTTCTCAAAACCGTCCCTCCTTTTATTTTTTTGACAGGACTTCTTGTCTAAGCTTTATTAGAGATGACGACAGTCCTCTTTTTATTTAGATCTTGCCTACATCTAACAGCTTAGTTCCTACGACCCTCCTCGGAGTATCGTAGGAAAAAGCAGGCACCTCGGCACCCTGAAATGGCGAACCGGCAGGGAGACCGAACTGACTGCTCTACGACCCTCCTCGGAGGATGTTATGGGGACGCTGACACCTCGGTGCCTTGAACGGCGAACCGGCAGGGAACAACCGAACTGGCAGCGCTGCGACCCTCCTCAGAGAGCCGCACCCCAGAGGGCGCCGAGGAGAAACGATTTCTCAAAACCGTCCCTACCCCGGAGGGGACCACCCTTAGAAGCCTGATAGCCTCAGCATCAGGTCTTCTTCTTTGCACTCTATGCCAGTTTAAGGAACATAGATTGGTGAGGAAGAAACCTCTGGAACGCCGCTGAAAGGTTTAGTTTTCTTGAAAGCGGAGCGTCCAGAAGAACAGACATTTTTATCTTTCTTTTTCTTTATTTTTATATCAGAAAAACGTATACATATAAACATATATTTATATATACATATATTCTCGAATATATTCTCGAATAGAGTCAATGCTGACATCCTCACATTCATCTATGTCCTTAAATACTTTACCCACCAGTACTGCCTCATAAAATTGATTTATTATTAAAGATGGCTGGTGGGTAACGTCGGGGTTAAAAATGATGACGCCGACTCGGGAGAGAGAAAGCTCGCAAGCGTCTCTATAATCCAAGGCACTGTCATACCATGATACTTAATACCCATAACATTACTCTAGTTAAGACGTTTGGGTATTAAACACATAAAATAGAAACCGGTTTATTCCACGATCTCGACACCTCAGTGTGGAGATAAGGAAAAACCAGTTGTCCCCAACGAGGAGGCTAAGATACAGAGTTTTCCTGTTTTTTTTTTTTGTTTTTTTTAGATACATTTCATCTAATAAACTCTTTTTATTTTCACTCTCATAATGTTCAGCTGTCCAGTAAATATTTAACTAGCAACAGCATTAGAAAAACCTCCTTTAAAAAGCTCCTCTTTACTCAACAGAGTTATGAGCTGCCCATTTATTGAAAAATCAAACATCTGCCTTTTTCTTAATACTTTTATTTGTTTTGTTCACTTTTTCTTAACAAAACACTAACGATACCAATTCCTCGGAACTGGAAATCGCAGCACACTGGATCTGCAGGTGAAAGCTAAAATAGGGCGGAGCCCGTCCCAACCCACGCTCTCAGATCCGTTTGCGAACCCCAAAATGCGAGTCGCCGCCGTGTCTAGGCAACAGCGGGACCCGCCCGGGTAGCGCGAACCGAACCATTCTCCTCAAAGAACGATCGGCGAGAGCGGAGCGTCTTCATAGATAGACTCATACAATGCACACAATCAGCCCCCTCGAGGACTGACTGGGCATGCTCCACTCCCAAACAAGCAACACAAAGCTGATGTGTGTCCCCACCCGTAATATAACGAGGGCAGGGAACAACACACCGTCTATAATCTTGCTTGCTCGCCATAATAATGATAGATTGGGCTTGACAGACAACAATAAATAGACAAGGACAGATATACAGAGAGCGCTTGCTGAAGGTACACAAGCTGTCGCGGTCTGATTTCAGGGCTGCTATATAGTTTCCTGGTCTATGACGTCACCTATGTCGTAGTAGGCTTCCATTGGACTGATTTTACACGTGCTTCACGACGTAATCACGCAGAGCGTTCCCATCGCGTCTCAAACGCAGCTCGAGTTCCCTTGAAAGGGAACTACGGACTGCAGCTTTAAATCTAACTTAATTCAAATCTTAACTTAACTTACCTTAAATCTTAAATCTCAAATATAACATTATTGACTGATTTGTCTTTGTGGGTTAAATTCCCCTTCTATTCTTGTGCAGAGCTTTTGAAAGTTATTTGCCAGAGTATTCTGCATGATTGTTGAGTAGGCTATTAGCCAAGCCAAATGAACATGCTTCTCTAAATATAGTTAGAATTTCCAGAGAGAAGAATTTTAGCTCCATTTATGAGCACAGTGCACAAACCATCTAGATTATACAGAATGGTTTGCTGAACTGGAAGATAAAATAACTTCTAGATCAACTAAGTTCATCCAGGGTGATCTAGTATTTGTTTTTATTCAAACACACCTAAAAGACCCACAAAAATACCAATGTGGGGCCTTTGACTAGGGTAAGAAATATGAAAGAAATGAAATAAGATATGAAATATGAAATAAGAAATATAGGGTAAGTTATGGCTGTAGGGTCAGTGACGAGAGTATTGAATGCATATCAATATAAAGTGTGTTTAGAAAACAACAAAGAATTAATTGATTACATTAAATCCACAGTAGTGTTATAGCAGAGTAGAAAAGTTATCTTGTGCATAATTTACATATAGGCCTACCTTAGTATTTGGTGTTGATTTCATTTACATTTACATTTACATTTAGTCATTTAGCAGACGCTTTTATCCAAAGCGACTTACATTTGAATTTCATTTGATTTCATTTGAATAATTAGTAGTCTTCATTGTTTAGATTAAGAATTTATTAATTAATTGATTCCATTAAAGCATCTCACATTAACATTTCATATGGTGTACAAGCACACATGCATTCCCTCTCACTGGATTCATCTTTGTTTTTCTGGCTCTGTAATGTACAAACAGGCTTTTGGTTGTAGTTTTTGCTCTGCTAGCTGATGTGTGTCTATGGTCTCATATACCCCTTTTCCACCAACAAGAACCAGGTGCTGGTTCAGAGCTAGAGCTAGTCCCGGTTCGGAGTTGGTTCGACTGACGAGATTTCAAAGAACCGTTTTGCCTTTCCACAGGCTAGAGAGCCATCACAGAGCCAGATCTTACGTCACTGTATACATCTCATGTTGCCCAGCAACGCTAGCGCGGCACACACAAACACACTAGGCTTCTTCGAGATGGTTCGGCACTGTGAATCTCGAACTCTGAGAGCGATCCAAAAGCAGAAGGAGTCGTATGCTCTCCAAACACTCCCACAGCTCCGATCAGTCCATGCCGCTCCTATGCATCTCGAACAACCCTTCCATCAACAATGGCGGTCGTTGTGTTACTCTTTATGCTCATGGCTTTGCAAACCTACACCGGTATCCAAACACGGCGAATCCAGCACGTTCGTGCAGCTCGCCGTAACTTGCATTAACGGAGATTTAAATCGAGCTGCTATTAGCACGATTAGCTGCTATTTAAAAAATGGCAGTCACAAGTTTCTGTTTGTCTTGTGTGTTGGTTATGGTAACCCCGCCCCCAGCCGCTGACTTAAGCGGTTCTTACTTCTAGACCAGCAATGATTTAGTGCTACTTAAGAACCACTTTTACTGGTTCGGAGCTGGTGCTTTGGTGGTCGAAAAACAAAGAACCGATTTGAAACTAGAGTCTGGCTCCGAACCAGCACCAGCTCTGCCTTGGTGGAAAAGGGGTAATAGTCTTTCTGCTTGCCTCTCTTCAGGAGTGTTTGATACATCTAACTACTCTCTCAGTCCCCATGTTGTTTTGTTTGGTACGTAGTTTTCTGACTGTCTGTTTGTCCTCCTATTGATGTGTATGCACATTTACAGCATTTTTATTAGCATTTTTTGTTATTTCAACACTTTAAATCACCATACAACAAGCATGATACAACAACTTCCAAGCAGGCTATATATGACTTTTCTGTATGAGTGAAATACATGGATGACCCACTGCTCTTGACTTCCCCTTCCATGTCCAGAGTGTTTAGATTTTAGTCCGACTTGTTATGCATATCATGACATTTTATAAAGACAAATGATTGTTTCAGTCTGACTAAAATCTGAGTTTTAAAATGTATTTAAATGTTTGTGCTGTAAATACACCCAAAGTAATTTGCTCATAACATCCTGTTGTAGATAAATTATCTGTACATTGTTTTTTCCTTTTGTTTGCTTTGACAGTTTTTATAATTTAAGTTAGACACAACAACAAAACCTCCTTTCTTGCTTAGATGCACCATAGACAAATATTTTCAACACTGAAGTTGGTTGTATTATACAGCAAACTATCCAGTTGGCATTTATTTTGAAGGAAAATGATACAAATAACTTCTCAAGCAATATATATAATTTTATATAATATATATCAGTCTACCAGTTAAAATTTGGATCGGTTTTTAATGTTTTTAAAAGAATTCTCTTCTGCTTACCAAGCCTGCCTTTATTTTAACAGAAATATTATTACAATTTAAAACAGCTGTTCCCTTTCGAGGGAACTCGCGATGCGTCGATGGCGCTTTGGGAACACCTTTGCGTGACTGAATCTGAAGCACTACTGTCAACTAGTCAAATGGAATGAATGAAGCGTCACGGGTGACGTCATGACCAGGAAGATATAAAAGCACATCCGGTGCAATGCTCGCCTTAGCTTTTGTGCCTCAGCAAAACGCTCTGTGTCAAAACTGTCTGTTATATTTATTGTTGTCTGTCTCTCATTTATATTGTTGTAATGGCGAAACAACTATTTAAAGCCTGTGCTTCTCCTTGCCCTCGTTATATCACAGGTGGAGATACACATGAGCTTTGTGTAGTTTGTTTGGGAGTGGAGCATGCGATGTCAGCCTTCGAGGGGGCTGACTGTCAGCATTGTGAGCGTCTCCCGCTCCGCATGCTCCGTTCCCGTCTGTCCACATTTGAGGATGATGGACAGGCTCGCGAACCTCGGGGTCTGGACCCGCAGCTGCCGAGGTAGCTCGGAGAAGGCTCACCTGGGGTTCGCAAATGGATCTCTCGGCGGGGTTGGAGACGGGCTCTGCCTTATCTCCTCCTTTACCCGAGGGATCCATTGCTCTCTTGCAGGTGTCGGAAGCCCGCGCTGTGGCTTCTTCCGCCCGGGAAGAGAGCCCGATGCTTCAGTGCTCTAGCTCTGAGGAGGTACAGTTACTGAGCATCGGTGAGAGTGACACAAACACTAACAAAGAAACAATAAGGGGAGAGGATTCACCATCCCTCTCCCCAGCATATGAGGAGCTTATTGAGGTGATAACTCGTGCTTTAGATAAATTAAGTATTGACTGGCCAGCAGAAGAAAGAGTTCCCTTTCGTTGTCACTCCGAGTTACGTCGGATGACGACGAATGGGGTTTCGCTTAGAAAGCCTATCAACTTCGAGTATTACAAAACGAGCCAATGGCAAAGAAATGCCATGGGTCTGCGGAATTTGCATGGCGTAACTCCGCCCCACCTCGTGGGTATAAAAGGAGGACGCCGGCAACAGGCAGATATGTTTTCGCTTCGGAGCCAAGTGTAATTCTTCACTCCTTAAGCTATCTCTGATTGTCAGCTTCTTACGAGACGAGCAACTCTCCAGTGTTGGTGTGACGGCGATCTCCCGGCGAGTGCACACTTCCTGCTTATCTGAGCGTGGTTTGCCAGCGAGTGTGTTCTCCGCGGGCGCTTCAGCACTGAGTTTCTCTCACAAAAAGAGCTTGCACGCGGCACGTCTTTTTAAAGATGCCTCGCCCGTGCACTTCTGGTTGCGGTCGACTGGTGTCTGACTCTGATGGGCACGAGCGCTGCTTGGTGTGTTTGGGCTTTGATCACTCTAAAGCAGCGCTCGTGGATGAGTCATGTTCTTTCTGTGGGAACATGACCATCGCAACACTTAGATCGAGACTCAAGGATCTCGCAAGAGTGAGAGTCCCCTCATCCACACCCCGATCTAGCGCCTCCTCGAGAGGCTCTACTTCGGCTGGTGGCCAGGGTGATCTGAGGGTGACTGTGTGGAACAAAGCGCCGACTATGTGTCCGTGCCCCGCAGCACCTTCTCCAGTGTTGCAACCCGCGAGCGTTCAGGGGATCCCCGCTGACCGTCCTTTCAGGTCCCGCGGGTGTCCTTTGGCGCTCCAGAGGAAGATGCGATGTCAATCGCAGCATCACTAGGCGGGTCTGAGTCGTCTGGAAGTGACGACTCGTCACAGCTGCCACCCTCGGGTGTGAATACGGCTGTGGCTCAGTCCGATCCAGAGATGACGGCCATGCTTTCCCGGGCGGCCGCGAGCATTGGTTTGGAGTGGAACCCTCCAACCAGCCCTGAGCGCTCGCGGCTGGACGATTGGTTTTTGGGTGCAGCTGCGGCTTCCCGTCCTCAGCCTGCCCCAATACCTTTCTTCCCGGACGTGCATGATGAAATCTCAAAGTCCTGGAAGACTCCCATGTCTTCCCGCGACCGCTCGTTGATTTCATCCGCCTTTCCTCCCCTTTGATGGGGCAGCCGCCCGTGGGTACACTGGGCTCCCCCCGGTTGAGCGCTCTGTTGCGATGCAGCTGTGTCCTCAGAGTGCTTCTTCTCGCGGCGAGCCTAAGCACCCATCCAAGGCCTGTAGGTTCTCGTCTACCCTAGTGGCGAAGTCCTACAGAGCAGCGGGACAGGCGGCTGCCTCTTTGCATGCCATGGCCACTCTGCAGGTCTATCAGGCGCAGATGCTAAGGGACATGCACGAGGGTAGGACGGACCCAGGGCTCTTCGATGAGCTGCGCGCCGCCACCGACCTCGCCTACCGGGCGACGAAGGTGACCGCACGCTCCCTGGGTCTGGTGATTTCCACAGCTGTGGTCCAGGAGAGACACCTATGGCTGAACCTGGCTGACATGCGGGACGCTGAGCGTCCCAGGCCGGCCTATTCGGCGGTGCGGTGGAGGACTTGGCCCAACAGTTCTCCACCGCCCAGAAACAGACTGAGGCATTAAGCATATTCTGCCCCGACGGCCCGCTGCTGCCTCCACCCAGCCGACCGGGCAGGTCCCTCAGTCTGTTCGCCGCCGAGGGCGCCCTCCTGCGGCTCCCGCCCCTCCTGCCCGGCCCAAGCAGCAGCCTCCACCCAGGCCCGGTCGCGGAGGAAGTTGTAAGAAGGCGCCCCAGCCCTCTCCAGCCCCGCCCCCCGCTAAACGCCGGGCCAAGCGGCGCTCCTGAGACGGGCTGCTCAGGGATGCTGAAAGTTCTCGGACGACACGGTGCGCCGCCTCCGAGCCGTGCACCCCTCGTCCCCCTCTGTCCCAGAGCCGGTTGACAGTGCACGCCGTCCCCGGACCGTGCCGCTCTCTTCCGCCTCTGTCGCCAGCCCCCTGGCAGAGCAGACCCCCGTGGAACGTTCTTCCTTCCCTGGTCTCCTCTGTCAGGGCGCGGTTAATGACTGTGCCCCCACACCGGGCCGCTATGCCGTCCACGTCCGGGCCAGTCATTCCGCCCTGCTGCACCATCGTTGGGAAGTCTGTGGTCCGTATGACCCCGCTGGTACAGTTCTTGGGAGCCTGGCTAGAGCTTCCCCTCCTGTCCCGCTGGGTCGCACGGACGATCAGGCTCGGCTACGCGATTCAGTTCGCGCGGTCTCCTCCCCGCTTCAGGGGAGTCCGCTCCACTTTGGTCGGTGGCAACGCCCCTATCATGAGACCGTCCCTCCGGCCGAGATGAGGACCGGCTTCTACAGCCCGTACTTCATTGTCCCCAAGAAAACCGGTGGGTTACGGCCAATCCTGGACCTGCGTGTGCTGAACCGTTCCCTTCACAGGCTGCCGTTCAAGATGCTCACTGCCAAACACTTTCTCGGATGTATGCGGCCCCAGGATTGGTTTGCAGCAATTGACCTGAAGGACGCCTACTTTCATGTCTCCATTCTCCCTCGACACAGACCGTTCCTTCGGTTTGCCTTCGAGGGGCAGGCATACCAGTACGCGGTTCTCCCTTTCGGGCTAGCCCTGTCTCCTCGCGTCTTCACGAAGGTCGTCGAGGCAGCCCTTGTTCCCCTTCGGGAACACGGGGTTCGCATCCTGAACTACATCGACGACTGGCTGATCCTAGCTCACTCTCGAGACCAGGTATGCGAACACAGGGACCTAGTGCTCCGGCACCTAGCTCGTCTGGGCCTTCGGGTCAACTGGGAAAAGAGCAAACTTTGCCCCGTGCAGAGGATGTCTTTTCTCGGTATGGATATCGACTCTGTCGCCATGTCCGCGCAGCTTACGAGCGAGCGTGCGCAGTCACTGCTGACTTGCCTGAGACAGTTCGAGGGCAAGAGTACGGTTCCACTGAAACTCTTTCAGAGGCTCCTGGGGCATATGGCATCTGCAGCCGTGGCAACGCCGCTCGGATTGCTTCATATGAGACCGCTTCAGCGTTGGCTTCGCGACCGAGTCCCGAGGTGGGCATGGCAACACGGCACCTTCCGAGTAACAGTTACTCCGTCTTGCCGTCAGACCTTCACCCCGTGGTCGGACCTCAGTTTTCTACGGGCCGGAGTGCCCCTAGAACGAGCTTCGCGGCATGTTGTTGTAACGACAGATGCCTCCTCCACGGGCTGGGGTGCCATGTGCAATGGACGTGCTGCCGCGGGTTCCTGGACAGGACCCCGCCGCCTCTGGCACATCAATTGCCTCGAGTTGCTGGCCGTACGTCTTGCTTTGCGCCGCTTCCGGGCCGTGCTCAAGAACCAACACGTACTAGTCCGTTCAGACAATACCGCCACTGTAGCGTACATCAACCATCAAGGTGGTCTACGCTCCCGCCGTATGTCGCAACTCGCCCGCCACCTCCTCATATTGAGTCAGAAGCATCTGAGGTCGCTTCTTGCCATTTATATCCCCGGAGCCCTGAACTGTGCAGCCGACGAGCTCTCACGGCTTCAGCCCCTCCCGGGAGATTGGCGACTCCATCCCCAGTCGGTCCAGCTGATTTGGGACCAGTTCGGGGACGCACAGATAGATCTGTTTGCCTCTCACGACTCGACCCATTGCGCCCTGTATTATTCCCTGACCGAGGGCACGCTCGGCACGGATGCACTGGCGCACAGCTGGCCGCGGGGCCGCAAATATGCGTTTCCCCCAGTGAGCCTTCTTGCGCAGACCCTGCGCAAGGTCAGGGAGGACGAGGAGCAGGTCATTCTGGTCGCGCCATACTGGCCCGCCCGGACCTGGTTCTCCGAACTAGTACTCCTCGCGACAGCACCTCCCTGGCCGATTCCCCTGAGGAAGGACCTCCTTTCTCAGGGACGGGGCACCCTATGGCACCCTCGTCCCGATCTCTGGAACCTCCACGTGTGGCTCCTGGACGGGACGAAGCAGGTTTGAGTACCCTTCCACCTACGGTGGCGGCTACCATCACTTCCGCTAGAGCGTCGTCCACGAGACACGTCTACGCGTTGAAGTGGAACCTCTTCGTCAACTGGTGCTCTTCTCACCGAGAAGACCCCCGGAGATGTTCGATTAGTGTCGTGCTTTCCTTCCTTCAAGATAGGCTGAAGCGAAGGCTGTCTCCCTCCACCCTGAAAGTCTATGTTGCCGCTATTGCCGCACACCATGACCCAGTCGAAGGTAAGTCTGTTGGAAGGCACGACCTGATCATCAGGTTCCTGAGAGGAGCGAGGAGACTGAATCCTCCTCGCCCTCCTCTCGTTCCCTCTTGGGACCTCTCAGTGGTTCTAACTGCCCTGCGGAGTGCTCCCTTTGAGCCTTTGCAATCAGTGGAGCTTAAGTTCCTGTCTATGAAGACAGCGCTCCTGGTTGCATTGGCCTCCATCAAGAGGGTGGGGGACTTGCATGCATTCTCAGTTGACGAAGCGTGCCTGGAATTTGGGCCGGCTTACTCTCACGTGATCCTGAGACCCCGGCCTGGATATGTGCCCAAGGTTCCTACCACTCCCTTCCGGGACCAGGTGGTGAACCTGCAAGCGCTGCCCCCGGAGGAGGCAGACCCAGCCTTGGCACTGCTCTGTCCAGTACGCGCCCTCCGCGCCTATGTAGACAGGACGCAGTGTTTCAGGACCTCAGACCAGCTCTTTGTCTGTTATGGTGGGAAGCTGAAGGGAAAGGCTCTCTCCAAGCAAAGGTTGTCTCACTGGATAGTGGACGCCATTGCCTTGGCATACCAGCAGCAAGGTCGACCGTGCCCCCTTGGTGTGACTGCCCACTCCACCCGGAGTGTGGCATCCTCTTGGGCTCTAGCGCATGGCGCCTCGCTAACAGACATCTGCAGAGCTGCAGGCTGGGCGACACCTAACACATTCGCCAGATTCTACAATCTCCGAGTGGAGCCAGTGTCCTCTCATGTACTCGCTTCAACCAGCTAGTACTGGACCCGCTCAGGTGTCTTCGCTTGCTCGCCATTCCACTCCACGGATTGGATACGTGCGATATTCTCCTCAGGTGAGCTTCCCCGAAAAGCCCTGAGTTCCTCCAGCACTCCTGACGTTGGCGCCAATGTCTATTGCCTGTGCGTCGGCTAGGTGCCTCCCGTGTGCATGGTCCCTCCCCTGAGCGACCCCCAGATGTGTATTTCCACTGTAAGCCTCCCGAGCATGTGTCTTTCCCTTGGCAAGCCACCTTGCCACCCCTGGGGTTGAAATATTCCACCTGCGGCCGGACACCCCAGTGTTCTCCATGTCTCCTTTCGGAACACATGTGTATTCTCTAAGTCCCCCCCTCTGGGTTGGCAGTAATTGCATATTTCCCCTGAACTTGGGATATGCTCCCCAGTGTACCTTGGTATTCCTGTGCTAAATAGGAGTCCTTCGTCCGTGCCAGTCTCACGACAGGGATCTCAGATTTACGCAGGGCACTGGAAGACAGCTGAGAAGGTGGCGTGATTAGACTGGTAACCCCATTCGTCGTGATCCGACGTAACTCGGAGTGACAACGAAAGGGAACGTCTCGGTTACGTATGTAACCCTCGTTCCCTGAGTAGGGAACGGAGACGTTACGTCTGCCTGCCACTTTCCGCTGTACCGCGGGGATCGCCTGAGCTCAGTCTTGGCTCCTCAGCGAAGAAACATATCTGCCTGTTGCCGGCGTCCTCCTTTTATACCCACGAGGTGGGGCGGAGTTACGCCATGCAAATTCCGCAGACCCATGGCATTTCTTTGCCATTGGCTCGTTTTGTAATACTCGAAGTTGATAGGCTTTCTAAGCGAAACCCCATTCGTCGTCATCCGACGTAACGTCTCCGTTCCCTACTCAGGGAACGAGGGTTACATACGTAACCAAGACGATTCTCGTCCTAAAAGCAAATTAGACAAGCGTTTTCTCACATCTAATGTTTCATCTCAATCACGGGCCCTTCCATTCTTTCCTGATCTACATAGTGAGCTATGTAGATCATGGAATAAACCACATTCGTCGCGTCTTTTTAGTCCCCATGTTCACACATTCAAATATAAGGGTGCTGAAAGATTTTGGTTATGGGTCGATGCCCCCAGCGGAACAGACGCTCGCGAGCTATCTGTCTCCTGGGTCAGCATCGTCCCTGAAGGATCCCGTGTTGCCGAAAAAACCACTAAAAACTACATCTAATTTAGTGGGTAAGGCTTATACGGCAGCAGGTCAAGCTGGAGCCTGTCTGCACACGATGGCAGTGCTCGAGGACTATCAGGCAGATCTGCTGGGGGATATCGATAGGAGTGAGGGAGTTAGTCCCGACGAAATTCGAGAACTTCGCCGGGCTACATATCTTTCACTGAGAGCTACGAAGGAGACTGCCCGTGCTATTGGTCGGTCTATCGCAGGCCTCGTAGCTACTGAGAGACATATTTGGTTAAATCTTGCAGATAATAAAGATAAAGATCGGGCTTTTCTTTTAGATGCCCCTATGTCTCCCTCTGGTCTTTTCGGTGACTCAGTGAATTCGGTTGTTGAAAGATTTCAAGAAAATAAAAAACAATCTGAGGCTTTTAAAAAATTCCTTCCACGACGAGTCCATCCCCCTGGGGATGCTGGGCGTTAGGGTTAGCGCTGGGCGTCCCCAGTCAAGCTCCTCGCACCGTGTGCAACAGAAAATAAGTGTTGCATCTCGTGCTCCCCCGAATAAATCTTGGGGACCGAGCCAACACTCTCAGCCGAAGTCGGCTAAGTCTAAGCCGGATCTGAGGACCGTACTTATGGATAGGAAGGCTTCGGCTCAGAAAAGGTCCGGACGCTATGTACGTCAGACCATCGAGGACAGCCCCAACCGGGGTGGAGCAGTGTACACCTCAGAATACGGTGCCCGCTCCACTTCGGGGTCCTCATGGGACCGGTCTGCCAACCCCGCCACCCTTGGTGCTTCGGGGCGCAGTGGTATCCAGCGAAAGTTCGGCGCAGTGTCGACTCGACATTGCGTCGGACTGGAGCCCTCTGAGGGGGGTTCAAAAACAGTCAGTTCGGTTGTTTCCTGCCAATATGCTTCAGGTCGCCGAAGTGGCGGTTCCTTTAACAACAGAGGCCAGTCTCGAGAGACTGGTAGCCTTAGTAGATTTTATAACAGAGTGGAAGAATCTGGCGAATACAGTATATCTCCTTGGGTCCTGCAGATAATAGAGAAAGTTTACAGAATCCAATTCGGTTCTCCTCCGCCTCGTTACAACGGGGTGTTACTCAGGGTAGTACATCCCGAACAGGCTCTGGTAATGGAGCAAGAAGTAGAGTCTCTCTTAGCAAAGGGAGCTATAGAACAGGTGTACTTCCCCGACAGAGAATCGGGGTTTTACAACCGATACTTCATTGTTCCAAAAAAGGATGGGGGGTTGCGTCCAATTTTAAATCTCCGTTTGCTGAATCGTGCAGTCATGAAATTGAAATTCAAGATGCTCACACTCAAACAGATAGTGACTCAAATCAGATCCGAGGACTGGTTTGTCACGATAGATTTGAAGGACGCTTACATCCATGTCTCCATCCTCCCTCAACACAGGAAGTTCCTGAGGTTTTCTTTCAGGGGCAAAGAATACCAATATCGGGTGCTTCCATTCGGTCTAGCTCTGTCACCCCGCACGTTCACGAAGTGCGTAGATGCAGCTCTGGCCCCGCTCAGGCTGCAGGGCATACGCATTCTGAACTATATCGACGACCGGCTGATTCTGGCGGAATCAGAGCAGTCAGCTGTTCGGCATCGAGATGTTATTCTCGCTCATATGAAGAAATTGGGGTTGAGACTCAATGCCAAGAAGAGTGTGCGTTCTCCACTACAGAGAACCACTTTCCTTGGTGTGGTATGGGATTCAGTCACGATGCGGGCCACATTATCGCCCGTTCGTGTAGCTGCTTTCATCACAGCCACAAAAGAGTTGAAGCTAGGCCAGTCACGCACTGCGAAACAGTTCGAGAGACTGTTAGGCCTCATGGCAGCGGCGTTCAATGTGATCCCCTTTGGCCTGCTGTACATGAGACCCTTGCAGGGGTGGCTCAGGACCAGAGGGTTCTCCCCGAGGGGAAACCCACTTTGTATGATCAAGATCACGCGGCAGTGCTTCCGCGCCTTGATTATATGGAGGCAACATTGGTTCCTGTCTCAGGGTCCGGTGTTGGGAGCTCTTTGCAATCGAGTTGCTATCTCGACAGACGCTGCTCTCACCGGCTGGGGAGCGGTAATGGAAGGCCTGTGGAGGAACCATCATCTCTCTTGGCACATAAATTGCCTGGAGATGATGGCCGTCTTCAATGCGTTAAGACATTTCCTCCAAGATCTGAGGGGCCATCATGTGCTCGTCCGTACAGACAACACATCGGTGGTCTCCTATTTAAATCGACAGGGGGGTCTGCGTTCGCGTCCACTCTGCAAACTGGCGCACCAGATCCTCTTGTGGTCCCTCGGGAATATACTCTCCCTGAGGGCAGTGTATATCCCAGGGTACCAGAATATAGGAGCGGACACCCTGTCGAGGCAGGGGCTGAGGCCAGGGGAATGGAAACTCCACCCTGAGGCGGTGGAGTTCATTTGGGAATTTTACGGCCAAGCAGAAGTGGATGTGTTTGTGTCTCAGCATACGACGCACTGTGCACTTTGGTTCTCCCTCACGCAACCAGCCCCCTTGGGGTTGGACGCTATGGTACAGACGTGACCGAGGCTACGTCTGTATGCATTTCCCCCTGTTGGTCTGCTCCCAGGAGTCCTGAAGAGAGTCCGCCAGGACGGAGTAAGTCTATTATTAGTAGCTCCACGCTGGCCGAGTCAAATTTGGTTTGCGGACCTAGTTCATCTCCTCGACGGCCCTCCTTTCGAGATACCTGTCAGGAGAGACCTTCTGTTTCAGGCAGGGGACACAATATTTCACCCCCGGCCGGAGATTTGGAACCTATGGGTTTGGCCTCTTAGGGGGCCCAACTTTTAGAGAGTGGTCTCTCAACTGAGGTCGTTGAGACTGAGACCATTCTTAGCTCCAGAGCTCCAGCCACGAGGAAATTATATATACTTAAGTGGAAAGTTTTCACGTCTTGGTGTCAGTGGCGAGATCCAGTTAACTGTTCAGTCAACACAGTACTTGAGTTTCTCCAGTCTCGTTTCACGTCAGGTTTATGTCCTTCTACCTCAGGGGTGTCAAACTCAGTTCCTGGAGGGCCACAGCCCTGCAGAATTTAGCTTCAACTCTAATTAAACACACCTGATCCAGCTAATCAAGTCCTTCAGGCTTTTTTAAAAACTACAGGTATGTGTGTTGGAGCTGGTTGGAACTAAACTCTGCAGAGCTGTGGCCCTCCAGGAATTGAGTTTGGCACCCCTGTTTTACCTTAAAGGTTTACGTGGCGGCCATTGCGGCTTTCCACGCCCCTGTGGGTTTTACATCTATGGGTCGAGACCCCCTGATTATTCGTTTCCTTCGTGGCACCTTGAGGCTGCGGCCTGCAGTTCGAACTAGGGTGCCGGCATGGGATCTGGCGATAGTTTTGGAAGGCTTGTCTGGGGCTCCCTTCGAGCCCCTAGAGTTAGTTTCAGAAAAAATTCTGACGTTCAAGACTATCTTTCTGTTAGCCATTTCGTCCCTAAAAAGAGTCGGTCTTCTGCCCTCAGCTTGTGTTTGCTTTTGCAGCGAGTTAAACAAAGGCTTAGTAAAAGTCGTAGACAGTTGTCAGGGTCAAACTTTCTTTACTGAAGCCCAATTTGTGAAACTGTAACACAAATGAACAATGATATCAAAAAAGTATATCTTACAATATTACATTCAGTTCACATAGATCAAAACAACATTTAAGATGCACATAAATCGCCTTTACATAACTTAGAAGATAGCTGTACTAAGAAGGATAAACAATCAAGCATCACAATTATGTGCCATGGGTTACATTTAACATATCACATGTAAATCGGTCTCAAACATGTCTATAACCTATCAGAATACATGTAATCATATTTTACCACTTAGATTAGTCTTTAAACTTACAGATTGTGCCTTTTTCAAGAGCGAAACAAGAAGGATGGACGTGGATGCATCTCTACACTCTGCACCATGAGCTCTAAAATCCAAAATGGCTGATATATTATTAAAGGCGACGTACTACTTAAAGTGACCACAAGGTATCAGTATTAACAAAGTAAACTATAATATAACCAAGGCCAGAATACTCCCCGCCTGACATCAACAGATGTCACATCAGGCTTGTGGAACAGTAACAAAGTCGTCAACATTCAGATCGTTAAGTCACCTTAATTTGTGCCCTTTGAAACCAGAAGAACAACCTCAGTGACTGGTCTCAGGAAGAATCTTTGTTCACCTTTCTTTATGATTTTTACTTCAATCTTTCTGACTTTGCCATCCTCACTTGGGTAAGTTTTAGTTATGATCCCAACTGGCCAGTCATTTCTTTTCTCCTGGGCATCTTTTAGAAGCACAACATCTCCATTCTGTAGGTTTGGCTTAGCTGTGCGCCACTTGGGACGTCCTTGAAGTCCACTCAAGTATTCATTCTTCCATCTTCCCCAGAAGACATTGGCTAAATACTGAACGCGACGCCACTGAGCTCTGCATAAATCGTGGTTTTCAAATTGGCCAGGTGGTACTGGTGGGGCTCCAACTTTCTGCGTGAGCAGCATTGCTGGTGTTAGTATCATTGGTTGTTCTGGATCAGTAGAGACTGTAGTTAAGGGACGAGCATTCACAATTGCACTCACTTCTGCCATGAACGTTATTAAAACTTCATGTGTAAGTCTTGCAGGGCTGTGTTGAAGGAGCATGGCATCGAGGATACGTCGGGCAACTCCAATCATACGCTCCCGGGATCCTGCCATATGTGAAGCGTGTGGAGGATTGAACTGCCAGCAGCATTGATTATCAGATAGGTAAGCTTGGATGTTTGTGTTGTGGCAACCTTGCTTGTCAATTTGTAGCTCTTTGCAGGCTCTCACAAATTTGGTTCCACAATCAGACCTCAAGATCTTAGTGGGGCCTCTGATTGCAAAGAAACGCCGCAGGGAATTGATAAAACATGAGGCACTCATAGACTCAATCACTTCTAGGTGAATCGCCCGTGTAGTCATGCAAGTAAATATTACCACCCATCTTTTGGCTTCTGCCGTACATCCTCGTGTTTTCCTGACCGCGACTGGCCATGGACCGAAAACATCCAGCCCCACGAATGTGAATGGCGGGTCTATGTGTAATCTGTCGGCTGGTAAATCTGCCATGATCTGTTCCTCTTGTTTGCCTCTCAATTTGCGACAGGTGACACAGTTGTAGATGGAGCTGCTGACTGATCTCTTACCTCCAACAATCCAGTAACCTGAGAAAGCTGGGCCTGCCGTTCTCAAGCACACTAGTTTTGAAAGTGCTCACCGGGGGTTTGTGAGCTCCACCGAGGCACACATCTCCTACAATCACCCATCCCAAGTCGAGGAGTTGGGCATATGGAGCATTGTGAGGACCATTGCGCTGTTTCCGGACCTTGTGCGCACGGATAAGATCTCTCCCTATAAGAATGAGAATGTCAGCTGCGGGATCCAGTGGAGGTATCTGAGAGGCAATGGCTTGAAGATGAGGATGGTAAGCAGCGGCTTCAGGAGTGGGAATCTCCATACTGTTATCAGGGATCGAATTACACTCTATGAGTGTTGGAAGCCTCATTGATACTTTCCCATCCAAGGATTCAACCACAAAGTCTTTTGCTCTCCTTCCACTAGTATCAACTGTGCCTGAGCATGTTCTCATTGTGTAAGGGAAGACTTCACCTTGAACATTGAATGTACGAAAGAAGGCTGGCCTCGCTAAAGAGAGGTTACTCTGATCATCCAACATTATGTACATACGTTTCTTTTCTTCAGAACAACCGTCAGGGTAAACATTGACTAGGCAAATTTTTGAGCATGACTTTCCTTGTAACCCTGCTCCACATATCTCTGTGCAGATGGACGTGGTCACTGTGGAGCTTGGTTCCTCTTGCTCCCCGCCTTGAGCCTCTGTTGGTATGGCGGGTCCCTTTTGGAGCCATGGAGCTGGACCATCATGAAGAGCAGAGACATGGTCATGGCTATTGCATTCTGAACAATGGATAGTCACCCTGCAGTCTTTGGCCCTGTGGTCTGAAGAAACACAGCACTTGTAGCAGATAGAGTTCTCTTTAATAAACCTCTTCCTTTCAGCTAAAGACTTCATTCTGAAACCTCTGCATTTCAATAGTGAATGGTTCCTTTTGTGGAGGGGACAGTGTCTTGTCAGGTCAGCTGAACTGGTGTTGGAACTTAGAGACAAGTTTGATTCAACCTCTGTTTTGCTGGAAAAGATAGAAGGTCTGAATCTTGACTGCTTCATTTGGATTGTTTCAGCTTTAAGAGGCAATGTGTTAGAAGATTGAAAAGAGAAGCTGGGATCTGTTCTCATTTCAGCGTTTTCATTGACGAACTCAACAAAGTATGAAAAAGGTGGATAATGAAGAAGATATTGTTTTTTGTACTTTGTTCCCTTAACTACCCATGCTTCCTGAAGATTGTGAGGCAATTTTTCGACGATAGAGTTTATTCCCTTTGATGTGTCAAGGAATCCAAGACCAGGTAGACTGCCTTCCTCTTTTACTGCTTGCACTTCCAGGAGCAGATCTGCGAGTGCTTGCAGCTGATTAAAGTCTTTGTGAGAAATCTTAGCGAAACTCTCTAAACGTTTGAATAAAGATGCTTCGATTACCTCTGGGGAACCGTATTTTCTGTCTAAACGTTGCCATAAATGTCTAAGGCCAGCTTCAGGATCATGTGCATGGGCCGCTCTTATTCTCAGAGCATGCCGGAGGGATTCACCTTCAAGCCACTTAGTAAGCAAATCGATCTCTTCATTGCCTTTTAGATTTAGACCATTAATGGCATTCAGAAACGCTGTTTTCCAGGGTATGTAATTCTCTGGCTTGTTATCAAATACTTTGAAGCTGCAAGTGAGAATATCACGGCGTGCAAGAAACACTGCAAGATCAGACACCTCGCTGGATCGAGGTACTGGAGCACTTGGCGAGCAGGTGTTTCTCACATGAGAGGGAAAGCAATTTGGCTGCCTTGTATGCTGATACCCCATTTGGTCATGTCTGCTTGCTGCATTTACAACGTTAGGAGTAGACTGGCTGATTCCAGGAATGTCTTTGTGATCTGCACTTGCTTGATCATTCTCTTTCTTCATACTCTTGTTCTGAGAAAAGTGTATCCTAATGTATTCTTCTGTGCGTTCAGCAGCTAAAGAACTACCCCTTTCAGTTTCGTCGTTTGAAGACATTGCGGCAGATTCTAACACCCTTGCTGCTGCGAGGGCTGCTTCAGCTTCTCCCTCCTCTTTCAGAGCATTCAGCGTTGCTTCAATCCTAGCCTTTTCGATCTCCATATCTATCTGGCGCTTTGCAAACTCAGCTCTTGTGCGTGCGGCCTCTGCCTTAGCGCGTGCTTCAGCTGCAGCTTGGCTTGCATTAGATTTATGAGAGCGACGTGAGGATGAAGTGTTGCTGGCTGAAGATTTAGCCTCTGACCTGGTTTCAAGCTTGGAAGCTTGGCTGTGTTTCGACGAGTGGGACATTTTGGTTCTTTCAGCAGATAGAGTGCATGTAGTCCAGTATTAAGCTCTCAATGTGAAGTCAATCTTTTCACTCTTCTGCCCTCAGCTTGTGTTTGCTTTTGCAGCGAGTTAAACAAAGGCTTAGTAAAAGTCGTAGACAGTTGTCAGGGTCAAACTTTCTTTACTGAAGCCCAATTTGTGAAACTGTAACACAAATGAACAATGATATCAAAAAAGTATATCTTACAATATTACATTCAGTTCACATAGATCAAAACAACATTTAAGATGCACATAAATCGCCTTTACATAACTTAGAAGATAGCTGTACTAAGAAGGATAAACAATCAAGCATCACAATTATGTGCCATGGGTTACATTTAACATATCACTTGTAAATCGGTCTCAAACATGTCTATAACCTATCAGAATACATGTAATCATATTTTACCACTTAGATTAGTCTTTAAACTTACAGATTGTGCCTTTTTCAAGAGCGAAACAAGAAGGATGGACGTGGATGCATCTCTACACTCTGCACCATGAGCTCTAAAATCCAAAATGGCTGATATATTATTAAAGGCGACGTACTACTTAAAGTGACCACAAGGTGTCAGTATTAACAAAGTAAACTATAATATAACCAAGGCCAGAATAGTCGGAGACCTTCAGGCTCTTTCTGTGTCTCCCATCTGTTTGGAATTTGCACCGGGTATGGTTAAGGCGTTCTTATACCCTAAGCAGGGTTACGTCCCTAAGGTGCCAACCAATATTCCAAGGCCTATTGTAATGCAGGCATTCTGTCCTCCTCCGTTTACATCTTCGGACCAGGAAAAACTGAATCTCTTTTTCTCTTGCATATGAGTTCTCTGGCCAGCCATGCCCTTTGGTGGTCAGAGCTCACTCTGCCCGAAGTATGGCGGCCTCTAAAGCCCTCTTATCAGGAGTTTCCCTTCAGGAGGTTTGTGATGCGGCGGGTTGGTCCTCGCCGCTAACATTTGTGAGGTTTTATAGCCTGGACCTGGAAGCTGCCCCAGGATCCCAGGTGCTTTTTACTTAATTTGCCGACAGTTTTATCATCTTGCATTTTGTAATTATGGCGTATTGGGTATTATCGTTCCCAAAGCGTCATCGACGCATCGCGAGTTCCCTCGAAAGGGAACGTCTCAGGTTACGACTGTAACCCTAGTTCCCTGAGAAGGGAACGAGACGATGCGTCTCCCTGCCATACTTCCTGCATCCCTGCGATCGACTTTGCTTCGGCTCTAAAGCTAACGCGAGCATTGCACCGGATGTGCTTTTATATCTTCCTGGTCATGACGTCACCCGCCCTTGACGCTTCATTCATTCCATTGGACTAGTTGACAGTAGTGCTTCAGACTCAGTCATGCAAAGGCGTTTCCCAAAGCGTCATCGACGCATCGTCTCGTTCCCTTCTCAGGGAACTAGGGTTCCAGTCGTAACCTGAGACGGTTTCTATGTGAAAATGTAGTGGTGTAATTTATTCCTGTGATCAAAGCTCAAATTTCAGCATCATTACTCCAGACTTCAGTGTCACATCCTTCAGAAATCATTCTAATATGATGATTTGATGCTCAAGAAACATTTATGATTATTATCAATGTTGAAAACAGTTATTTACATTTTTATTTCAGGATTCTTTGATGAATAGAAAGCTCAAAAGACCAGCATGTATCTTAAATAGAAAGCTTATTGTATAATTAAACACTAAAGTTCAAAAGTTTGAGGTCAGTAGGAATTTTTATTTTATTTTTGGGGGAAAAAAATAAAATCAATACTTTTACTCATCAAGGATTAATTAAACTGATTAAAAGTTTATTTGACAATTAAAAATTTGACAATAAAGACATTTATAATGTTACAAAAGATAACTTTCTATTCATCAAAGAATCCTGAAAACAAACTGTTTTCAACATTGATAATAATCATACGTGTTTCTTTATCATCAAATCATCAGAGTATACTCATTTCTGAAGGATCATGTGACACTGAAGACTGGAGTAATGATGCTGAAAATTCAGCTTTGGTTACAGGAATAAATGACACTTTAAAATATATTAAAATAGAAAACAGTTATTCTAAATTGTCATAATATTTAACAATATTACTGTTTTTATGTTTGTTTATTTTTAATCAAATAAATCCAGACTGGTGAGCAGAAGAGACTTTTTTTTAAATAGTAAAAATCTTACAGATCCAAAACTTTTGACTGGTAGTGTATATCAATCGATTAAAAAATTAACTAGTTAATCAAACCATTTTCCGCAATTAATCGCGATTAATCACACCTACACCTACACCTTTACATTTTTTTAATATATTTTTGTATTGTAATAATTTCACATTTAATCTCCAAATGTATGTGGAAAGAACATAAATATAGTAGCATATATTTTAAATATTTGTTTAATGGCATCTTTTTATGAAAAAATCCAGTCTCTATGAAATATATTTTTCTCAATTTTAGCCATTTAGTATAGCCATTCAGCATTACAGTATAATTAAGCTATCAATTTTAATATTTATTAGGCTTTAAAAAACTTTTTTTGATTTAAGTGAACTTAAAACAATCTTTACATAAACCCATCGTAATAAATGGCACATTTAACTTTGCCCTTCAATATATAAGGACTAAATTTTTTTCTATTGGCACAGTCAGACCAGTTCAGTTTCCTTAAGAGGGAACTCGCGCTGCGTTGAAAGACGACACTTTGGTGAACGCCTTCAGCATGATTGTGTTTAAAGCCTGTATGGTATGGAGGACCAAACCTGCAGAAATTAAAAATTAATAAATGAATAAATAAATGAATAAATAAACAAATAAATATGCAAATAAATGTAAAAATATATAAATAAATGACTATTTATACTTTTATTTCCTTAATTATGTATAATTATATTTTTTTTCACATTTTTTTTTTTGATTTATTTATTTATGCATTTATTTATTTTCAATTTTATTTATTTTCACATTTATTTATGTATATGTGCATTTATGTCTACATTTATTTATTTATACATTTATTTATTTATACATTTATTTATTTATGCATTTATTTATTTATACATTTATTGCTCTGTATGCTAATGAGGGGGGCGTGTTTTACCTAAGACATAGCAATCGATCTCAGAGTGGCAGTGCGGAAGCATTGAGGCCACAGTGACACCTTGTGGTGTGACCAAACAATATGCAAGACGTTTGTTGACGTGACTTTACAGGTCACGCAGGAAATAAATGACTTAGAGATGGGCAATATGGCCAAAATCTTATATCACGGTTTATGTCCTTTAATATGCCCTTACTGTATGTAGCTATATAGGTTTATTTTTTTAAACCCTTATCATAGGCTATATGCATCATCATGTAGCCTATAAGTTCTTAAGTTTAACTGATCAATTCAGTTAATAAGGCACTACTATATATGGCTGTCACCAGTAAAATCAGTTTCAACAAAATCCTTCTTCGCACTGCTGGGACGTGCAGACGCTGACTCTGAATGGCATTAGATATTACTTACACAGACTGTTAATGCAGAGGAGCCATGGATGCATTTACATTGCAATTACAGTTGGGTAAATAATGTTATAAGATTAATTATTTAAATATAATATTTTGAATATTGAAATATGAAATGATAGAATCGATGAAATTATACTTTTAAATATGAAACTAAAACAGCCAGTAGGTGGTGCCAAGCCCCCGTCTTAACGAGTGAGTTCAATCATTAAAGGGTAACTAACCCCTAAACCAAGTTTTTTTAGTTAATGATCTGTAAGAATTCGTTCAAATAGGCTATTGATTTGTTCAAATAGGCTACTGATTTGTTCAAATAGGCTACTAGCATGAAATCTTGTCATGGGTAGGCTGTGACCTATCAATGTGGCATATATGTTCATATATCCATTCAGTTAAAGGTACAATATGCAAGGAATTTTTGCCACCAGGGGTCGCTAACCTCTCACAATAACAAAGGCGTATATTGATGACGTATATTCCGCATTAAGCGTACGTATGGATCTTGTCGTCAAGCTGATGGATCTTTTATGGATGAGTGAATACATTGATGTTTTTAAAATGACTGTGGTGTGAAGCAGGGCGCGATTGCTAGACGTATACCAGCGTCTCACACAACGTGAGTCCTGCGGATATAAAGGAATAAGGACATTTCATTCTACCGAACTACACGCAAGTGCTGAATTAATACTCACACAGGTCAGTTTATTAGACAAATTAAACTTGAGGTAACGCAGTTCTGTTTCACTTGCTCTAACAGTTACACTATCACACTAAACGGCATTTGAGTGTGTTGAATGTTGTTAGTTAGGTTGTGTCTTGGCTGTATCTATGGACTACTATGGCAGTGCGATGTCAAACCTGGTGGAAACCGAGGGTAACGCGGATATGACGTCATTGACTGGCGACTCCTCACCCCTGCTCACACGCCCCATTTCCTTGGTTGAAATCGCAATTCTCTCACGATTTACAAATAGTTGGAAATATTTGGGATATTGTAAGTAATCAACTAAACAAAATATATAACATTGGCCTAGTGGTTTTTGGATATTTTACTGCAAAATTCTTACATATTTTACCTAGCAACCCAAGTTCATATCAGGCATCATCACATCGCTGCCTTCATACAGCAAAGTCATTCAAATGTGAGGCTAATGCACAATCAATTCAATAATCAAATCAATGGACACATCTATCTTATGTCTTATAGCCTAGTCACTCCTTCAAAATGCGCACAGACAGCCACACACACACTATTGGTCTGGTCACTCTGGTGACGGCACACCAGGATTTGAATAGGCTACAGTCAGAAAACATTGTGTCAGCAGTACAGCTTTAAAGTACAAAAACGGCTTATTCGCTCCTACAAACTGCGCTAGGCGCACACACCGACACGCAATAAACGTCTGGCGACGGCGCACCAGGATTAAAAAAAGAGAACTACAAAACAGCATTTTAACCCTTACGAAATGCACCATAGGCTAATCGCACAGATAGAACTACAGTACAAATGTGGCAGAGGTGATGGCGCACCAGGGTAACGTTATAGAAGAGAGAACATTTTGGTGTCAGCGCACAGCAGGCCACCATCAGACAACACACAAGCCAATATAAGGGTTTTAAAAATAATAAATAAATTAATAATTTACGTTCTAAAGGGGGTGCTTACTTTTATTTGTAGACGAAACTCCTTTTCCTCGATTTACTGAAGCCTATATGTAAAACGCATTTGCAGCTGCACAGCTAACGTTAGCACAGTGAGCGTGTCACGGTATACTAATTCATTGTTTCCTTCTCGTCTCGTATTGTTGTTGTTGCATGAAAGCACGTGTGTTGTGGGTGTGATTGAGTGTCATTCCTTGATTCGCTCCAGCTGATCATCATATCTTCACCAGCTGCAGCCGATCTCATTTCACCATAAATGACCAGTATGGAGGACTTTGTTCAACACAGTATGAGAAGAATGGACTCGCAGGAGAGGAATTTGAATGACACGGGTCGTGTGGTACAAGCTTTTGTGACGCAGGTGTCCGAGCTGACCCAGCAGATTCTTCGAGCTCCCGCTGCGCCACCCACACCAGCCGTTCCCCTCATTCCACCGGAGAATCCAACTCACGTCGAACCACGGCTACCTGTTCCAGAGAGCTACGTGGGTGAGTTTGCCTATACTGTGGAGGCTCGGGACACTACGCTTACAACTGCCCGGTAAAAGGCCAAGCCCGATAGTAAGCATGAGGCTACTATCGGGTGGGATCTCCGCCCAGAAGACTTCATCCACATCTACTCTCCTTCCGGTAAGACTGAGATTGTCAGCTCACCAGCACGACGGTCGAGCACTTTTGGATTCCGGGGCTAAAGGTAACTTTATGGACAGCACTTTTGCACACAAATTGCAGATTCCCCTCAGACCACTCACACAAAGGATTGCAGTACATGCACTTAACGGTCAAGAACTCCCCACCATTTCATTAACCACTGAAGACATCACCCTCATCACTTCAGACAATCACTCCGAGACAATTTGTTTTTACATTCTGGATTCACCCCTGGCACCCATTGTTCTTGGACTTCCCTGGCTCACCCGTCACAACCCCCGAGTGGACTGGCAACATAAAGCTATACTGGAGTGGAGCAAGGAATGTCATAAGTCTTGTCTCGTGTCTGCTTGTCCGTCTGTGCCAGTTTGTGTGTTTCAGGAGGAAGTAGGGGATTTGTCTAACGTGCCCGAGGAGTACCATGATCTGAAAGTAGTGTTCAGTCTCATGCTGCTTCTCTTCCTCCTCATCGTCCCTATTACTGTGCCATAGATTTAATGCCAGGTAAGTCTCCGCCTAAAGGCAAGTTATACTCACTTTCTGTTCCTGAAAGGGAGGCTATGGAGAAATATATTTCTGATTCTCTGGCAACCAAGCTCATCCACCCTTCCTCTTTTCCAGCGGGGGCAGGGTTTTTTTTCGTGGGGAAGAAGGACGGGTCTCTGCGACCTTGTATTGATTACCGGGGGTTGAATAACATCACGGTAAAGAATACTTATCCTTTGCCGTTGATGTCTTCAGCTTTCGAGAGGTTGCAGGCTCCGTCCATCTTCACGAAATTGGACTTGCATAACGCTTATCATTTGGTGCGCATCAGGGAGGGGGATGAGTGGAAGACTGCTTTTAAAACCCCCAGGAGGCACTTTGAATATTTGGTCATGCCTTTCGGGCTGTCCAACTCCCCAGCAGTCTTCCAGGCACTGGTCAATGACGTGTTGCTAGACATGATAGACCAGTTCATATATGTTTACCTGGATGACATATTGATATTTTCCTCGTCTCTCCAGGAACATGTGCAACACGTCCGACGAGTGCTTCAGAGGTTGTTAGAGAATGGGGTTTTTGTCAAGGCGGACAAATGCGATTTTCATGCACAGTCTGTTCCTTTCCTAGGATACATCATCTCGTCTGAGGGAATGCGTGTGCACCCTGAGAAGGTTAAGGCTGTGGTAGAATGGCCAAGTCCAGATTCCCGTAAGGCCCTACAGAGGTTTCTGGGGTTCGCCAATTTCTATCGACGTTTTATTCGTAATTTCAGCCAACTAGCCACAGCTCTGACTGCCTTGAGCTCCCCAGTACTCCGTTCAGGTGGTCAGATACAACCGAGGCTGTATTTGCCAAACTCAAGAGCCGCTTTGTTTCAGCTCCCATTCTCGTTCCCCCTGATTATTCACGGCAGTTCGTGGTGGAGGTCGATGCGTCAGAGGTGGGGGTAGGAGCAGTCCTGTCCCAGCGTTTTCCCACAGACGACAGGATGCATCCTTGCGCGTTTTTTTCTCATCGCTTGTCCTCAGCCGAACGCAATTACGACATTGGTAACAGGGAGTTGTTGCCAGTCAAGTTAGCGTTGGAGGAATGAGGTCATTGGTTAGAGGGCTCGGGGGTACCCTTTATAGTCTGGACTGATCACAAGAATTTAGAGTACATCAGAACTGCCAAAAGATTGAACTCCAGGCAGGCTCGGTGGGCACTTTTTTTCGGTCGTTTTGATTTTGCTCTCTCGTACCGGCTGGGGTCCAAAAACATCAAACCCGACTCTTTATCACGCATTTTTGATCCTTCCGAACGCCCGTCTACTCCTGAGTGCATTTTACTGGAGAGTCTATTTGTCTCCACACTTGTATGGGAGGTCGAATCGAAGGTCAAGATGGCCTTAGAAGGGGTAACGCCTCTGCCCGGTTGCCCACCGAATCGCTTATTCGTGCCGGAGGGATTAAGGTCTGACGTCATTCAGTGGGGTCATTGCTCCAACGTGGCTTGTCATCCAGGAGTTTGTCAAACTAAATTTCTAGTCAAGTAACGAATCTGGTGGCCACTTATGGCTCGTGACATTCACAGTTTTGTTTTGGCTCGCTTGGTTTGTGCCACTGGTAAAACTTCCAATCGACCCCCAGATGGGCTCCTTCAACCGCTGCCAGTCCTTTCGAGACCCAGGTCCCATATCGCTCTCAATTTCATACCGCCCTCCCACCCTCCCAGGGTAACACAGTCGTTTTGACAGTGGTGGACCGGTTCTCGAAGGCGGCTCATTTTATTCCCTTTACCCAAATTACCCTCAGCTAAGGAGACAGCGTTAACAGTCATTGACCACGTCTTTCATTAACATGGCCTCCCGATGGACGTGGTCTCTGACAGAGGACCCCAGTTTGTGTCCAAATTTTGGCAAGAATTTTGTAAATTACTGGGAGCGACGGTTAGTTTATCCTCAGGGTTTCATCCCCAGAGCAATGGACAAACCGAGAAAGCCAACTAAGATCTGGAAAGGGTGTTGCGATGTTTGGTTTCCAAGAATCCTTCCTCATGGAGCCAACAACTTTCCATGGTGGAGTACGCCCACAACACGTTACCAATGTCGGCTACGGGCCTATCTCCGTTTGAATGTAGTTTAGGTTACCAGCCACCTATTTTTCCCAGTCTGGAATCAGAGGTCGCGGTTCCCTCCGCCCACGCCTTAATCCAGAGGTGTCGCCGCACTTGGACTAGAGCCCGCGAGACTTTACTCCAAGTGGGGGCGCGCACCAAGGCTAAGGCCGATCGCCTCCGGTCAAAGCCTCCCATGTACGTCGTCATCAAAAAGTGTTGCTTTCTACTAAGAACATTCCTCTCCGTTCCGTCTCTAATAAGCTTGCTCCCAAATTTATTGGCCCGATCTGTCACCAAAATCATTAGTCCGGTGGCAGTCCGCCTTAGTTTACCTCCAGCGTACAGGAGAGTACACCCCGTTTTTCACGTTTCCAAAATTAAACCTGGGTTTCATGCTCACATTAATCCGCCAGTCCCAGTCCTGTGTTGTGGGCGTGATTGAGTGTCATTCCTTGATTCGCTCCAGCTGATCATCATATCATCACCAGCTGCAGCCGATCTCATTTCACTATAAATGCTCACAGTTTTCTCATCTCCATTGTCAGATCGTTGTTGGATGTGTCGGTGTTCCAGTCTTGTGTTCCTGAGTCTCTCGTCGTGTCTTCCTGTGAAGTTCGTCTTGATTGTGGATTATCGTCGGTTGTGGATTATCACCGCTTCTGGATTGTTCTTCGTCTGTCTTCACCGCACCACTTGGGATTCACCACGCTGACCATCGACGTCCCTGTGACACCATTTCCACGCCCGAGTCTTTCTGTTTGGACTTCCTCTTCATTTAATAAAGAGTTATTTACCTGCTATTGCTTCCTGTGATCCGTTGAGTCATGACAGAGCAAATGGCTCGCTCATAGGCTGTGCTGCGGCAACTGCACACCCAATGGCGCGGAGGCCTCTGACGTGAAAGGAGCAGAACAGACTTTCCTCCTTGGCTCTTATTTCCATTGAAAAGGAGAGACTCATGAAATTGAGAAATACACCCAACAAAGAGGACTTTTACAACAAAGTAATTGACATCTTTGTCCAGAGGGATAGACGCATGGACTACAACGGTTTCCCGTTAGCGACCACAGCTCTTTTTTCTTCATAGGATGCTTCCAACGTTAGGCGCCGCTAGATGCTAAGTAGCTTGAAGAGGGGGAGTGAGTGAGAGCGAGTGGATCACGTGACATGAAGCAAGCTCGGTCTCTGCCTCAATGTTGATAATTCAAGACAGCATGAGAACTAACTGTGCATGCGCAAATCTACGTAAACTACGTTCTATGGACCAAAGAGGCACTGCTAACCTCTGCCTCAATGGCCATGGCCTTGAATTTTCTGCATGAAACAATGATTTTTAGGAGCAAACTGTGGCAAATGGAGTATATTATATGTGTATTCCTGAGTATTTTTGTTACAAAAATTTATATTTGGAATAAAATAAATGCAATTAATAATGTAGTGAATTAATAAATCTCTTGGAATTAATACATGTAATGTCAACATTTCCTTTGGTGAGGCACTGCCTACCCTGCCTACCCTGACCGAACATCCCTGGCTGCTAGACAGTTGACCACGTGTTGCTTAGAGGCGCAGCGATTCTGTGGAGTTTGGAACTTTTTTCTTTTTCTGAAGAAACAGCAAAAAAGAAAAAAAAGTATTTTTCAACACTCTTCCCGTGTGCTAGTATATCATATTATGTTATAAAATAAAATTATAAATCAATTATCACATACATAGGCTTTTTGTTGTTTGCGAGGTGGCGGAAAAAAGAAATAATCTTTTTTTAATCTTTTTTAAAAAAGAAATAAATTTACTTTTTTGAGAAATAATTTACATACAAAATAGGCATTGAACAGCCAATAGGCTATTAACAAAATTGTACATTTTACAATTCACAAATGGCAGACGTAGTTGCAAATTACAATAAATAACACCAATGAAGCCTCAAATCATATTTACAACCATGAAAGGCAAGAAAGAGAAAATAAATAAATGAATTAAAATATTATAATTGTAATGTTGTAATAATATAATGTTGTTCTTTCAATTATTTCAATTATAATATTTTTAATTAATTTATTTATTTTCTCTTTATTTACCTTTTTTACCTCTTTATGGAAAAGTTTGTTGCTGTCAACATTGTTTTTGGAAGATAGGCTACATTCAAAATGCAATTAGCTTCTGTGTACGGATCTACAATGCATGTCATAAAATGTGGTTGATAGTGGATAATTTGACGCGCTTCTGTGTCAAAGTGTCTGTTATCTGCGGATTCTGTTCATGTGTGCCCAGACATTTTAGAAATCCCGACCTGCTGATGTTTTACGGCCATGTCCGGAATAAAGTGTAGGCCTATATATGGTAAACCTATGTAGCTACATACAGTTAGGGCACATTAAAGGACATAAACCATGTTATAAGATTTTGGCCATATTGCCCATCTCTAAGTCATTTATTTCCTGCGTGACCTGTAAAGTCACGTCCACAAACCTCTTGCGTATTGTTTGGTCACACCACAAGGTGTCACTGTGGCCTCAATGCTTCAGCACTGCCACTCTGAGATCAATTGCTATGTCTTAGGTAAAACACGACCCCCTCAATTAGCATACAGAGCAATAAATGTATAAATAAATAAATGTAAAAATAAATACAATTGAAAATAAATAAATGCATAAATAAATAAATCAAAAAATAAATAAATGTGGAAAAAATATAATTATACATAAATAAGGAAATAAAAGTATAAATAGTCATTTATTTATTTATTTTTACATGTATTTACATATTTATTTGTTTATTTATTCATTTATTTATTCATTTATTAATTTTTAATTTCTGCAGGTTTGGTCCTCCATAGTATGGAGCTAGTCCTATCTTGATTGGTGTTGTGTCATGATGTCACATGTGACGGGGTAGTGGAAGCTATAAATAGACACTGGCTCATAACAGCGTCAGCTTCTAGTCTATATACCCTGTGTGTCTTATTTGGTTTTGTTTGTCACTATATATCTATATATCAGTATGTATGAGCCAAAAGAAAGTTTTCAGGCAGTGTGCGTCCCTTTGCCCGCATTATATGAGCGAGGGTGACACACACTCGCTCTGTGTGATGTGTTTGGGAGTGGAGCATGCACAGGCAGCGCTCAAGGGTTTGCCTCGAGGATTTGCTGCCTCTCAGGACGCTCCGCTCCCGCCTGGCCCTGTTTGATGAGGACCCGATGCTCGAATTATCTGGCTCGAATTACACCACCTCATTCTCCTGCCTTTGAGGAGCTACTCGAGGTTGTGACCAGAGCTGTGGCCAAATTAAATAACGAGTGGCCAACAGAGAAACAGGAGACTTCCTACTGTTAGAGAAAAGTAAGCTCGATGAATGTTTCAGGCTTGGTCACAGCCTTCACGTAGGAGCCTTACGTTTTTCACCGATCTCCACACAGAGGTTTCGAGATCGTGGAACAAGCTGTTTTCACATTTCACATTTATTCTTTGATTTTGGGCTCAAGAGAGAGGCTATGTGGTAATACCGCGGATGGAAGAGACGTTTGCATCATATCTTTCACCTTCAGGCTTATTTAAGCGGCGGGTCAGGCTGGTACATGCCTGCATACAAAGGGGATTATGCAGGCATTCCAGACCGACCTTTTAAAAGATATGGACGACAGTGGGGAGGTCCTGCTCGAAGATATTAAAGAGCTTCGTCGAGCGGAATAAATCTACGAAATATATCTCAGTGGGTCCTGCGCACCGTGTAGAAAGGGTACAGATTTGAGTTTGAGTATCGTCCACCGAAATTCAGCGGGGTAGTTCATACTATTGTCAAGTCACTTTCATTTATATAGCGCTTTAACAATGTAGATTGTTTCAAAGCAGCTTTACAGTGATAATAGGAAATTAAAGTAACAGATTGTTTTGGCTTTACATTAGCTCTAGAATAAAGTTATTGTCTAGCTAAAGTTAGTTTTGATTGATTCACTTCCGTTGCAACGATCATTAGTTAGTCATTAACTTAGGGGCCGCTAACACGACACCGTTCTAACAGGAAACTTTTATTGCGTTCTGTCTGTTCATTTGCACGACAACGGTGTTTGGTGGCTCGAGAACGAAAACTTTGAAATAGGTTCCAAGGTGCAAGCTTTGAACATTTTTTAAAAACGTTATCATCTCTGTAAACTTCAAAAACGTAAATATGTGAAAACAGTGACAGCTATGCATATGCAACTATGCATATGCATATGACATGTATAGTCTATAGGTATGCACGTTTTAATATACTGTATGTGCACATGCGCTTAGTCTTTTTTACAAATTGACATTGGCAAATTACATTTGTAAAAGTTTCGATTGCAGTTTAAATTACTTGTCTGGCCTGCATAATACAGAATTTTTAGTCGTTTCCGCAGATCCATGCGAACTGGAATCATTTTGATAACGTTTTATCAGTAGAGGTAAAGTGAAGGAGGCCTTCACAAGTGGAGAGACTAGGCTAGTTGACACTTCAGGAATGTGTTGTATTCGTGTCCAGTCGCAGGTCCTTTATCTGATCTGGATACGCCCTGGATACGGCGCACTGCGGTAAACCTCGGGATAAACAGAGAGACTATATAAGCGTAGAGGCCATTCTTCTTATGTTGTAACGAGTACATCGGGTGTTATGGGAAGTGTTCCCGGTTTCGGCTGATCTAGTTTAAGCAGCCTAACATTTATCAATGATTTGAATTATAGAAGTGGATAATGTGTTATTTGTTATGCTAGGTTAAAGAGATGTGTTTTTAGACTAGATTTGACCTGACTGTGTTTGCTTCCTGGACAATGTTAGGAAGATTGTTCCCAAGTTTTGGTGCTAAATAGTAAAAGGATCTACCGCCAGCAGTCAATTTAGATTTTGTAGGTATTATCAACTGGCCAGAATTGTGTGATAGCAATAGACGTGAGGGACTATATCAACTGCACCCAGAAATACCCAGTTATTTTCCTTCCCCATTCAAGTTTTCCACTATTATTATAATTTTAAAAAAGGCCAATAATTAAAAAAGAAAGAAGTGCCCCTCAGAGTCTTGCCTTACTACTTTTACATGATGTTTTTCTATAACTTTTTGTCTTTGTAGATGCCCTGCTTGCTGATCTGGAAAATTCAGCCTTTCCTCTGGGTCACTATCCTGTCCTACTGACCTCTGACCCTCCAATGAACTCTGATCCCCCATCCAGTGCTCAGGATCCTGCCCAGAACCGGCCACTCCCTCCAGCATACACCCCGCAACAAGTATGCCATGAGAACCATTTTTAAAAACAAATATACATCTGGTGTAATGTTTCTAAGCAATATATAGATTCAAACGATTTTTATTCATCTGTTTCATAGACTGTTTCTGCTGCGATGAAGTCCAATGGCTCTCAGAACTCTAACCCAGACAAACTTTACAGGTATTTTAGCTCCCAAGAATGTAATGTCCTGAATAATACATTGATTTTCACACATTGTACATGGTTCAAATAAAGACCGAAGTGAGTTTACATGATCTGACACTTGATCTGCCCTGTGCACATACATTCTATTCTCAACATTAGTTCCCATTTCGGTAACATTTTATAATAACTGCATGGTATGAATCATTAGTTAAGCATTGGTAAATAGTTAATTCATCATTTATAAAGCATTGGCCCTACATTAATAGACATTAGTAAGTAGTTTATAAATACAGCTATAATTGCTTTATTCTTGTTTTATAAGCATGTCTATAATGTGTTTAATAATTGTATTTTCATACTTTATTAATGATCAATTTATAATTTCTTAAGTATTACATTATTTACAAACCAGTTATTTAAGTTTTCAGTGGTTCATAACATCATTTGGAAAGTGTTAGTAAATGATCAATAAACTGTTTAAAGGTACATTTATACATCTAATTATTTAGACATATAGTAATAGTTACTCAGTGTGTTAATAAATGCTTTATTAACACATATTCCTACTGTAATTCATGACAATATCATAGAAAAACAAATCACTGCAATATCATAGAAATTAAAAATTCCTGTACACCTCCAGAAACATATCTGTGCAGTAAAATGAAATTAAGCCTCTGCAATCTGATATACAAAAAAAATTCTGTAAAGAGTAAACATTGCTGGATAAAAATTTACCAGTGCCAACACTGGATTCCAGGAATGCCAAAATACATCAAAATATTTTTTTTTTTTATAAAACAACAGTTGTCATATTTTCAGTTTGTTTTTTGATCTGTTTCTCTGTCCTGTTCATGTTTGAGTTTTTTTGTTGTTCTTCTAATCTGTTAATAGAGGGTATGCGTGTGACGTCAGAATGACTGTGGTCATGCCCATTGAGTGGCAAAAAAAGCATTGGTTCCCTTTCGTTGTCACTCCGAGTTACGTCGGATGACGACGAATGGGGTTTCGCTTAGAAAGCCTATCAACTTCGAGTATTACAAAACGAGCCAATGGCAAAGAAATGCCATGGGTCTGCGGAATTTGCATGACGTAACTCCGCCCCACCTCGTGGGTATAAAAGGAGGACGCCAGCAACAGGCAGATATGTTTTCGCTTCGGAGCCAAGTGTAATTCTTCACTCCTTAACTCTCTGGGGTCGAGAAACGCGCCGGCGCGTTTTGCTGTTTTTTTTCCACATAGCAGCAACATAGACTTAAAATACTCCGTCATTTTTGGTCATATAAATAAAATCAACACATGATTATAAACTATAGAGGGTCTTCTTTTTTTGTGTACACTCACATTAACATCAAAACCGTGTGCTTTTGTAAAATGAAGAAAATAAACAGGGTGTGCTTTCTGCCTCTCTGTCTCCGTTAAAAAATTTTCTGGTGCACGTCTCTAAACTTAAACAAAGCTCAGCGAATACTATTCACACAAGCACGAGCAATATATCTTTATTATCATTTAAGTTTGTACTTTTAAAATATCTAATTCAAAACTAAAATAAATATTCTCTGTTTATGTAATCTATTAAAAAAGAGAGAGGTGTCAGCCGATCTCATTATCGTTCTCTTAGCTCATTATTCTGCTAATCTGACACGCCCACGGAGAGCGCGCGGTATTCAAACGCAAATGATCTGAAGCAACACATGCAAAGTGTCAACGCCCCTCATAAACGCGATGACACAACAAATGTAATCATCAGATTAATGTACCCTATTTCTTCTTGCGAGGCTGTGTGAGGAATAATCCTGGGACATTTACCTCAGAACATGTACTGTTTTTTTTTCATTTCGAGGAGCAACGGATCCATCTGATAAGTAAGTTTTTTTTTTATTATTGTTCTAATCGCGATATCATAGTGTATGTAAACTGCAAAAAGACTGTTTAAATATGAATCGCGTCTGTGTGTGAATGAATGAACTGAACAGTTTTTACCAAACCCTATTGCTATACTGAGATTAGTGAAAATCGACTGAAATATGTTGAAATAACGTTAAAATGTCTTTGTATTAGCAACGTATTAAACTGCAAATTAATATGTATGCCCTAATATAGGCTCATAGAAACAAAAAACGACATGCCTATGTTACAGACGAAATATGAAAGACAACATTTCGTCGACTAGTTTTGGATAGATTATTAACTGTTTACTGTAAACTAGACTACTGCCACATTGAATAAGCTTTTGTTCACCAATTTCTGCTCAAATGTTATATATTAGGCTATGTTTGTTTTGTCAAAAATAAAGTCATCAACTAGGATGCTATTATAGTCTTTGTTCCAATGTAGGCTTTATTCAAACTAATGAATCCTTAACTTTGAAATATGTATGATAAAATGTATACTTTAGTTTTTACAAAGAAATAAAAGAAATATGAAATCTCCATCTGAGAAGTACGTTTTTTTATTAGTGTTCTAATTGCGATATCATAGTGTATGTAAACTGCAAAAAGACTGTTTAAATATGAATCGCGTCTGTGTGTGAATGAATGAACTGAACAGTTTTTACCAAACCCTATTGCTATACTGAGATGAGTGAAAATCGACTGAAATATGTTGAAATAACGTTAAAATGTCTTTGTATTAGCAACGTATTAAACTGCAAATTAATATTTATATGCCCTAATATAGGCTATCATAAAAACAACAAACGATATGCCTATGTTACAGAAGAAATATGAAAGACAACATTTCGTTGACTAGTTTTTGGATAGATTATTAACTGTTTACTGTAGCCTAAACTATAGACTACTGCCACATTGAATAAGCTTTTGTTCACCAATTTCTGCTCAAATGTTAAATATATTAGGCTATGTTTGTTTTGTCAAAAATGAAGTCATCAACTAGGATGCTATTATAGTGTTTGTTCCAATGTAGGCTTTATTCAAACTAATGAATCCTTAACTTTGAAATATGTATGATAAAATGTATACTTTAGTTTTTACAAAGAAATATTACACTTGAAATATTGTTATTTTAATTTTTGCTGTAATTGTAACCTTTTTAATAAAATAGCAAATAATATATTTACAAGGTAGATGTAAACAAAATCTTAAAAGGTCAATATAAGCCTTCTCTTCAAATTATTTGTATTGTGTTTTATTAGTGACAAATTTGGGGAGAGGATACATATCCAAAACTTTCTGAAAATACAGTATGAGAATTAACTACACAATTACTAGAAATGTTCACCTTGGATATTATACAACTTGCAAGCAAAAATACAAGTGGAAAAATACTATTTTTTTATAGATGTTTCCAACTGTGAACCAATTTTGTATATACAAATTTCTTTTCTTGTGTCCTTGTATTCTGTCTTGTGGCTCAGTGACACACCTGTGAAAAGCTCATTATGCAGGCTCATTAAGCAGGTCTTTTGTCTTCACAGGTGTGAATCAGACCATTATACATGAGTCACGCCCATTTCGCATATTGCCTTTCCAAACAAAAAGTGTTTTACTAAATTTAAATCAATGTATTGTTTTATGTGAATGATTTGGAAGGATGATTTTCAGATCATTTTGAAGCAAAAATCCTAGGCGAGAACATCCATTAGTCAAAAGTCTTGTGGACACATATTTAGTATGTGTTTTGTGGCCTTATTTCAGAGACTTTAAGTTTTAGTTTTTTCAATAACCATGCATAAACAATATTCTCTCAAAAATACAAACATGTACATACATCTTGCTAACATATTATGGTAGCCCTGTTTGTGCTATATAGAGTGAATTTACACCTTTGCCATTAACATGTTTATAAATAACTGAAAAAAGCACAAATGTTAGAGCATGTCAGAACACCTCCAGGACCCCAAAAACACATAGGACCCCAGAGGGTTAAGCTATCTCTGATTGTCAGCTTCTTACGAGACGAGCAACTCTCCAGTGTTGGTGTGACGGCGATCTCCCGGCGAGTGCACACTTCCTGCTTATCTGAGCGTGGTTTGCCAGCGAGTGTGTTCTCCGCGGGCGCTTCAGCACTGAGTTTCTCTCACAAAAAGAGCTTCCCGCTTTCTGTGGGAACATGACCATCGCAACACTTAGATCGAGACTCAAGGATCTCGCAAGAGTGAGAGTCCCCTCATCCACACCCCGATCTAGCGCCTCCTCGAGAGGCTCTACTTCGGCTGGTGGCCAGGGTGATCTGAGGGTGACTGTGTGGAACAAAGCGCCGACTATGTGTCCGTGCCCCGCAGCACCTTCTCCAGTGTTGCAACCCGCGAGCGTTCAGGGGATCCTCGCGGGACCGTCCTTTGAGGTCCCGCGGGTGTCCTTTCGCGCTCCAGAGGAAGATGCGATGTCAATCGCAGCATCACAAGGCGGGTCTGATTCGTCTGGAAGTGACGACTCGTCACAGCTGCCACCCTCGGGTGTGAATACGGCTGTGGCTCAGTCCGATCCAGAGATGACGGCCATGCTTTCCCGGGCGGCCGCGAGCATTGGTTTGGAGTGGAACCCTCCACCCTGTCCTGAGCGCTCGGGGCTGGACGATTGGTTTTTGGGTGCAGCTGCGGCTTCCCGTCCTCAGCCTGCCCCAATACCTTTCTTCCCGGACGTGCATGATGAAATCTCGAAGTCCTGGAAGACTCCCATGTCTTCCCGCGACCGCTCGTTGATTTCATCCGCCTTTCCTCCCCTCGATGGGGCAGCCGCCCGTGGGTACACTGGGCTCCCCCCGGTTGAGCGCTCTGTTGCGATGCAGTTGTGTCCTCAGAGTGCCTCTTCTCGCGGCGAGCCTAAGCACCCATCCAAGGCCTGTAGGTTCTCGTCTACCCTAGTGGCGAGGTCCTACAGAGCGGCGGGACAGGCGGCTGCCTCTTTGCATGCCATGGCCACTCTGCAGGTCTATCAGGCGCAGATGCTAAGGGACATGCACGAGGGTAGGACGGACCCAGGGCTCTTCGAAGAGCTGCGCGCCGCCACCGACCTCGCCCTCCGGGCGACGAAGGTGACCGCACGCTCCCTGGGTCTGGTGATGTCCACAGCTGTGGTCCAGGAGAGACACTTGTGGCTGAACCTGGCTGACATGCGGGACGCTGAGCGCTCTCGCCTGCTCGACTCCCCCATGTCCCAGGCCGGCCTATTCGGCGGTGCGGTGGAAGACTTCGCCCAACAGTTCTCCACCGCCCAGAAACAGACTGAGGCCATTAGGCACATTCTGCCCCGACGGCCCGCTGCTGCCTCCACCCAGCCGACCGGGCAGATCCCTCAGTCTGTTCGCCGCCGAGGGCGCCCTCCTGCGGCTCCCGCCCCTCCCGCCCGGCCCAAGCAGCAGCCTCCACCCAGGCCCGGTCGCGGAGGAAGCCGTAAGAAGGCGCCCCAGCCCTCTCCAGCCCCGCCCCCCGCTAAACGCCGGGCCAAGCGGCGCTCCTGAGACGGGCTGCTCAGGGATGCTGAAAATTACTTCTCAGGAGATGGTAGCAGGACCACTCCTTCCCCCGGTGGAGGGCCGGGGGAGAATCTTTTGTTCTCCACTCCCCGCTGCTCACCCACGGGTGGGCAGCACCCTAATGTGGTTAAAGAAAGAAGTAACATTCCCATCCCTGAGCACACAGAGTTCTCGGACGACACGGTGCGCCGCCTCCGAGCCGTGCACCCCTCGTCCCCCTCTGTCCCAGAGCCGGTTGGCAGTGTGCGCCGTCCCCGGACCGTGCCGCTCCCTTCCGCCTCTGTCGCCAGCCCCCTGGCAGAGCAGACCCCCGTGGAACGTTCTTCCTTCCCTGGTCTCCTCTGTCAGGGCGCGGTTAATGACTGTGCCCCCACACCGGGCCGCTATGCCGTCCACGTCCGGGCCAGTCATTCCGCCCTGCTGCACCATCGGTGGGAAGTCTGTGGTCCGTATGACCCCGCTGGTACAGTTTTTGGGAGCCTGGCTAGAGCTCCCCCTCCTGTCCCGCTGGGTCGCACGGACGATCAGGCTCGGCTACGCGATTCAGTTAGCGCGGTCTCCTCCCCGCTTCAGGGGAGTCCGCTCCACTTTGGTCGGTGGCAACGCCCCTATCATGAGAGCAGAGATCGCCACCCTGCTGGCGAAGGGTGCGATCGAGACCGTCCCTCCGGCCGAGATGAGGACCAGCTTCTACAGCCCGTACTTCATTGTCCCCAAGAAAACCGGTGGGTTACGGCCAATCCTGGACCTGCGTGTGCTGAACCGTTCCCTTCACAGGCTGCCGTTCAAGATGCTCACTGCCAAACACATTCTCGGATGTGTGCGGCCCCAGGATTGGTTTGCAGCAATCGACCTGAAGGACGCCTACTTTCATGTCTCCATTCTCCCTCGACACAGACCGTTCCTTCGATTTGCCCTCGAGGGGCAGGCATACCAGTACGCGGTTCTCCCTTTCGGGCTAGCCCTGTCTCCTCGCGTCTTCACGAAGGTCGTCGAGGCAGCCCTTGTTCCCCTTCGGGAACACGGGGTTCGCATCCTGAACTACATCGACGACTGGCTGATCCTAGCTCACTCTCGAGACCAGGTATGCGAACACAGGGACCTAGTGCTCCGGCACCTAGCTCGTCTGGGCCTTCGGGTCAACTGGGAAAAGAGCAAACTTTGCCCCGTGCAGAGGATCTCTTTTCTCGGTATGGACATCGACTCGGTCGCCATGTCCGCGCAGCTTACGAGCGAGCGCGCGCAGTCACTGCTGACTTGCCTGAGACAGTTCGAGGGCAAGAGTACGGTTCCACTGAAACTCTTTCAGGGGCTCCTGGGGCATATGGAATCTGCAGCCGTGGCAACACCGCTCGGATTGCTTCATATGAGACCGCTTCAGCTTTGGCTTCGCGACCGAGTCCCGAGGTGGGCATGGCAACACGGCACCTTCCGAGTAACTGTTACTCCGTCTTGCCGTCAGACCTTCACCCCGTGGTCGGACCTCAGTTTTCTACGGGCCGGAGTGCCCCTGGAACGAGCTTTGCGGCATGTTGTTGTAACGACAGATGCCTCCTCCACGGGCTGGGGTGCCATGTGCAATGGACGTGCTGCCGCGGGCTCCTGGACAGGACCCCGCCGCCTCTGGCACATCAATTGCCTCGAGTTGCTGGCCGTACGTCTTGCTTTGCGCCGCTTCCGGGCCGTGCTCAAGAACCAACACGTACTAGTCCGTTCAGACAATACCGCCACTGTAGCGTACATCAACCATCAAGGTGGTCTACGCTCCCGCCGTATGTCGAAACTCGCCCGCCACCTCCTCATATGGAGTCAGAAGCATCTGAGGTGTCTTCATGCCATTTACATCCCCGGAGCCCTGAACTGTGCAGCCGACGAGCTCTCACGGCTTCAGCCCCTCCCGGGAGATTGGCGACTCCATCCCCAGTCGGTTCAGCTGATTTGGGACCAGTTCGGGGACGCACAGATAGATCTGTTTGCCTCTCACGACTCGACCCATTGCGCCTGTATTATTCCCTGACCGAGGGCACGCTCGGCAGGGATGCACTGGCGCACAGCTGGCCGCGAGGCCGCAAATATGCGTTTCCCCCAGTGAGCCTTCTTGCGCAGACCCTGCGCAAGGTCAGGGAGGACGAGGAGCAGGTCATTCTGGTCGCGCCATACTGTTTCGCCCGGACCTGGTTCTCCGAACTAGTACTCCTCGCGACAGGACCTCCCTGGCCGATTCCCCTGAGGAAGGACCTCCTTTCCCAGGGACGGGGCACCCTATGGCACCCTCGTCCCGATCTTTGGAACCTCCACGTGTGGCTCCTGGACGGGACGAAGCAGGTTTGAGTACCCTTCCACCTACGGTGGCGGCTACCATCACTTCCGCTAGAGCATCGTCCACGAGACACGTTTACGCGTTGAAGTGGAACCTCTTCGTCAACTGGTGCTCTTCTCACCGAGAAGACCCCCGGAGATGTTCGATTAGTGTCGTGCTTTCCTTTCTTCAAGATAGGCTGGAGCGAAGGCTGTCTCCCTCCACCCTGAAAGTCTATGTTGCCGCTATTGCCGCACACCATGACCCAGTCGAAGGTAAGTCTGTTGGAAGGCACGACCTGATCATCAGGTTCCTGAGAGGAGCGAGGAGACTGAATCCTCCTCGCCCTCCTCTCGTTCCCTCTTGGGACCTCTCAGTGGTTCTAACTGCCCTGCGGAGTGCTCCCTTTGAGCCTTTGCAATCAGTGGAGCTTAAGTTCCTGTCTATGAAGACAGCGCTCCTGGTTGCATTGGCCTCCATCAAGAGGGTGGGGGACTTGCATGCATTTTCCGTTGACGAAGCGTGCCTGGAATTTGGGCCGGCTTACTCTCACGTGATCCTGAGACCCCGGCCTGGATATGTGCCCAAGGTTCCTACCACTCCCTTCCGGGACCAGGTGGTGAACCTGCAAGCGCTGCCCCCGGAGGAGGCAGACCCAGCCTTGGCACTGCTCTGTCCAGTACGCACCCTCCGCGCCTATGTAGACAGGACGTAGTGTTTCAGGACCTCAGACCAGCTCTTTGTCTGTTATGGTGGGAAGCTGAAGGGAAAGGCTCTCTCCAAGCAAAGGTTGTCTCACTGGATTGTGGACGCCATTGCCTTGGCATACCAGCAGCAAGGTCGACCGTGCCCCCTTGGTGTGACTGCCCACTCCACCTGGAGTGTGGCATCCTCTTGGGCTCTAGCGCATGGCGCCTCGCTAACAGACATCTGCAGAGCTGCAGGCTGGGCAACACCTAACACATTCGCCAGATTCTATAATCTCAGAGTGGAGCCAGTGTCCTCTCGTGTACTCGCTTCAACCAGCTAGTACTGGACCCGCTCAGGTGTCTTCGCTTGCTCGCCATTCCACTCCACGGACTGGATACGTGCGATATTCTCCTCAGGTGAGCTTCCCCGAAAGCCCTGAGCTCCTCCAGCACTCCTGACGTCGGCGCCAGTGTCTATTGTCTGCGTGACGGCTAGGTGCCTCCCGTGTGCATGGTCCCTCCTCTGAGCGACCCCCACATGTGTATTTCCACTGTAAGCCTCTTGAGCATGTGTCTTTCCCTTGGCAAGCCACCTTGCCACCCCTGGGGTTGAAATATTCCACCTGCGGCTGGACACCCCAGTGTTCTCCATATGTCTCCTTCGGGTCATATGTGTATTCTCTAAGTCCCCCCCCTCTGGGTTGGCAGTAATTGCATATTTCCCCTAAACTTTGGGATATGCTCCCCAGTGTACCTTGGTATTCCTGTGCTAAATAGGAGTCCTTCGTCCGTGCCAGTCTCACGACAGGGATCTCAGATTTACGCAGGGCACTGGAAGACAGCTGAGAAGGTGGCGTGATTAGACTGGTAACCCCATTCGTCGTCATCCGACGTAACTCGGAGTGACAACGAAAGGGAACGTCTCTGTTACGTATGTAACCCTCGTTCCCTGAGTAGGGAACGGAGACGTTACGTCTGCCTGCCACTTTCCGCTGTACCGCGGGGATCGCCTGAGCTCAGTCTCAGCGAAGAAACATATCTGCCTGTTGCTGGCGTCCTCCTTTTATACCCACGAGGTGGGGCGGAGTTACGTCATGCAAATTCCGCAGACCCATGGCATTTCTTTGCCATTGGCTCGTTTTGTAATACTCGAAGTTGATAGGCTTTCTAAGCGAAACCCCATTCGTCGTCATCCGACGTAACGTCTCCGTTCCCTACTCAGGGAACGAGGGTTACATACGTAACCGAGACGTTTTCAGCGTGAATGCCGTGAAAAACACACACAACACATCCTAAACGGGAAAGTGCTTTGTGATTGACTGTACTACAAGTACAACTACATGTAACAAGAAATCTGAGGTATATGTTTACATGCACAGTGCACACCAGTAAGCTGATAACTCACAAATATCAGCTTATTGAAATAACCAGTTTTTCACGTTTACATGCAAACCAGTAACCATGACAACACAAGTAACCCGCAGCACTTTTATATGAGTTTATTAATAAATCAGGCCATGCCCCTGTGTGATGACAAAAAAATCATTTGCGTATCTGACTCAGAGTATTTCATTTGTTATGTCGGTTGTGATGTTAAATAAAGCTTGCAACATGTCAGCAGGAAACTTTCATGCCTGAGTATCCAGAGTGCGCAACGCTGACCATTGTGTCCACTGCTATGTTGTGTGTGTGTGGGTTGCACACACAATGGCTCCAGCCCCCTACTAGAGTCCAGTAATGGCTCCAGCCCCTGACCAGAGTCCAGTGATGGCTCCAGCCCCTGACCAGAGTCCAGTGATGGCTCCAGCCCCTGACCAGAGTCCAGTGATGGCTCCAGCCCCTGACCAGAGTCCAGTGATGGCTCCAGCCCTTGACCAGAGTCCAGTGATGGCTCCAGCCCCTGACCAGAGTCCAGTGATGGCTCCAGCCCCCGACCAGAGTCCAGTGATGGCTCTAGCCCCTGACCAGAGTTCAGTGATGGCTCCAGCCCCTGACCAGAGTCCACTGATGGCTCCGGCCCCAGCTCACAGCCGTAATTCCCCCCAAGGAAATATTTTTTTTGGGCGGGGGCTACCCATCCACGGCTACAGAGGCCATCCCAGAGCTGCCCACTCTCTCATACACAGCCAAGGAAGCCATCCCTGAACTGTCGGCGCCTTCCTGTCCCCCTGAACTGCCGGCTCCGCCATGGTCCCTACTGCCGCCACGGCCCTGGAGGCTTCCAGTTTTGCGAAGCCACCTCTTCGTCAGCCTTCTCCCACCCTTGGGATTTGTTACGGTGTGAGGACGCGCCCTCCGGGAGGAGGAGGGTAATGTCAGGTTTTCAGTTTGTTTTTTTATCTGTGTCTCTGTTCATGTTTGAGTTTCTTTGTGGTTCTTCTAATCTGTTCTATACAGAATTTATCTTCATCGTTCCCCTCCTGTTTGTTTCAATGGTTACTAAGTGATTGAGTTAGTTCTGTTCTGGTGTGTCTGTTTGTTTGGTGTGTATTTAAGTCCTGGGTTTCTTTCAGTTACGTGTATGTCCTCGTCATTGTTACGTTGGTGCAGACTGTGGATGAGTTTCGGTTCATTATACAACTTTAGTTTGATTTAGTAAGATTTAGTGTGAAAACTTCCCCAGATCCTACTGTAGTAAATCAAACCAAAGTTGTACAATGAATCGAAACTCGTCCACGATCTGCACTGCTGTTCTTTAATGTTTGAAAGTTAGTACTTTAAGGCCTGTCCAATCGGTCCAACAACAGTTGGTGTTACTGTGTTAACACCAAAAATAGGTCATGACCACTACTACAGATATAAGCCGACCAATATTCTTCTCTGATTGTAGATTTTGTTTGGCCATGCCATGGTTTCCCACCAGAAAGACTAACATTAGCCTAGATGCCATTCTTCTTATGATGTAGCGAGTACATCAGGTGTTATAGGAAGTGTTCCCGGTTCCGGCTGACCTAATTTATGCAGCCTTATAATCTTTTAACTGATTTGAATAATGTATACAAATGAAATGTATAATATTCTATATGAATGCCAGGTAAAATAGATGCTTTTTTTAGTCTAGATTTAAACTGACAGAGTGTGTCTGCTTCCCGGACAATGTTAGAAAGATTGTTCCAAAGTTTAGGTGCTAAATAGGAAAAGGATCTACCGCCAGCAGTCAATATTGATATTCTAAGTATTATCAACTGGCCAGAATTCTGAGATCGCAGTAGACGTGAAGGACTATAATGCGTTAAGAGCTCGCTCAAGTACTGGGGAGCTAAACCATTTAGTGCTTTGTAAGTAGTCAGCAATATTTTAAAATGTATACGATGTTTAATAGGGAGCCAATGCAGTGTTAGTAGATTTTATCCTACGTACCTGATCCTATACACTAGCACGTCTACACATCGACTTAGGTTGAGCCTACTAATGTGAGGGCGTTAGAGAGGACTCAAAAGCGAGAGTGACAATTACAGTTCTTTAATACAATCAAAAGTCTGACCAGAGGTAATCCAAACAGAAAGTTCAATATAATCAGCAACAGAAGAAACCAGCAGACTGGCAGTGTAACATGAACGTAAATCTCCTCTGTGGTTGGGATGAACAGAAGGTTGATGAAGCAGCGAGTCTCGTGAATCACGGAGAAACAGTTGGTGCTGGATGCAGGCGGCGAACACAGAGCAGTCAAGTAGCTCCAGCCGTAAGCAGGTAAGGTTCTGTGAATATACAATGACGAGCACAGAGTAATACCAGCCGTAGTAGTAATTACGTAGAATAGACAAGACAGGACCGGACAGGAAAAATACTGGTCAACGAGTAACTGTGACATTAAACAATCTGACAACAAGACAGGGAAAGAGAGGGTTAGAAGAAGCCAAGATAATGAGAGGAGATGAGGAACAGGTGGGGAGGAATGAGCCTAATGAAAAGTGAAGACAGCTGTCAGTACAGAGAGTGAGAGAGAGAGAGATGTGTGTGTTTGTGTGTGTGTCCAGCAGAGGGAGACAGAGAAGGAGATCATGAAGGATCATGACAACTAACCCTAGCTTGACTAATTTCAGCAAATGTCCTCTAAATGCTTCAATCACGGCTGAGGGATCTCAAGCATTTCTCAAAGAATCCCCCAAGAAGAATACATCACGGTCGGAGGATCTCAGACAAATTTCAGAGAGAATCCCACCAGCAAACACGAATACAACAGTTTTTATAAAATAGGGGTATGGCAAAAATGACATGAAACATTACATAATTTCCCCACAATTTTATTGGTTCTTCATAGACAACCCCTCTTGTTACTAGGTAACCACAAGGTTTCAAGTTTAGACATCTGTCTAGTTTAAGTTCCCATATTTGTTATTTTTACACTCACACAACCAAAGTCATGAGTTTTCACCAAAGGGGAAACATACATTTAGCCAAAGAACAGGACGTCTTAGTACACTGTGTTTCAGGGTGTTAGAATTGTTAGAATCATGGTTAGTTTAAAAGATAGTTTTCTATCTTATCTATTAAAAATCCATCACACAGTGTTGACAGAATGGGGCTAATACGGTCATACTTTCTGGTTCTAGTGAGAACTCTAGCTGCAGCGTTTTAGACCAACTGGAATTTGTTTATTAAGCACCCAGGGCAACCACCCAGTAGAGCAATACAATAATCTATCCTTGAGGTCATGAACGCATGAATTAACTGTTCCGCATTTTTCAATCAAAGCATATGTCGTAATTTAGATATATTTTTACGATGGAAGAATGTGGTTTTACAGATGCTAGAAACATGGCTTTCAAATGAAAGACTGGAATCAATGAGCACACCCAGGTTCCTAACCGACAACGAAGACTTGACAGAGCAGCCATCAATTGTTAGACAGTATTCTGGGTTAATATGTGCAGAGGTTTTTGCCCAATAATTAGAAACTCTGTTTTTTCAGAATTGAGTAGTAGGAAATTACTAGTCATCCAAATTTTTATATCAGCTATGCATTCCAATAATTTTGTGAATTGGTAAGTTTCTTCAGGGCTGAAGAAATATAGAGCTGAGTATCATCAGCATAACAGTGAAAACTAATGCCATGCTTCCTAATAATATCTCCTAAGGGTAGCGTGTACAGAGTGAACAGCAACAGTCCTAGTACTGAGCCTTGTAGTACACCATACTGAACTTTTGACCTATAAGACATCTATTCATTTACTACTTGAAACTGATAACGGTCAGATAAGTATGATTTAAACCATGCTAGTGCAATTCCACTAATGCCAACATAATTTTCGAGTCTATTTAAAAGAATGTTGTGGTTGATGGTATCAAATGCAGCTCTAAGATTCAGTGACACTAATAGAGAGATACCACCACGATCGGATTATAAGAGCAAATAATTTGTAACTAATGAGAGCAGTCTCAGTACTATGATATGGTCTAAATCCTGACTGAAAATTCTCGCAGATACCATTTCTTTCTAAAAAGGAACATAGTTGTGAGGATACTGCTTTTTCTATTCATTTTGACAGAAAAGGAAGAGCCGAGATCGGCCTGTAATTTACTAATTCTCTAGGATCAATTTGCGTTTTTTTTAATAGGAGGTTTAATAATAGCCAGCTTAAAGGGTTTTCGGTACATATCCTAGTGACAAAGATGAATTAATGATATTAAGAAAAGGAAAGCATCTGAATGCATCTTTTTCAATAGCTTAGTAGGTGTAGAGTCTAACATACATGTTGTTGATTTAGATGATTTAATGAGTTTAGAAAATTCTTCCTCTCCTATAGCAATGAATGAATGAATTTTTTCGTCAGTCAGACTACCCTGCACTGTCTGATGCGATACTGTACTAGACGGTTGCATAGGTATTATTTTCTCTCTGATATTATCAATCATGTAAGTAAAACAGTTCATATAGTCATTACTACTGTGGTGTTTGGAAACGTCCGGTGTTGGAGCTTTATTTTTTATTTATTTAGCCACTTTTTCAAATAAATACCTAGGGTTGTGTTTGTTTTCTTCTAAAAGTTTTGAGAAATAAGCAGATCTAGCAGTTTTTAAGGCCTTTCTGTAGCAATCATACTCTCTCCACGAAATGCAAAAAACTTCTAATTTTATTTTCTTCCAGTTGGGCTCCATTTTTCTGGCTGCTATCTTTAGGGCCTGAGTGTGCTCGTTGTACCACGGTGTTCGACTATTTCCTTTAATCTTCTTTAAGCGCAATGGAGCAACTGTGTCTAAAGTGCTGGAAAAGAGAGAGTCAATCATTTCTGTTGCGAGTTCTTCTAAGCTATCTGGGATGCTGGCATCAATTGGCATCGAATCAAGATGGCGCCGCGGATGGCTGCCTCGGTGTGGAGCTCTCCAGCTATTGTGTTGTTTTTGTTCGTTTGTTCTGCGTTTAGTCATTCTTTTCCTATCAGTTTCAACAAAGACGAACTACTGGACATTAGGAAACACACCAGAAACCTTTTCTACAGTTTTTGATTATTCAGACGTTTTGCTGGACATTCTCGTCGGAGGGGCAGCGGTGTTGTTCAAACCCGCGTTCAGACACAAACGCGGGAAGCGTGCCGGCGCCCTGGTTAAACTCCGCGAGCGCGGCCTGCGCACTGCACTCCCCAGTATTCATCTCGCGAATCTCCGATCCCTTCCTAACAACACGGATGAACTTCTCCTCACCCACACTAACAAGGATTTTTTACTGAAACCTGGCTGAGTGAAGCCATACCGGACAACGCAATACATCTTCCGGGCTTCTAGCTGTTCCGAGCGGATCGCATCGCGGAGCTAACGGGGAAAACGAGAGGTGGTGGATTGTGTTTCTACATTAACGAAAGTTGGTGTTCAGATGTAACAACACTGTAGATGTAACAACACTGAAGAAGATGTGCTCTCCTAATTTAGAGGCACATTTCATAAACTGTAAACCCTTCTACTCGCCTCGGGAATTTTCCTCTTTCATTCTCGTGAATGTTTACATCCCTCCAGACGTGTGCGTGAGCGCGGCGCTACAACAGCTGGCTGAACAAAAAGCTGAAACGGAACAAAGGTACCCAGACTCTCTTTTAATCATTCTTGGGGATTTTAACAAAGCAAATCTTTCCCGTGAACTACCAAAATACAGACAGCACGTTACATGTCCCACCATAGACAGTAATATACTGGACCACTGTTACACCACAATAAGAAATGCGTATCACTCGGTCCCACGGGCAGCTATGGGGCTCTCTGATCACTGTTTGGTTCATCTCATACCAACCTACAGGCAGAAATTGAAATCAGCTAAACCTGTAATAAGGACTGTAAAAAGATGGACTAAAGAAGCAGAGCAGAATCTACAGGTCTGCTTTGATTGCACTGATTGGACTGTTTTTGAAGCTGCTACCAACGATCTGGATGAGCTCACAGATACTGTAACATCATATATAAGTTTCTGTGAGGATACATGCATTCCTACCAGGACATTCTTATCATTCACTAATGATAAACCATGGTTTACTGGGAAACTCAAACACCTTCGTCATGCCAAAGAGGATGCTTACAGAAGTGGGTATAAAATATTGTATAACCAGGCCAGAAACAGAATGACAAAGGAGATCAGAGTTGCTAAAAGGTACTACTCTGATAAACTGAAAAACCAGTTTTCATCCAACGACCCATCATCAGTCTGGAATGGCCTGAGGAACATCACCAACTACAAGTCACCATCCCCTCGATCTGTGGACAATCAACACCTGGCTGACGATTTAAATTCATTTTACTGCCGGTTTGAAAAGCCCTCATTCACACCACACACCCGGTCTTATCTGCACTTCACACATTCACCATCACCTCCTGCACTCCCACACCCCCCCCCCCCCCCTCCTGCCATCCAACCTGAGCTTAAGGTCTGTGTGGAGGACGTGAGCAGAGTCTTCAAAAAACAGAAGACTAGGAAAGCCTCAGGCCCAGACGGCATCACATCTGCTTGTTTAAAAGCCTGCACTGACCAACTGGCCCCGGTCTTCACGCAGATCTTCAATAGATCATTGGAGCAGTGTGAAGTTCCCTGCTGCTTCAAACGCTCCACTATCATTCCTGTCCCCAAAAAACCCAAAATCACTGGACTTAATGACTACAGACCTGTCGCTCACACGTTTGTGGTCATGAAGTCGTTTGAAAGACTGGTGCTGGGCCACCTGAAGGACATCACCGGACCCCTGCTGGATCCCTTTCAGTTTGCTTACAGTGCAAACAGGTCTGTGGATGATGCAGTCAACATGGGACTGCATTATATCCTGCAACATCTCGACAGACCAGGGACTTATACAAAGGATCCTCTTTGTGGACTTCAGTTCGGCCTTCAATACCATCATGCCTGGTCTTCTCACAGCCAAACTGACCCAGCTCTCCATGCCTTCCTCGATCTGTCAGTGGATCACCAGCTTCCTGACGGACCGGCAGCAGCGAGTGAGACTGGGGAAACACACATCCAAGACACTCACAATCAGCACTGGTTGTCTCCCCACTGCTCTTCTCCCTGTACACTAATGACTGCAATTCTAAAGACCCCACTGTCAAGCTCCTGAAATCTGCAGACGACACCACTCTCATCGGTCTCATCCAAAACGGTGACGAGTCTGCTTACAGACTAGAGGTTGAACAGCTGGCTGTCTGGTGCAGTTATAACAACCTTGAGCTGAACACGTTCAAAACAGTGGAGATGATCGTTGACTTCAGGAGGAACAGCCCAGCACTCCCCCCACTCACCATCATGAACAGCACTGTGGAAATGTGGAGTCATTCAGGTTCCTGGGCACTATCATCTCTCAGGACCTGAAGTGGGACAATCACATTGACTCCACTGTGAAAAAGGCCCAGCAGAGACTGTACTTCCTTCGCCAGCTGAGGAAGTTCAACTTGCCACAGGAGCTGCTGATTCAGTTCTACTCAGCCGTCATTGAGTCTGTTTTTTGCACTTCCATCACTGTCTGGTTTGGTTCAGCTACCAAATCAGACATCAGGAGACTACAACGGACAGTCCGGACTGCGAAGAGGATTATTGGTGCCCCCCTGCCATCCCTCCAGGACCTGTACTCTTCCAGAGTGAGGAAGAGAGCAGGTAAAATAATCACAGACTCCACTCACCCTGGACACCTCCTGTTTGAACTGTTACCGTCAAGACGGCGACTCAGATCACTGGCCACTAGAACATCTCGGCACAGGAACAGTTTCTTCCCACAGGCCATCTCCCTTCTGAACAGTTAACATATCTCCCAAGGCATGTGCCTGTAAGTGCAATACTCCCACTGTTTAGTGCAATATCTTAAAAATTCAGGTGATATTTATATTTATATTTATTCATACTATACAAAGTACTGTAAATATGTTCATTATCTGTAAATGTTTATTCTGACAAAACCCAACATTGACCATATATTTTTATAGTATATAAAAGTACAGGCGGCTATTGGCGTGTGGGGGCCATCCTCTCTCAACGCTCCGTTGTTGATGAGAGGATTCACCCCTGCGCTTTTTTCTCACATCGTCTTACCCCTGCCGAGCGGAATTATGATGTGGGTAATCGAGAACTTCTGGCCATTCGTCTTGCGTTAGGGGAGTGGCGTCACTGGCTGGAGGGGTCTGCGGTCCCGTTCGTGGTTTGGACTGACCATAAGAATCTCGAGTACATCCGTTCAGCCAAGAGACTTAACGCCCGCCAGGCTCGCTGGTCTCTTTACTTTACGCGCTTTGATTTTACTATCTCTTACTATCTCTACTATCGCCGCCGTTCGACAGAGGTTTTGGTGGCCCTCCCGGGAACGAGACATTCATCGCTACATCGCCTCCTGTTCTATTTGCGCCAAAACCAAGAGCAGTAATAAACCCCCGGCTGGATATCTAAGACCCCTACCCGTTTCCTCTCGCCCGGGGGTACAAATTGCCCCTGATTTTATCACAGGGCTTCCGCCCTCCAAGGGTAACCGGGTTGTTCTCACGGTTGTAGATCGCTTTTCTAAAGCCGCCCATTTCATTCCGCTCTCTAAGCTTCCGTCCGCCAGAGAAACCGCTCAGATAGTCGTTGATCATGTTTTTAGGATCCATGGTCTTCCCGAGAATGTAGTTTCTGATAGGGGACCACAATTCTCTTCTCTCTTTTGGAAGGAGTTTTTCGCCTCATTGGTGCCTCAGTCAGTCTCTTCTCCGGGTACCATCCCCAGACGAACGGTCAGGCCGAACGTGCTAACCAAACCTTTGGTCGTCAGTTGCGCTGTCTAACTTCTCGTAATCCCGCGTCTTGGACAGAACAGCTCCCGTGGGCTGAATATGCCTATAACTCCGCCCCTGCTTCTGCGACCGGTTTTTCGCCTTTTCAGAGTTGTTTAGGGTACCAATCCCCGCTCTTCCCCTCCTCCGACCTCAAGTCCAAGGTGCCCTCCGTACAAGCATTCATCCAGCGTTGTAGACAAACTTGGAGAACGGTCAGATCTGCCTTATGTAAATCGCGTTCCATTACGCTTCGGGCCGCTAATAAACGTTGCGTAAAGAGCCCCCGTTATGCTTGTGGTCAGAAGGTTTGGCTTTCTACTACGAACCTCCCTCTTCAGTACCCATCGCGCGAGGTCGCTCCCAAATTCACTGGGCCATTCCGCGTCGTTAAGGTCCTTAGCCCGGTCTCGGTCAGACTTAGATTGCCAGCCAATCTCCGTCGTGTCCATCCTGTTTTTCATGTTTCTAATTTGAAGCCCGTTGTTCGCGCCCCCCCTTGTCCTGTCTTGTCTCCGGTCCGTGTCGAGGGTTCACCTATCTAACAAGTTCGCAAGCTACTTGACGTTCGCCCCAGGGGGAGGGGTCATCAGTTCCTCGTCGATTGGGAGGGTTATGGTCCCGAGGAGAGATGCTGGATCCCCTCCCGGGACGTTCTGTACCGCTCGCTCATTGACGACTTCTTTCGCTCCCATCAGTCTTCCTCTTGTGCGCCAGGTGGCGCACCTTGAGGAGAGGGTACTGTCATGATCCTGGTACTTTCCTTCTGTTTTCCTTCCTCTGCCTCCCTCTACTGGTCATTTTTTCCCTTTCCCCTTTCTCACGCACACACCCATTATCTCTTCCTCTCATTATCGTCAGCTGACTATCATGTTCATCTCTCCTACACACCTTTTCTCTATCTTCCCCTTATTTCCACGCTACATCTAGCTCTCTCTTTCTCGTCTGGTTTGTCGGATTATTGTTTGACCTTCATGCACGTTAGATCACAGTTAATGCGACTTCTCAGTAGATATTTTCCTTGTCCTGTCCTGTCTTGTCATTGGTGTCAGAACGTCACAGTTATCAACTGCTGTGCTTTACCACTTCGGTGCTGTACCCAGCCTTCTCCGTGGAGTGTAGCAGAGGGTGAGGTCATCTGTCTTCGTTTGAACTAACAGCGGAACGCCACTCAATTACCTTTTGTGAAAGAGACCTTTTCTGTTTATTCAGCCTGTGAAGCGTTGTCTTATGTTTCATTAAAGGATTTACCTGCTATCATCTCTGGACCCCTCTGTTCCTTGACACATCACTTCAAAATAATTATATTTGAATCTAGACTTCTGAGTAATACTGAAGATATTAGAGTTGGGGTACTCGAATTCGGAATCGAGTCTAATTTTGAATGAACTCGGACTTGTCACGCACTCGGATGAATTTGTACTCGGACTTGACACGGACTCTGACATTTTCGAGTCCAGTCGAGTCCAGGCACCGGAGGACACAATATTATTCAAAAACGAAACGAAACTACTTGTGTTGTTTCCGCATTTAGCATTAGCCAATCACAGACATGTATATTAAGCGCATGAACACAGTGGCAAATCAGAGGCATTTTAGAGTCAACATACGGAGAATTCACTTAAAATATATGTTCAGAATCAGCACAAGCTTTATCCTTTCGCAAATCCCCTCATAAACAAAGTCTTGACGCGATATAAATGAGAGATTCACTGTGCAGTGCACTTCAGTGTTTATGACGAGAGTTTTAGGGAGAGTGCATAACACGGTAAGTAAGTGATGGCTATTGACAATCTAAATAATAGTTTTGTTTTTCGTGCTTCTAGAGGACCATTGGTTAGGTTCACACTGTAAATTATAAACAGTGATAAATGCATTTAAATGTGGGAGTGAATCCGCTAAATTTTAGTCCTGTGAGTCATGAAATTGCGATGATTGACATAGTAACCATAGCAACATGAGAAAGTGATAACCATAGCAACATTTTGGCATCTAATAATTTTGTGATTTTTGTTACATTTACACTTTAGTCATAAGTTTACATACACCTTCCAGAATCTCCAAAATGTAATTTTTATTTATTTATTAATAAGAAAGATCATAAAAACATTGTTTCTATTTAGTACACACAACTAAATCATACACAACTATTACAAACCCTGCAAACATTTAGTGATGCTGAAGAAGTCCGTTAAGGATGGAACTGGATGTAAATTGTTCTTATTTTGTTGAAAAATTATATTAATTCAGTCCTGCCCTTCAGAGGCTAAAACAGATATTAGCATGTAAAACAAAATATAAAATATTGCTCAAAAGTTTACCCCTGGCTCTTAATGCATCGTGTTGGATTCTTGAGCATTACATTGGAGATTCTGAAAGATGTGCAATAGGTAAAGTATGACTTTGACTATACATTGCAATCATTTTGTAAGGTTTAAAATATTAATTTAAGAGCTCAGTGTTGAGACCTTTCGCCGGAATTTGATTGACAGGCGATCTGACCAATCATAATGCAGATACCTGCCATTTTTGTCCGACAAACAAACCAAACCAGTTAGTAGAATAAAGTCAGTGGACTTGAACTTGAAAAATGGTGTGTATTGATTTCTTTTTGCAGTTCTGATTTTCATTCATGTTTAATTCGTGCTATAACTAGAAGAGATTATCAGTTCATGTGCTGCTTGAACTGAGGCCTATACATAAAAACACCACAAAACAGTATTTATTGTTTGAATTTCATAATAATTATAAAAATTTAAAAGATGAGACTTTATTTCATACCAAAAGTAGGCTGCTCTGTCTTGTATGTCGGCGCATTGTCAGTGTCCTCTTTGCTCTGCAATATATTTTTCACTGTGTGAAAACATGTGGAGTGAGAGCGGAATGGCTCGTTGGACGTACCCACAGTAACTAAGAGGGGCGGGTCTTTGTGAAAGGTCAATTTCAAATCATTTAAATCTTTGTGGACTTGGTCGGACTCGACTCGGACTCGGTTGTTAAGGACTCGGACTCAAGTCCGACTCGGCCCTCTTTGGACTCGGACTTAGATTCGGACTCGATTGTTAAGGACTTGGACTCGACTCGGACTCGACAAAGGTGCCCTGACCGAAACCTAGCTGGACGGGGCGATCTCTGATAACGAGGTAGCCCTGGATGGCTTCACCATCATCAGGTCTGACAGAACGGCTCAATCAGGCAAGACGCGAGGGGGAGGCGTTTGTTTCTACATCAACGACAGATGGTGCACTAATATCAAAATCCATCAAAAGATATGTACACCAAATCTGGAGGTGCTGACTGTATCAATGCGCCCCCACTATCTCCCCCGCGAATTCCCAACTGTTGTGTCCAGCTTTGTTTATATCCCCCCAAATGTTAACATCAAGACAGCATCTGAGCTGGTGGCCGAAGAGGCTAACTCGATGCTTGCTAAGTATCCGGGGGCTCCGGTGCTTATTATGGGGGACTATAACAGTTGTAGACTAGACACTGTTTTGCCATCATTCCACCAGTATGTTGACACTCCCACCAGAAGGGATAACATTTTGGATTTATGCTACGGTAACATTACCGATGCGTATCGCACATGCTCCTACCCTCCACTTGGACTTGCGGATCACAACATGATCTGTTTACTTCCGGTATACAAACAGAAACTCAAAACACATAAGCCAGAGACATACAGCGCCCCTAAATGGACGGAGGACGCCGTTGCGCAACTCCAAGGCTCCCTGGCATGCACTGACTGGGACATTTTCGATGGAGAATTAGATGACAGGGTCTCCATCATCTCAGACTACATCAATTTCTGTATTCAGACTACCATTACAGTTAAGAAAATAAAAAAATACCCTAAGTCTAGACCATGGATTACACATCAGCTAAGAAAAAGCCTGAAGGAAAAACACAGAGCTTTCAAGCTCAAGGACTGGACAGCACTTAATATAGCAAACAGAGCAGTAAAAAATGAGATATTTAAAGCTAAACAACTATACAAGAATAAACTGGAACAAAAATTCAACTCCATGAATACCAGACAAGCCTTTCAGATGACCAAAACACTGATAGGAAATGCACCCAGACGCAGCACTCCCATCTCACCAGAGCAAGGACATCAGCTGAACATCTTTTTTAACCGGTTCGACTCAGTTGACTACTCAGAGGAGTGTCGCAGTCAGTTGGATGCACTCCCCCTGCTGGACCCAAACGACCCAGCCCCCTTTTCAAATGAGGACGTCAGGTGGCAACTGAGATGATGCAAGCCAGGCAAGGCCCCAGGGCCTGATGGGATTCCAGCAAAGGTGCTTAAGACCTGTGCCACTGAACTCTCTGCAATAATCCATCCACTCTTCTGTGAAGTCTACCATCAATGCAAAATCCCTACCCTCTGGAAAACAGCTACAATAATTCCAGTACCCAAAAAATACGTCCCAAAGAACTCAATGATTTCTGGCCCATTTCCCTAGCACCCATCCTGATGAAGTGTCTGGAGTATTTGTTGCTACAAGCCATCTTGCCACACGTCCGACCACATCTAGATCCCCTCCAATTTGCCTATAAGGCCAAGAGAGGCACTGAGGACGCTGTAGCATGTCTGTTGCACCTCGTCCTACAACACCTGGATTCTCCAGGCACGACTGCCATGATCATGTTTGCAGATGTCACCTCTGCATTTAATACTATTCAGAGACATCTACTGATCCAGAAACTGCTCCAGCTCAATGTCCCCTCTCGTCTGATAAATCTTCTTCACAACAACAGACAACAGGCTGTGCGGGTAAGCTCAACAACCACACCTATACTGACCTCCAACACAGGAGCCCCGCAGGGCTGTGTTTTAAGCCCTTTTCTTTACACCCTCTACACAAACGACTGTACCAGCCCTTCACCCAACATCATATTCCTTAAGTATGCCGATGACACTGCAATCCTTGGATTACTCACAGAAACTCATTCAACTCAAGAATATTTTGATACAGTTTCTCACTTTACGAAGTGGTGTGGAAATAACTATCTAAAACTTAACATCAGCAAAACAAAAGAAATGTCTTTTGGATCGGCACAATTCCACCACCCCATTATCATTAACAACGAAACAGTAGAGATAGTAGACCATTTCAAATATCTTGGACTCACAATTGAGAATAACCCCTTTGAACACCACACAACAGACATACAAAAAAAAGGGACTCAAAGATTGTCAGCGGTGCGTAAACTAAAAGGACTTCATGTTGCCCCCCATTTACTCCAACTACTGTATATTAGCATTGTTCAACCTATCCTATTATACTGTTCCACTTGCTTTTTCAATATGCTTACTGTAAAAAACCGAAACAAACTTACCCAGATAACCGATACCGCCACCAAAATAATAGGTTTGTCCACTCCAAATCTACATGAACTAAACACCAGAGCCATCACACGTATCGCTCATGTAATATCCCTGGACATTACTCACCCACTAAGTCGATACCTCTCACTCCTACCCTCTGGCAGGAGGTTCAGAAGCATAAGATGCAATAAAACTTGCTTCAGCAGAAGCCTAATTCCTTTAGCTATCCAAACACTCAATAAGGTCAAAGCCACACAGAAAAAATTAAATAAATCGTATGCAGTGTAATAATATATGTTTCTCCAATATATGGCTATGTCAAATGTCTATTGTGTATGAAATATGTATGTCTATATGTGCCGTGAATATACACATGTATGAGGCAAAACGTTTTCTGGAAATGTGAAAAAGAATTTCCCTAAAGGGACAATAAATATATACTACTACTACTACTTTAAAGTAATGTAATTCTCTGGTTTTACCCAAGTTTCTGTCAAACACAGCACATCTAGGTTATAGTCTGTAATCATATCATTAACAATAAGTGCTTTTGTAGTAAGGGATTGAATATTCAGCAACCCAAGCTTTATTATTTTGTTCATCTGCATTGTATTTGTTTTTTTATTTGTTGAACATCAATCAAATTTTTACCCTTAAATGGGTTTGGGAGTTGTTTTGTATTTCCTAGTTCGGGGAACAGACACAGTCTCTATATGATAATATCTACAACCCCAAATCAGAAAAAGTTGGGGCATTTTGTAAAATGCAATAAAATCAAGAATCTGTGATTTCTTCATTCTATTTAACCTTTTATTAACTGACAAAAGTACAAAGAAAAGTTTTCCAATCTTTTCACTGACCAACATAATTGTATTTTGTAAATATGAACAAATTTTGATTTTGATGGCTGCAACACACCCCAAAAAAGTTGGGACAGAGACCAAAATAAAAGTGAAAAGATTGTCCAAATTAGATTATCCAACTATTTTGAAACAGTCCACAATGAGCAGGTGAATTGGTAATAGTTGAGGGTATCATGTTTGGGTGTAAAAGTGCTTCTCAGTCTTTTTAAACAAAGATGGGTCATGGCTCATCACTTTGTCCCAAATATCATGAGAGAATTGTCAAACAATTAAAAAATCCCATTTCTCAATGTAAGATTGCAAAGAATTTATGCCTTTCATCATCTTCCATACATAATATTGTCACAAGATTTAGGGAATCCAGAGAAATCTCAGTCTGTGTTGGGTAAGGCAGTAGACCTCTGTTGAATGTGTGTGACCTTTGAGCCCTCAGATGGCATTGCACAAGATACTATCATGCTAATCCGTTAAATACAGCCACATGTGCTCAGGAGTAATTTGGAAAACCGTTTTCACTGAACACAGTCTGACGCTGCATCAAGAACTGCCACTTGAATCTCTTGTTACGCAAGGAGAAAGCTTTACATCAGTTCTATGTGGAGATGCCGGCGAGTTCTCTGAGCCTGAGCTCATCTTAGATGGTCTAGAAGAAAGTGGAAATGTCTGCTGTGGTCAGATGAGTCCATGTTTCAGCTTGTTTTTGGGAGAAAATGGACATCGAGTTCTCAGTCCCAAAGACGAAAGGGACCAGTTCCCACATGTGCACCAGTTTGTTGATGGATATACTCTTGTTAATGCTGATGGTGAAGACTTACAGTTGAAACATTGAAACACACTCAAACTGAGTAGCGTATGACTGAGAAACTTACAGCTTGAGTCGTCCTTGCAATGGAGGTTCAGGTTGAATAACGTCCCGGGTTACGTATGTAACCCCAGTTACCCGAAGGGACGGACGCTGCGTGTAATCGCAGTGGTGACGCCCTCCAGCGTAACGCGTCTGAAGCATGAATGAAATCAGTAAATGGAGAGATGGAGCGTCATTGTTATAAGGTGAGAGAAAACCCAACAGCGAATCACAGTCAAAGTGTCTTTAATTCAATCAAATGAGGAAGCCGCCAGCAACAGAAATGATCTTGTAGGAAAATGTACAACAAAAGCAGCCGGTACGAGGGCCAGATTAACATTAACAGAAAGAATCCTCCTTGGGAGTGCGTGTGTGGCAGACAGCAAGGATTAAGCAGCAAGGCGGCGGCTATCCTCTGGTCACTCGGGAAACACACGATTGATGGTCAACGGGAAACAGTAGCAGTTCAGGCAGCATAGGTACTGAATAGATACAGAGAGCAGATTTAGCACAAATGACAAAAGTACTTGCAACTGATGATTCCCAGTAGGACTGTTCAGGACCAGACAGGACAGGACAGGACAGGACAGAAAACGGACTGATGGAGGAAAAATCTGTGAAACTCCTTTCATCAGAGGTTAACAAACAATCTGACAAAAGACAGGGAAAAGAGAGGAAAGAAGTAGCAAGCGCAATCAGAGAAAAGAGAGAACAGGTGCGGGGAATCTAGAGAGAAGCAGAAGGGAACAAGGAACAGCTGGAGAGAGAGTAATTGCGAGTACAATACCGTGTGTGACCAGGAGAGGGAGGAAGAGGAAAGAGAAAGAGACTGGATCATAACAGTCATAGACAAACGTGCAGGCCTGAGGGCATCGGGAAAGACAGGGCACCGTGTTTTTGTGCAGTGAACTCAAGTCTTCCACGATGGGGACCACCCTCAGAGTCCTGACGTTCAGCACGTCAGGATTTTTTCGACGCGGCCTTCTTGGCGATAATGACTGTCCTCAGATCAGCCCTACCCCGAGAAGGTCGCGCCGGAGAGCGCCCCGCCTCGTCCCTCCAGTTTCTCTGCGGGGGGGCACGAGACGCGACACTCCGTTTCTGCTGCGCTCTTTTTGAAGTACTCGGCGGCTGGGACTGCCCTTGCTCAGCAGCCCCAGCGACACGCACTTTAAGGGGCATAAATTTCTGAAAGCAGCCGCCTGTTTCTTCTCTTCCTGGAACCTCTCCGTGACAGAGTGAAGAGCGTCACCGAAGAGGCCCGCAGGCGAAACTGGAGCATTTAAAAGGAGAGTCTTATCTTTCTCCTTCATAGAGGTCTGACTCAACCACAAGTGTCTCTCTGTGTCCACCATGGCTGCCATTGACAGGCCGATAGATTTAGCGGTCTCCTTGGTGGCCCGGAGAGTGAGATCAGCAGTCTGCCTGAGCTCATTAATCATATCCATAGAAATTTCACCCCCCTCACAAGCATCTTTAAGCAGGTCAGCCTGATAAGCCTGCACAATGGCCATAGTGTGTAGACATGCAGCCGCCTGACCCGCCGCCGAGTAAGCCTTCCCCACTAACACAGAAGTATATATATATATATATTTTTTTAGTGGCTTAGAGGGCAGAGCCGGTGCTTTAAGTGAAGATGACGAAGCAGGAGAGAGATAGCTAGCGAGCGTCTCCTCTGCCTTCGGCATGGTCACGTACCCTGAAGCTTTGCACCAAAAATGTTTCCACATGACTGGATGACAGCATTAGACTGGTAAGTATAAATTCTATTTGAAACAGGTCTAACCCAGGTCTTTGAAACCTCAGAGTGAAGATCTGGGAAGAATGGTAAGCACCGGCGAGAAGGCCGAGGATGTGCAGATAGAAGTCTATCATCTAATTTGCTTTTATTTCTAGACTCCTGCCTATCAGTTGGCCACTCGATGCTGAGCTTTTCAACAGCCCGAGATAACACATCTATCAGCCCCTGTTCAGCAGTATGCTGGAGTGACGAGTCAGTTTCTTCTGATGCAAAACTTTCGACATCGAGCTCCTCAGAACTGGATAATCTAAGTTCAACATTATGTGCCTCGACCCGGGCAGAAGTAACCGCCGCAGCGCGTGCTTCCAGAGCCGGGTGAGAGGCACTAGATCTCGCTGGAGATAGCTGAGATAGGGCGGAGCCCGTCCAACGTCGCCAGTGAGATCCATCAGCGAGCCCCAAGACAAGCGCCGCCGCTCTGCCTCAACAGAAGCGGGACCCGAGCCTCGGGGAGCTCGCAGCAAACCACTGTCCTAGAAGAGCGATCGCCGCGAGCGCAGAGTTCTCAAGGGAAAACGCTCGCAATGCTCACAATCGACCCCCTCGAGAGCCGACTGGGCATGCTGCAATCCCAAACAAGCAACACACAGCTGATGTGTATCCCCACCCGTGATGTATCGTGTACAGGGGGAAACACACTTTCTATATTGCTCGCTCGTCACTTTGACACTCATATTGTTTTTTTATATATATATATATATATATATATATATATAGTGAGAAACTCCTGTCTAAACAGACAAACACAATCGCTAGATTTCAGACACACACAGAGCTTGCTGAAGTAACAAAAAGCTGGCGTATTGTGTGCTCAGGGGATATTTATAGCTTCCTGGTCGATGACGTTACTCGCTATGACGCTCCATCTCTCCATTGACTGATTTCATTCATGCTTCAGACGCGTTACGCTGGAGGGCGTTCCCACTGCGATTACACGCAGCAGTAGTCCCTGAAGGGGAACTATAGTTCTTCCAATCTTTCATAATCAGACTCATGCTTAGATAGTGATACACGGTAGACCAATCACAACAGACCGGGCCATCTGGCCAATCAGAGCAGAGTAGGCTCTTTGAAAGTCGGGATTCAGAGAGACTGATTCATCATCAAAACTAATTTTAGTAGCAAAATTTTCTGCAGCGTTAATGAAAGATCATTTCAGGTAAAAGGGAAGCAAAACATTCTGCAGATGATATTTAATCTTTTATCTGCTGGCTTTATTTCTGCAACAGCTTCAAGTTCTTTCTACACTTTCATGTTCTATAGAGTTTCAAGTTTATTTTCAAGTTCCGTTTACTGCGCCTACATTGAGACTTTTCTAGCGATTCATAGTTTAAATACATATAATTTGTGCCGTCATTGATTGAAAAATCTGTATGCTTATACCAGTACTTGTAACAGTATAGAAAGAACACAAAGTAACCCCATTTTTATGTGGTGTATATCTACATAACGGTGCAACTGGTAAAACGAGTGCGCTTGTGTTCCAGCGACCCGGGTTCAAATCCAGTCCGTAGTGGTTCCTACATTCAATGTATATATCTGTTACCATTGTCTTACTGATGTTCTCTGGATAAGTGTGTTACTGGTATACTTGGGGGTGTCAGTAAAAGAAAATTCTTAAGCTGTGCTATTATTTATAAAGATTACTTTATTGTAGCCTATTTGAAATACACTATAATGATTCCATTAGCACACATCAAGTTTACTTGTAGTGCCATTGCAATGTATTTTAAAATCACTAAAAGTTTGTTATCAGTATAATAAAAGCGTCAGCTAAATGAATAAATAATATTAATGTATGGTCAACTGTCACAGATCACCCTAGCCACCATCCTCTTCTCTACACTTCTCAGCATCCCGCCTGATCCGCACCTGCACATCATCTACAATCACTCACACCTCCACCTCATCATCACCCTCATCACTGCCACTATAAAGGCACACTCCTCACCACAGTTCCTTGTTCGTTTGTGTTATGTGGACTCATCCCCCTGTCTCCAGTGCCTTCCTTGATCAGCCTTTGGACTTTCCCTACCTGCTCATCTCATTCTTGCACCTTTATTATCAATAAACTCACTGTTCACCATCATTCTTCCTCTCCTGTGTCTGCATCCGTAACAGAAGGTCGGACCAAAACTTAAGAAATGGAAGAAGGGAGTTTTTGGGCGGATGTATTGGCTCGCACTCAGGCCCAGCAACAGATACAGGCTCAGGAAAAGATACAGCCTCAGGAACAGATACAGGGACATGTCTTGGAACAGTTCTTGGAGCAGGAACAGGTTGAGGAACAGGCTCTGACATGGCGGCGGCCATCCTTGGTGGAGACGAGGGCTCAGGCGTGGTGGCGACCATCTTTCCCGGAGATGAGGGCTCAGACGTGGCGGCAGCCATCTTGGCCGGAGACGAGGGCTCAGGCATGGTGTGAAGCTCAGGCTTGACAGGCATGACGTGAAGAAGCTCAGGCTTGACAGGCATGACGTGAAGAAGCTCAGGCTTGACAGGCATGACGTGAAGAAGCTCTGGCTTGACAGGTATGATGTGAAGAAGCTCAGGCTTGACAGGCATGACGTGAAGAAGCTCTGGCTTGACAGGCATGACATGAAGAAGCTCTGGCTTGACAGGCATGATGTGAAGAAGCTCAGGCTTGACAGGCACTGAACTGATAATGACAGTGAAGATGACACGTGACATGTGATGACAGGCAGACATGTCCAAATGAAAACAAACTAAACCAAACACCACTGTGATAGTGACAACATATCCCATAGGTGGGGTACATTGTAACATGACCATATGATGGCTTAAAATGTTATCTGTTCTAATAAAAAAAATATACAAGACAAACTAAACTATTTTGTCAATAAAAATACAATTATTAACTTTTTTATATAAAATACTGGCATTTTTTAATAATTAAAAATAAAGTTATTTTTGAGTTTGACAACAAACACACCAAAAAACACTCCTATACAGTATAGTTAAAAAAAAAAAATTAATCATAATAATTATTCTGAACATTGACTCTCTATATTCACATTTTTCTTATGGTTTCTCAATAGAATTCATAAAAGTATAGAATCGAATTCCATAGTTCTATTAGAGGCACATTGTAACGCAGTGTAACAACATGCCCCAGCTGCGCAACTGTGATTTAAACCCTGCTAGTGTATTCTGCTGGTTATATTAGCATTAAACAACTATTTCAACTGTTAAATAATAGATATACGATTAAAATAATATCAGATTTGTCTCATTTTAAATAAACACAAAAAACAGAAATGAAAATGTAACTTAAGAAATGTACTTTTATTATGGTTACAATTTTCATTGATATCTTCCAAAGATTTTTTCATTTTGGCGCAATTTTACTCTATATAGTGTTGAAATGGCAACTTGTAAATACACTAAGTTTTATCATGCTAGCATGTGTGGAAAGTTTTAAACCATGTGTGCTACAACTAGCCCCTCATTAGGTTGTGCCCCGCTCACTTGCCATTTTAAAAAATATTATATTCTGGCTTCATGTAGATTTTTTTATCAACACTTGGTTGTGAGTAAGTTTCATAAAAAAAGTAGAATCATCATTTAAACAAAAAACTTAGATAATTGCATTTTTGTCAAAAACTATGCCTGGTTCAGATTCAGAATTATGATCAAAACACTGAAGGAGTAGATAGCGCCCTAATGTTACCGAATATTACTAAGATTCACAGTCATTTCCTCTTCTTGGGTTCGACATTTCATTCGGTAACATTAGGCAGTTTGGATTTATGATGTTTAATGTTTGATAATTTTGTTGTTTTACATTTGCATTAGCAATCTTCTATCACTTGTTTCTGTTTCTTCTTTAGTTTTGATCTGGAGATTCTGTACTAGAAGATGTGTAATAGTGCCCCCTACCGTATAACAGTGAAAACATGGATAGCTGGAAAATTGGTCAGTGATGGGGAAAGAGTAAAGTAGATTTGAAGTAAATATAAATAAAATATTTCCGTCCTTTGGATGAGATGTTAAACTGAGAAATGTAGTCATTAAAAATCCCAGGTTGTCCTTCGAAAAAATGCAGGGGTTTAACCTGGCCAAATTTACCCTTGGCCTCTGTCCATCATGGCCTTCTAATCATCCCCATATATACATATACTGATTGGCTTCATCACTGTCTCCTCTCCACCAGTAAGCTGGTGTGTGGTGGGCGTTCTGGTGCAGTATGGCTGCCGTCCGTGAGGAGGTGGTGGTTTTGGTGGTGGTTGAGGAGCTTCCCCCTTCCATATGTAAAGCGCTTTGAGTACCCAGAAAAAGCGCTATATAAATGTGATGAATTATTATTATTATTAATAAATTCCTTTGTACAGTACCATTAGACTGGCCTAAACAAAAACATTCCGATACTCAGATTTAGGAACATATCATGTCAGTTTACTACTATGTAAGTACATAGTTTGTAAAACTATGTGAAAAAAGTAATAGGCTACTCAATCAAAAGATTAAACACAACTACAAGCAAAGTAGTTAGAAAAATTAGAAAAACATTCATTATTATTATTAAAGTTGCAGTAGGGAGTTTTGAGAAAATGTTGACTTAGCCTGAAAATTTGAACAAGCACAACTTACAGGTCCAACCCCCTTGCTCTCTGCTGCGCTACAGCCCTCCCTCCACAGCTCCTCCCCCACAGCGGAGCCTGCCGTGAACGCGCAGGCTAGTAAACAGGACCACCGATGACGGCGGATTATAAACAGTTATGGAACATTCACTAATAGGGACAAAACATAAACAATATGACTATGACCTGCCTATGACTATGACTATATTGACTATGGCCTGCCCGTACTTTGACTACAAACTTGGTCCTCAAATCATTATGTATTTTGCAATACATTTAACTTTATAACGTTGCACTCTTTTTATAAGTTATAAATAGCTAGTAAGATAACGTTAAAGGATTAGTTCACTTTTAAAAAAACTTTTGCTGATAATTTACTCACCCCCATGCCATCCAAGATGTCCATGTCTTTCTTTCTTCAGTCGAAAAGAAATGAAGGTTTTTGATGAAAACATTCCAGGCTTTTTCTTCATATAATGGACTTCAATAGGACACAAACGTTTCAAGAACTAAACGACAGTTTCAGTGCAGCTTCAAAGGGCTTTAAACGATACCAGACGATGAATAAGGGTCTTATCTAGCGAAACGATCGGTCATTTCAAAAATAAATACAAAACTTTAAGTTTTATAAGCACAAATGCTCGCCTTGCTCTGTTCTGTGATGCACGTTCGTAATCCTGTTCGAACTCGTTCATCAAAATGAACAAATCTTTTTTCGAGTCATTTCGTTCGTTGAATGAACGAAATGACTCGAAAAAAGATTCGTTCATTTGGATGAACGAGTTCGAACAGGAGAGTCAAGAACACGGTACGCGCTCGCACTGTGCAAGAGAGGGGTGATCAGCGCGTACACGAGCGTGATTGACACTGCTAAGACATTCCTCCTGGCTCTGATTGGTTGTTTCTGACCAGGAGCGGTGTATTTCTGCAAATGGCAATAGGACCACAGGAAGGAGCCAGAGGAGCTTGATTTTTTCCACAGATTATCTGTCTCATATTCTACTGTCAGGACATAATGACAGTTTTAACAAATATTTGTTTACAAAAGTGACCTACTGGAGCTTTAATGTTGAAAACAGTTGTGTTGTCAAGATTTTGGTCTTGTCTCTGTCACGTTTTGGTTTGTTCATGTCATGTTCCATGTCTGTTATGTGTAGGGATGGGAATTGATAAGATTTTATCAATATCAATGCCACTAACGATTCTGCTTATCGATCCGATTCTTTAACGATTCTCTTATCGATTCCTGATAGCACTGTGTGGGAAAAAGTAGTCTTTTTCGGGGGGGAAAACAAGTCGTTTTAATGCTTACACTTGACTAAGCAAACTGTACTTTTTATGTAATTTCTGTAATAAATGGAACCTTATTGTAAAGTGTTACCGATTAGTTATACACCGATTAAACGTCCCGTGAGTTCAGTGTTGGAAAGATCAGTTGTTTTAACCATTCATTAAAACGAATCGGTTCAAATGACTCATTAGTTCGCGAATTGGACGTGTCATTATCGGACGTGTGCGCGTTGTGTGATTATCCCGCCAGTTGGGACATCCCACAAGATGTGTGTCATCACAGAAAACATTTCATCACTGGATCGTTTTTTTTCGTTTATTTGAAGTGTGATTATGTCAGCTGAATGTGCGGAAGACTTTTCAGAGAAGATAAGGCAACGTATTTTAGCACAATTCACACCCAGCGGCAATTCAGGAAAAACAAATCTCCGAATGCTCCACATAAAACTTTAGTCTCCCTACCTTACCATCGTGTCGTTTATTTTGATTAATATGTGCGAGGGAGAGAGGAAGACAGCGCTTAGTTTTGAGACGGTGAAGCCTACTTTCGCCTTGCTCCGAAGAGAGAGAGAGTGCGTGCGTGCGACCGGGGCTCTCTCTCTCTCTCTCTCTCTCTGCTCGATCAGTTTAACATGCGCCCTGTCACAAGCGCAGCGGTTCATCTACATTACCAGAGAGAGACAATTTTACTCACTGATCAAATAAGACTTTGCAGGACAAAGATTATTTTTGGACGCGGTGCTATGGTGCTTGATAAAGGACAAAAGGGACAGTTGTGAGTTCACGGTCTGTACATACTATGGCTGACTCAGAGCAGGAGCATCGATAAGAGGACTCGTTAACGTCGAGGGCATACAATATCGATGGATCGTAACATTTAGAACCGGTTCTCGAGTGGAATCGGTTTTCGATTCCCATCCCTAGTTATGTGATTCCCTGTTTGTCATTTGATCCTGCCATGTGTCTTGTCATTGGTTTATCGTCTGTTCATTGTTCACAGGTGTCCCTTGTCTTGTCATTAGTCTGTATATTTAAGCCCTCATGTTTGCCATGTGTCCTTGTCTAGTTTTGTTATCTGTAACCACTGTTTGGTAAGCTAATGTCCCTGTCTTTAAGTTCATGCCACGCTATGTTTTTGTTTTGAGTTCATGACACGCTATGTTTTTGTTTTGAGTTCATGCCATGCCACGCCATGCTTTTGTTTTATGTTTGCTTTTGTTTATAGTTAAACTGCTCTTGGGTTCTAACTACAACTTGCTTCAAGTGGATCCTTACATGTGTATAAATATTTTTTCAGGATTCTTTGATGAATAGAAAGTTCAAAAGAACAGCATTTATTTCAAATATAATCTTTTGCAAAATTATAAATCTTTACTGTAACTTACTGTAACTTACCCCCCCCCCCCCCCACCCCACCCAAGAAAATTGTCTTACTGATACCAAACTTTTGAATGGTAGTGTTTAATGTTACAAAAGCTTTCTATTTCAGATAAATTCTATGTCTGAATTCTGTTCTTTTGAACTTTCTATTCATCAAAGATTCCTGAAAAAGAAAATGTAAATAACTGTTCCCTATCGTATGGAACTCAACACTGCGTTGTTGGGGGTGGTGAGGGGTGGTGATGGCGCAATGGATAAGACACATGCCTTCGGTGTGAGACACCCGGGTTCGAATCCACTGTGAGACACCATTGTGTCCCTGAGCAAGACACTTAACCCCTAGTTGCTCCAGAGGCGTGCGACCTCTGACATATATAGCAATTGTAAGTCGCTTTGGATAAAAGCGTCAGCTAAATGAATAAATGTAAATGTTGTTGAAAACGACTCTTTGGGGACGCTCCCTTAGCGTGCGCCTCTGAAGTATGAATGAAACTAATCCTAATTGGTGTTGCATCATGATGTGACGGCATAACCGGATGCATAAAAGTGACGCCGGCACACACACACATTAGCTTTCGCTCTTCAGCAAACGCTCTCTGTTGTTGCTTATTTGGTGTTGTCTGTCTGATCTCAGTATTATATTATCATGGTGTGTGAGCAATATACCAAGTGTGTGCACCCCTGCCCTAGATTTATCATGGGTGGGGACACGCATCAGTTGTGTGTATATTGTTTGGGAACGCAGCACGCACAGGCAGCTCTCGTGGGTGCTGCCTGTGATCACTGTGAAGCGCTCCCTCTACGAGTGCTGCTGTCCCACTTGGCTGTCTTTAATGATGACGGCCAAGCTCGCGACTCGCGGCTCGGATTCCGCGTCCGTTGAGCGTTAGCTTAGATCGTGGGGATCGCAGAAAGATCTTGCGGATGAGAAAGAGACTGCTGAGGCACTTTCTCGTTCATAATCCGCAGATTCTATAACTCCCGCTCACGGCGCAGAAGCCCACGCTGTGGCTTCTTCTGCTCGTGACGAGTGCCCAATGCTCGAGTTATCCGCTTCCGCGGAAGTGGATGTGCTCAGCATCGGGAGTGAGGAACATGAGTCACACTCGCCGGCTCATGTTCCCGATTATGAGGAGCTGATGGAGGTTGTGACGCGTGCTGTGGCCAGACTTAACATAGGCTGGCCACAAAATAAGCCGGATGATCCTTGTCAAAGCAAGCTAGACGAGAGATTCCTGCAGCTCCGTTCGCAACCTCAGCACCGTTCGCAACCTCAGCGCCGGGGCTTGCTGTTTTTCCGGATCTTCATAAAGAGATCGCTAGATCCTAGGAAAAACCCCACTCGTATCTCATCACCTACAGTATGTGATTATAGTAATGTGGTGGGTGCGAGAGAGGTGGGTTATGGCAAGATGCCGCAGATGGAGGAAGCTTTAGCGAGCTATCTTTCTCCTGAAGCGGCATCTTCACTTAAAGCCCTGGCACTGTCCAGCAAACCATGCAGAGACACTTCTGCACTGGTTGGTCGGGCTTATATGGCGGCTGGTTGGGCTGGTGCGTGCCTGCGCTCAATGGCGATTTTGCAGGCGTACCAGGCCGATCTCCTAAAAGATCTAGATGAGGGCGAGGGACCAACTACTGCTGACATTGCGGAGTTGAGAAGAGCCACAGATTTGTCTCTCCGGGCCACTAAAGAGACGGCACGCGCTATCGGCCGTTCTATGTCAGCTATGGTGGCCACGGAGAGACATCTGTGGCTGAATTTGTCTGGTATAAAGAATAGAGACAAATCTTTTTTGTTGGACGCTCCGCTATTGCCTTCTGGCCTGTTCGGCGACGCAGTTAATACTGTCGTCCTCCCTGCCGGTCCTCCTGCTCTGTGGTCAACGCAAGGACATGTACCTCTCGGAACTAAAAGCGACACGAGATAGAATCTCATTGTAGAATACTTGCTGTTGGCCGACAGCGTTAAGGTTTTACCGTTCTTGATGTTTAACTGTTTATTAGCGAGTTTATTGACTGTTTATTTATTTAAAGTCAAGCGTTTTGTTTAATTAGCAATGGCAAATTACAACATAAATTTGCTACATTTCTGTAGAGCCGCTGCACAGACAACAAAACTGATAAAGGAAGATTGTCAGCCGATCGCGTCAGAAAATGAAAATGAAGAAGCTTGTCTTTAGTCTGCTAAATTATTGTATAAAAAAACACTTAAATTAGGCTACTTACATTTGAAACCCCATCGAACATTTCAAGGTTTAAATAAAGTGTCGGGACAGTTTTTTAAAAAAAATTAAAACAGCTGCATCGAGTTAGAGTTTATTTCCTTTGCGATGCAAAATAAGAAACACCAAATCTTATTCTTGCGACATTTTAAATTTGTATTGCCCAAGGAATTGCAGCTAAATTAAACAATTAAAACAGTACAAAAAGAAAATAGTGCAAAGCAACATAAATTAAAAACATGCGTTTTTCTTTGCCTCTCTCTCGTGCGCTGGATCTCTTTTTAGCAAGTTTATTTAGTATCTCTTGCTGCGCGCGCCGGGTCTCTCTCGAAATTAAACATTTCAGGGTAAAAACACATCATACAGCTGATACGCCAGAGTTTTAGAACTAGACAAATCTTCTGCATTAGCCTAAATATAAAATTTCACTACAGTAGTCCATGTTTGAACGGCTTTGAACCCTTGTCATCTTAATGTTCCAACCGTAAGTTCTACCACTCGGCCATGTCTTAACTCACTGAGAAATGCCCAAACGTTTGTTTCTCCAGTGTGTGTTCGCTCACATGAGCGAGAAAACGTTTTGTCGTTAGCCTATTGTGAGTGTAGGCCTACTTTACATGAAAAAAAAGACCTTTTACAGTTTTAAAAGATGATTTTATTTTAGCTGTTATGAGAAAAATAAATTTAAGTGAACGCGCCGCCGCGTTTGTCAAACTCTAGCTAAGTCTAATCCAATGCATAAAACCTGATTTTAGAATACGCACTCGGCGTGGTGTGTCAAAATACCTAATTATAAACTTCAATATTTCGTTCAAAACCACCTCAAAACACTTTGTGACATTTTAAAAGCCGTGAATCAATGTATTAAGGCCACTGGAACCAGGATCGTAACTGAAACGCGCTGCATGTTATCTCTCAAAAGGAGCAGAAGTGCTGGTTCAGATTTTATTGTTTGTTTAAACGTGCGTGTTGCAGATTTAAAAAAAAAAATATTTGATATGGTCTATTTAGGCTAATTATATCATTGATTACTGTGGAGGGGGGAAATCCGCCACCGGCAAATCGCACCTTGCTTAGCTTAGGTTATGTTTTTAAAACTTCTTTCTGCATGGAACCCCATGAAGTTTTATTTTCAATTTTTTTAACAGAACTGCTTTTGAAGACGTGAACTCAGTTAATCTGTTGGATGAGATTTGTTCCTTAGTGTAAAATGGAAATGCATAGTAATTTTATAAATACCATGTTTATTCGGGATTTGAGTGTCATCAAAATGATTGAAACCTAAGTTCTACCACTCAACCACAAGTTTTCTCACTGAGCCCAGAAGTTCGGTTCTTCAGCAGTCAGTGCGCGCGCACGCGAGAGAAGAGCTCTTCAATCATCTCATTCCTCAATAGTTCAGCGTCATTGATTGCACCCAATTTATTTTCACTATTTTAGTGAAAGGCCTATTTTAACTTTTGATTCATGAAATGTTCTGCTCTAAAAGTTTGCTATATTCTATTTAAAATGTAGGCTACTTCTACATAATTACGTTTTGCTTTTGCTAAATGTCCCTTTGCGCCACCTGGTGGTCATTTCGTGAACGACTTTGAAATGCGACTGGTTTATTTTTGCCGCCATGGATTTGCCGCGGCAGTTGTCGTGGCGGTAATAGGCATTCTGGTTGTCCACCAACTGTAATTCCTCTGGGCCTTCTACACATGAGGCCCCTTCAGTGGTGGCTGAAAGCCAAGGGGTTTTCCCCGATGGGGAATCCATTCCGTATGATCAGAGTAACACGCAGATGCCTTCGTTCTCTATTAATATGGAAGAAACCTTGGTTCCTGTCCCAAGGGCCAGTGTTAGGAGCATCATGTCGCCGGAAGACCGTTTCGACAGATGCCTCCCTCACTGGCTGGGGCGCGGTCATGGATGGCCGCTTTGCCAGGGGTCTGTTGCAGGACCATCATCACTCTTGGCATATAAATTGCCTGGAGATGTTGGCTGTGTTCAGGGCTCTGAGGAGCTTCCTCCCAGACATCAAGGGTTACCACGTCCTAGTACGTTCAGACAATACATCACTGGTAGCTTATCTGAACCAACAAGGGGGACTCAGATCGCGCCCTCTATCCAGATTGGTGCATCAGATTATCCTATGGTCCCAAGGGAAACTATTGTCTATCAGAGCAATGTACGTTCCGGGGGTTCAGAATCAGGGAGCAGACATCCTGTCGAGGCAGGGGCTGAGGCCCGGGGAATGCAGACTTCACCCGGATGTGGTGAAGTTGATATGGGAGAGGTTTGGACCAATGGAAATGGATCTGTTTGTGTCTCGAGAGACGTCCCACTGTCCACTTTGGTTCTCCCTCACACATCCAGCCCCACTGGGGTTGGATGCCATGGTACAGGCCTGGCCGAGGCTACACCTGTATGCTTTTCCCCCGATCGCTCTGCTTCCGGGAGTCTTGGAGAGGGTCCGTCAGGAGGGCACCAGTCTACTTCTGGTAGCCCCAATGTGGCCGGTCCGAGTATGGTTTTTTAGAAATAATATCACTCCTGATAGCTCCGCCGTGGCAGGTTCCTCTGAGGAGGGATCTGTTGTCTCAGGTGGAGGGCACAATATTCCACCCTCGCCCAGAGCTGTGGAAACTGTGGGTCTGGCCCCTGAGGGGGTCCAGTACCTGAATTCTGGTCTATCAGCTGGGGTGGTTTATACCATACTTAGCTCTAGGGCTCCATCCACTAGGAGATTATATGCTCTTAAGTGGAATGTGTTTTCCACTTGGTGTAGAGAACATGAATTAGATCCAGTTAACTGCCCGGTGGCTTCAGTTCTGGAGTTTCTTCAAAATCGTTTCTCCGCGGGTTCTCCCCTTCCACACTTAAAGTGTACGTGGCTGCCATTGTGGTGGGCCTCTGGGGAGGCACCAGCTGGTCATTTGTTTTCTCCGTGGTATATGTAGGATCAGACCGACAACCAGGTCCAGGGTTCCTGTCTCGGACCTGGCAGTGGTTCTCGAAGGGTTATCCCTGTCCCCCTTTGAACCCCTTCAGTCGGCTTCGCTCAAGGACCTGACGTTCAAGATGGCTTTTCTCTTGGCTATTACCTCTTTAAAGAGGGTGGGAGATCTTCAAGCCCTGGCAGTAACGCCAGCCTGCTTGGAGTTTGCCCCTGGGGGAGTTAAGGCTATCTTGCACCCTAGGCCTGGCTTTGTGCCTAAGGTGCCTTCCATCATGGCGCGGTCTATGGTCCTGCAGGCATTTCATCCTCCACCTCATGTGTCGGCAGAAGAAGAGAGGCTCCATTTGCTCTGCCCTGTCAGAGCTTTGAGCATTTACCTCGAGAAGTCCACTTCTTGGAGGAGGTCGGACCAACTGTTAGTGTGTTTTGGGTCACCTAAGAAGGGGCTCCCTGCATCCAAACAAACCATTAGTAATTGGATTGTTCAGGCAATTGCCTCGGCCTACCAGGTGCGCAATTTGCTTTCACCTTTGGCCGTAAGGGCTCATTCTACTAGAGGCGTGGCGTCCTCTAGGGCCCTCCTCTTGGGAGTGCCCCTCGAGGAGATCTGTGAGGCAGCTGGTTGGGCTATCCCGCTCATTTTTATCAGGTTTTATAGTCTGCACCTCCCTAGTACGCCTGGGGCACGTGTGCTCTTGTCCTAGCTTAGTGCCTAAGATCAGTTTCACTCTAGGGCAGGCCTTTTTCGGTGTGTGGCCTAGTGGGCATTCGTTCCCCAAAGAGTCGTTTTCAACGACGCAGTGTTGAGTTCCCTACGATGGGGAACGTCTCGGGTTACGACTGTAACCCCTGTTCCCTGAGGAGGGAACGAGACACTGCGTTGTCTTGCCCCCCCCCACCCCCCCCCCCCCACCCCCCCGATGCCTAGGAGTGGCTTGCTTCATCACTAGGCTAATGTGTGTGTGTGCCGGCGTCACTTTATGCATCCGGTTATGCCGTCACATGTTACGTCATAACGCAACACCAATCAGGATTGGATTAGTTTCATTCATACTTCAGAGGCGCATGCTAAGGGAGCATCCCCAAAGAGTCGTTTTCAACGACGCAGTGTCTTGTTCCCTCCTCAGGGAACAGGGGTTACAGTCGTAACCCAAGACGTTTATAGATAATAATCAGAAAGGTTTCTTGAGCAGCAAATCATCATATTAGAATGATTTCTGAAGGATCATGTGAGACTGGAGTATGATGCTGAAAATTCAGCTTTGATCACAGGAATAAATTACACGTTACTATATAATCATATAGAAAACAGCTGTTTTAAATTGTAATAATTTCACAATATTACTGTTTTTGTTTTGTGTTTTTTTTAATCAACTAAATGCAACCTTGTTTAGCAGAATAGCTTATTGTCCAGGCCTAAATAAAAAATATATAAGAATTTAAATTTTTGAAAGAACTATTCCTTGTGGTTGTGAGTGTTGTAGTAGGCCCTTACTAATAGATTGTTTTGTAACTTGTGTTTTTATAGTACCGTATGTAAGCCACGCTTCCCACGCACAGCAGACCCTCCTCCTGCTTTCTCCTCTGCCTTGGCTCTGGGGGGAGGGCTGAGTGAACTTGATCACTTACTACAGGAGCTTAATGCCACACAGTTCAACATCGCAGGTGAGTGCTGATTTCTTAGTAACTTGTTACTAAAAGTTGTTCACTGATTATGTGCAAGAACAGAATATAACCCTGCAAGCCCATGACAGTCATTGGCCCAGTCCTTAAAGGGTTGGTTCACACATAAATGAAAATTCTGTCAGTAATTACTCAACCTCATGTTGTGCCAACCCCATAAGACTATCGTTCATCTTCGGAACAGAAATTAAGATATTCTTGGTGAAATCTGAGAGAGCTGGTTCACTCCTCCATAGGCTGCAAGGTAATTTCGTCTGCCAGCCCAGAAAAGTTAGTAAAGACATTGTTACAATAGTCCAAGTGACTACAGTGGCTCAACCTTAAGTGTATCAAGAGACTAGAATACTTTTTGTGTACAAAAATACAAATATAAAGACTTTATTCAACTATTCATTTTCTTTTGTGTGGGCCTCTGAGCCTCTGAGAAGATGGCACTCACGATCATTTGATGGGAAAGTGTGAAAGGTAAGCCATTCATTTTGTGGCATTGGTAGGGCACTTTTACGTTTTCTCGTTGGTTTTTCACGAGTTGGACATCCAGGAAATGCACACTTTAGTACCATTTTAAACACTACATCAAGACCCATCTGCGTCATCTTGTCAATTCTCGTGCATGCGTTGTGGCGCTCTTTTGTGAACTCACGTCAGAGGCCCACACAGAAGAAAATGATCAGTTGAATAAAGTCGTTACTTTTCTTCTTTTTTTTACGACAAAAAGTATTCTCGTCACTTGATAAACTTAAGGTTGAGCCACTTTAGTCACTTGGACTATTTTAACGATGTCTTTACTAACTTTTCTGGGCTGGCAGACGAAATTACCTTGCAGCCTATGGAGGAGTGAGCCAGCTCTCAGATCTCATCAAGAATATCTTAATTTGTGTTCCGAAGATGAACGATAGTCTTATGGGGTTGGAACAACATGAGGGTGAGTAATTACTGACAGGATTTTCATTTTAGGGTGAACTAACTCTTTAATGTGTCCTACCTTTAATTTACAAAAAGAAAGTAGCTGTGCATAGTATACAAATTATCTGGAAAATACACATGATCAGTTAAATTTGCTTGCGCAAAACTGACTGCAGACTGCCAAAAGTTGGGTTCAAATGCAAAATAAGAACATTTTTGTGGCAAGGGTGGCGTGGTTAGGCGAAGTCTGTAACGGGAGAGAGAGAAAGGAGATGAGCGGTGCGTAAATAGGTCAAGTGCAAATGACGAACACCTGTGTCTTGGATCACTCGATACAACTTATCTTTTAAAATAGCAAAATAAGGGTATTGAAGTGGTCGATCTGGTTGGAGAAGCTTTCCGTCGATAGTACGGACCTGTTCAAAGGCATTTTTGAGCGTTTCGTCCTGGGACTGTTCCAGGGGGAAATCATTGCGCTCTGTAAGGATTCTCCTTTCAAGAGCCCTCCGTTCTCCTGGCTGAACTCCCATTGGTCCCGGCTCAGCTACTCTTAGGTGAGCGACCGCCCCCCTTCCCCGATCCCCCTTCTTCCAAGAGACATCCGCACATAAATACCCCAATAATACACTAAAATCTGGCCAATTTGTTCCTAAAATTAGTGGATGTCGGAGGTGCGGGCTAACCACAACCTCTATATTATGCTTTTGACCCCGAAATCGAATAGCCACCGACATTAATGGGTAGTTCACCACCTCCCCGTGCATGCACCGTACTTTAACCATGCGGCTCTTATCCAATAAGAGGGAGAGAGACAGAGAGAGAGAGAGAGAGAGGTTCTCCGCCAGTTGGATGGCCTGGTTCAGCGACGTCGGGTGGTGGCACTGGACCCACTGATTGGTCTTCCTCGGAAGCCGTGCCACGGACTGCTCCAGCACCACCTTATCGATGACACCCTCAAAGTCACTTCCCTCGGCCATCAGCCATCTGCGGCAGGAGTTCCGGAGCTGTTGCGCCATCACAAAGGGTCGGCCGGTTTCTCCAAGATCCAGCGATCTGAACCACTGCCGATGTTGTTCTGGGCTCCGGCCGCCCCGCTGCAGGATGGTGTGTTTCAGGCCTTCATAGACCAGGAGGTTCTGGACTGGCAGTTGTTCTGCAGCCACCTGCGCCTCTCCGGAGAGCACTGGCCAGTCCGCGGGTGCCCACCCACAGGTCTCAGCGGACCTCTCAAATAAATCCATAAAAGCCTCTGGGTCTATCCAGCTCCGGAACAGCTCGCTGTCTTCATACTTCAATTCAACATTTACCAATGGCACATAGTTCAGTGATATTATATTTTTGGCACAATATATTCAAATACAGTTATTATTCAACATGAAACTGCAGTTTAAAAAAGACATTAAATAATACCAAAGTTGATTCTGTGGTCTCCCATACCACCTTTGGTATCTCTAAAATGACTAATCTAACAACATCTATGTCAGGATACAGGCACAGAGGCGGAGGTAAGTGAATTCAAACGTGAGTTTATTTACAATGATTCAAGTGACAAGGTGAATTGGCAAGGTTCAGGTGAAGGTGCGGTGACGATCACTACGTGCAGAGCGGATTCCAGGTGAGCAGATCCTCCTTTAGTTAGCTTGGCGTGAGCAGACACTGTTCATTGATACGTCTCCTTTTCTATTTCAGATACAGTAGCGGACACGGAGATCTCGGCGGGAACGTGGGACACTCAGACGAATCTCCAGGACTCGGGGAACATGGGACCAGACAGGACTTCTGGGAACAGCGGGACAAGGATACAAAGGTGAGTATTTCAAAGGTGAGTATACGTTACGTGGTGGTTTTCAGGTTGACTTGGAGACTGCAGGAGACAGAGGGTTATGGTCTATTCCTGTTGGAGGCTTGACAAAGACTGAAGTGTGCATGGGTGTTTTGTAGAGCTGGGTGATGAGGTAATTGATGGTGCACAGGTGTGAGTGGTTAGTATTCCGGGGAGAGTGATCTTTGAGTGGTGGATGGGAATGAATCTGATTGATTCCTGACCATCTACTTGTACAAATAATTCAAATACAAAACAATAAATAAATGAATAAATAAATTGACAGACAGCAAGCTAGATAAATAATTCTAAATAAAATAAATATTTTTTGCCTCATGATTCCTGGCATGATATTTTTAAGATATAAAAAAAATAATAAACATTCTTACCTCTGAATATGCATATGGTGCTTTACATAGCTTTACAAAACATAAATGTACATAAATACACTCTAGGATTCACAGAAAAACTCAGAACCGACGCGCCTGGTCGTCCGTCCCTCATGCCCAGCAGGGCTTGATGGTGTTCCTGATGCAGACTCGCGAGCGATTGGATGATGTCCGCAAATGGCGATCCCGACGGAGACTGCATGATGGTGGCGGCGTTCCTCTTCCCGGGTTTCAGCACCAGTGTGAGGAGGTTGAAGGTTGGAAGGAAGAGTACAGGGTCAGCGTGACTGGGACTCGTGCGTTTTTATTAGGATAACTTCAAAATAACAACAGCGCATTCACTGTAGACTCGCTACAGCACAGACAGTAATTCACAAACAATTCACAACCAATTGTCCTTCTTTCCAGCAGGTTATCTCATGAAACTTGTACGAGTCCTCAGTCTTTCTCTCTCCCATTCTCTTTCCAGAGCGGCTTATATCCGGTCGCTCCACGCCAATTACTGCAACAAGATACAGGTGTTCATCATTTGCACTTGACCTACTTACTGCTCGTCTCCTCTCTCTCTCGTTACAGACTTCGCTGTACCACACCCCCCTTGTCACAATTTTCTTTTTTGAAATATAATATAATGGCACTTTCTTAATTAAAGGTGAGATGATATTGTAAGGTCATGTGATAACAATGCAGAGTATTACTATTTATCTTTGTACAGGATGTCCTGTGTTTTCAGAAATAGTACCCAGATAGCAAGCAATCATTGAAACAATGTGGAGTCGATATTGATGTGTCAATGCTAAATTGCATTGAATTAACGTTACAATGCGATGTTGGTTCAATATAATTTTTGCACCCGGAATAAATGTTGAAACAATGATGAGATTTCAACAAAAATTCATGGTTATGTCATTGAATCAACGTTATGAAGTGATGTTGGTTCAATATCACTTTTACACATGCAATTAATGTTGAAACAATGGTAAGATTTTAGAAAAGAAAAAATCAAGGGTAATGTCATTGAATCAACGTTACACTATGATTGATTTTACACCACCCCTTTTGAATCAATATTGAAATAATATAAATAAATATAAATAAATAAAACAAAAATAATCAATAGTAATGTTATTGAATTCATGTTAAGCTGTGATGTTAATTCATAACTGCTGAATCAACACTTAAATTAAAAAGAGAACCATTGGTAGTATTGGTAATATTGTTGGGTCAAAGTTACAATGTGATGATGATTAAATTACTTTTGTTAAAACATTAAAAATACAACTGAAATGTAATGTCAACATAAATTAATCTTGTAATCTGATTTTGAAACAAAATTAATATTTCAACTATGGTACAGCAACAAATTCCTGCCCTAGTGAAAAAATAGTATACAATTTATTCGTATGTACTTTAGTATACCAAATGTATTTGTGGCCCACTATAAATTGGTATACTTAATGTCTGTTAAATTTGAACAACTAATTTTGTACTAAACTCATTAAGTTCAATTAAAGTTGTATTTAATATACACACTTGTGCTAAAGCGAAACTATTCCAAGTATACTTAAGAACACTTTAAATATTCTCTTGTATTTAAGTTTTGAAATGCAGAATTCACTCAGCATAAACTTCAAATGTATTTTGGTGACATTACAATTGCAATTCAATTACACTGTATGACTGTTGAACATACATTAAAATTACACTGATAACAAATTTTTTAGTGCTTTTAAAACACATCGCAATTGCATTCCAAGTAAACTTGAAGTGTGCTAATGTCATCATTATTGTGTGCTTCAAATACAATAAAGTAATCTTTATAAATACACAGCTTATGAAAAGTATATTAGCATCGTGCTTTTACCTATTTTCATAATACAACTTTTAACACACTTTAAAATAATTGTACTTTAGTATATTTTAGAAAAATATATTCTAGAAAAATATACTTGGTGAAAATTCAGTTTATTTTTTAAAAGTGTATTTATTTGCACTATATTAAAGTATATTTTAGGTATATTTTAACTGTGTGCTAGAAATGACCTTTGTAGCAATGCATTTAAATTATACTTTCAAAATACACTATAGTATACAATAGTATTTTGTACAAAGTATAGCTAAGTTTATTTGTCTTAATAATGTACATTTGTTATTGAAGACAAAGTATGTAATTTGTAGTATTTTGAATAAGCCAGAGGTATTAATGAGCCTATACTTTTTACTCAAACATATCAAACCACGATAGCCTAGCAGGCAAGTGCACCTACATGAGCTTCAGGAGACCTGAGTTCGAGACCTGGCTCGTGGACCTTTATTGATCCTGTCTAGGGTGACCACCATCAAACAAACCAAATGTGGGACAATGTTGGACATGTTACCAACACTAAAACGTAACCTGAAGCTGTTATATAATGTTTATCTAACTTAATAAAACATTTGTATTCTGCCTTTCAGTTGATACATTTTTTTTGTTCTTTAGTCCCTTCCAGAAAGCACCATTATAACACAATGTAACATAACACGTCTTTATTTTACATGACATTTAAATTCAACATCACTGAGCCCAAAGGCAGCAGGCATCATGCAGATCACTATTTTTGAAACAGTTTTGACCAAGCCCAACTAAAATCCAGCAAAATAAATAATGAACAAATAAAATATAAACCAACATGAATTTAGATCATTGACAGTCTTATATATTAAGAATATATTAAACCAAAAACTTTCATATTTTTTAGAAAGGATGTGAATTAAAAGAACCACAGCAGGCAACAAGTTGATAAATTCTGATAAATTTAATTTACTGAATTATCCATTTGTTTTCTGACAGAGAACACATAGAACGAATCACTGCTCCACATTTTGATTGACAGCCGTCACAACCCACTAGTGACTGTGTTTACTCCTGTCCTTTCAACCACTGGATAGGATTTTAAAAACGGCTGTTGTATTTTGTACTTCTGACGAAGCGCTGTTAAATATAGGTGAAAAACTACGCCGCAAAAAGAATAAACAAAATGCTTTCTTAAAAAGGCAAAAGAACGCATGCACGTTTTCTTAATATGATATTCAAAAAACCAACAGACTGATGAAAATGTGGGATATTTTCTCAATATTTGACGTGCGGGACATGCTGTGCGGTACAACGCAAAGTGGGACGGGTGCTCACCCTAATCCCGTCCCTCCTCTCTCTCTCTCTCTCTCTCTCTCTCTCTCTCTCTCTCTCTCTCTCTCTCTCTCTCTCTCTCTCTCTCTCTCCCACCTCACTTCCAGTCTAGCTACTGTCCTATCCTGATAAAAGGCGAAAACGACAAAAATATTTAAAAATACACTTATGGTATATTGCTTGTATGTTTTGAAAACATTTATAATGAATTTGTACTGTACTTGTAACACAAATAAAATATAAACCAACATGAATTTAGATCATTGACAGTCTTATATATTAAGAATATATTAAACCAAAAACTTTCATATTTTTTAGAAAGGATGTGAATTAAATGAACCACAGCAGGCAACAAGTTGATAAATTCTGATAAATTTAATTTACTGAATTATCCATTTGTTTTCTGACAGAGAACACATAGAACGAATCACTGCTCCACATTTTGATTGACAGCTGTCACAACCCACTAGTGACTGTGTTTACTCCTGTCCTTTCAACCACTGGATAGGATTTTAAAAACGGCTGTTGTATTTTGTACTTCTGACGAAGCGCTGTTAAATATAGGTGAAAAACTACGCCGCAAAAAGAATAAACAAAATGCTTTCTTAAAAAGGCAAAAGAACGCATGCACGTTTTCTTAATATGATATTCAAAAAACCAACAGACTTATGAAAATGTGGGATATTTTCTCAATATTCGACGTGCGGGACATGCTGTGCGGTACAACGCAAAGTGGGACGGGTGCTCACCCTAATCCCGTCCCTCCTCTCTCTCTCTCTCTCTCTCTCTCTCTCTCTCTCTCTCTCTCTCTCTCTCTCTCTCTCTCTCTCTCTCTCTCTCTCTCTCTCTCTCTCTCCCACCTCACTTCCAGTCTAGCTACTGTCCTATCCTGATAAAAGGCGAAAACGACAAAAATATTTAAAAATACACTTATGGTATATTGCTTGTATGTTTTGAAAACATTTGTAATGAATTTGTACTGTACTTGTAACACAAATAAAGTACACTTTAATATCACTAATCAAGCATGTAATTTGTACCTACACAAGTATACTTGAAGTTGGTCCAATTTAGTACACAAAAGTACACTAATTACATTTAAAGTTATGCTTTACTACAATTTAATTACAACTAAAATATACTTAGTACAAAATTAGTTGTTTCAAAATAGCACACTTCAAGTTAGCCAATCATTAACACACTTGAAGTATACTGATAATTAGTCTGGCTGCAAGTCTATACTTAAGTAAGTCTAGTAAGTAAAATGTATTTATACAGTGCTTTTCACAGACAGGGGCATAAAGTGCTTCACAATAGACAATAAAACATAGTAGAAGAAAAAATAAACAGTCTAAGAATAAAATAAAATACAACAGATAAAATTAACAATAGACCAAAGACAGAGATTACCCCAAAGCTAACCTGAACAAATGAGTCTTCACTTGTCCCTTAAAACTGTCCACATTCTCAGCAAACCTAATGCTAGTTGGCAGAGCATTTCAGAGTCTGGGTGCCACAGAGTAGAAGCAAAGGCTCTATCCCCACATGTCTTTAGACGAGTAAGTGGCATAGATAGCAGATTTTGGTTGTTAGACCTGAGAGACCGGAAGGGGATGTGTAGGTGAATTATGTTGGCAAGATAAGCAGGGGCCTGCCCATGTAGAAACCCTATAGGTTATGGTGAGAATTTTGAATTGGATCCTGTGAGTTACAGGACGCCAGTGAAGGGAACAGAGTAGAGGGGTGATATGGGTGCACCTATTTGATCTAGTAAGTAGCCTAGCAGCAGAATTTTGAATGGATTGCAGACAGTGAATGACAGATTTATTGAGTGATGAGAAGAGTGAGTTCCAATGATCAATACAGGAGGAAATGAAGGCATGAATGAGCATCTCCAGGTCTGACTGAGAGACCACAGCCCTCAATTTGATAATGTTGCGTAAATGGAAAAAACAGGACCTAGTCAGTGATTTGATGTGAGTTTCAAAAGATAGAGATTTGTCAAATATCACCCCAAGGTTCCTTAGACTAGGCCGGACCGCAGATGACAAATGCCCAATGTTCTGCATAACCTGAGGCGCTATAATTACCCCCCCCCCCCCTCCCCTCCGTCTTATCTGGGTTCAGCTGCAAAAAGCTTTTCAGCCATCCAGTTCTTTATGGCATCTATGCAATCTAGGAGCCTTGTAAGTTTAGATGACTCATTTAGATGACTCAAAATGAAGCTGAATGTCATCTGCGTAAAAGTGATAAGAGATGTTAAAATTACGAAATCTGACCCAGAGGCAAAATGTATAAAGTAAACAATATTGGGCCCAACACTTAACCCTGTGGAACACCACAAAACAGTCTATACTTAGCATTTTTTCTACCAGGCTAGGCCTACAGAAGGCTGTAGAGAACTGCTTGAGACAGTTGAGCTTGATGCCCTCTCTTTAGAGCCGGTGCTCCTGACCGAGCTTATCTCTATCAAGAGGGTTGAGGACCTGCAGGCATTCTCTGTCAGCAAAACGTGCCTTGAGTTTCATTCCGGCATACTCTCACGTAATCCTGAGACCACAACTGGGCTTTGTGCCCAAAGTTCCCACCAACTCTTTCAGGGATCAGGTAATAAACTTCCAATTCCTGCTTTGAGATGAGGCAGAACCAGCCAATCGTTGCTGTGTCCAGTACGGGCCCTGCAAATTTTTTTGGAACGCATGCAGAGCATCAGAAGCTCTGAGCAGCTCTTTGTCTGTTTCATAGGGCAGCAGAAGGAGAAGGCTGTCTCCAAACAGGTTTTGGCCCGCTGGATAGTGGATGCTATAGCCTTGACATATCAGACACAGGGGGTGCCCTGTCCCTTTGAAGTACGTGCACATTCAACTAGGAGTGTTGCATCGCCCTGGGCTTTAACCAACAGCAGTGCCGTTGGGTTAATTGCTGTTTAGCAGACATCTGCATAGCTGCGGGCTGGGCAGCACCTAATAGCTTTGCGAGATTTTATAATCTCAGGGTTGAGCCAGTTTTTTCCTGTGTGTTGATAGGTCCAAAGAAGTAAACCTGCGGGCAACTGGCTGGGTGTACCGCTTGCAAGCAGTACATTTCCCCTCCCGGAGGTGATAACGTGCACTTTTCTGTCTACGTGAGTTCCCCAAGACGATGAACCCTGGATATATAATTTGATTAGCACCCTGCAGCAGTCGTATTCATAAGAGGAATTTGACACCAGACTCAGTACTCATGATGCAGTCGCCCCTCAGTTAAGCACAAATACTGAGCTAGATGCTCCATATATAGTGATTCCCTGTCGGAAATACCATATACAGTATAGTACATGATACAGCTTCACTAACGGTAAACCTGTGTCTTCCCTTAGGCAGTTCTTTATCTTTGCCACGAGTCACCTCATTTGTAATAGCTCCCCCCTCTCAGGTTGGATCTACTGCAGTGACTTCTTTCCCCATGTGGTAATTCCCGAGAGGCAAGTCCATGTGATTTGCTACCACATGTTAAACTCTCCAATGGGGTTATTTCTCCAAGTTGGGAGGCAGAGTGCTTCCTCTGTGCAGCTGTAGATGTTTTTCCCAACAAAAAAAACAAAACAAAACAAAGAACAACAAAAGGTCAAAAGGAAATCAAGCTAAAGCGACCTATTTCCATTGTGAGCTCTTTTTGATCACTGTGTGATCCGTAAAAATTACTCTGAGCTTACGAGGGATGCTGGGTGGGTTACGTTGTCGTGAGTGCACCTGTTAGCCGGCACAAAGTAGGTTGCCGACATCTGCATCGCCAGGATTTTTAACTCAATCTAGCGTTGTGGCGTTTTCCATAGGCACCCTTAGTGTCAGTATTCGACAGCACAAACCTGAGCGTGTGATGTCCATATGTCCGGGGCCTGGCCAGACATGCAAATTTCACATTCCAATTTCATTGGCCTTTCTGAATACGTCAGAGGTGTTTGGGGCTCCCAAGAGTCACCCCTAGTGTCAGAATTCGACACCATGTCTCTCTCCCTCCATCAGGGAACGAAGGCTACTACCTACGTAACTGACACAAGATGGGTGTTTTTCAACCGCTTTATCTGACCCTAAACCAAGCCCCTAAAGGATTGGAGCAAATCAGGTAAAACGGTTGAAAATGCCCATTGTAGTTTGAAAAGGCCGCACTGATTGGGTAACACCCACAAGTGTTCTGCAGAGAAACATTTCTGCATGATCTTGTGGAGATCAACTACAAATCAAATGTACAAATGTTAGCTCAAAATCCCTTTTTCCACCTACGTGTGCTGTCGTCTTTCATCAAAATTTCAATGCTGATCCAACATACTTTCAACATTGAAATGTCAATCTCAACCAAAATTATGGTTTGGAACAAAACTCAACATTGTATCAATGTCTCCTTGCTATCTGGGTAGGTAGTATCCAGTATTTAGTGAGCGGTATTCAGTAAGCTGCACCCAAGCATTCCATTCTGGACAGAACTACTCTGAAGCATTTGTTGTCCCTTTGTCTTACTTAGATGAGATTTTGGCTCAATTCCCCAGCACCAAAAAAGGTGATAAGTCTTCAAAGTCTGGTCCGTCCTCAACTTGGTTAGTGCACTGACATATTTGCTATGTATTTTGATCTGTATACAAATTTTTCTATATTCTCCATCTCTTTTGATAGATATGAGATTACATACCTACTACATACTAACTAGATAGTGGTTTTATTACCGACTGATGGCATATCCCTGCAGACAACTTTTTTTTTTAAAATAAATGTCTTTGTATGCAGTAATGTAACATTCTGGAAGAAAAGTTAAATTCACAAAGATCAAATTCGTATGGGTGTAGACTGTATAAAATCAATAAGTATTTATGACTGTTGGACAATGAAGGTGATTTTTTTTTCTGTTTCTAGCTCAGCGAAACCATCAGCTACATCTGCTACATTAGAGCTGGACAAACTAATGGCGTCTCTGTCAGACTTCAGAGTCCAAAGCACAGTATGTCTGATACACAATTTTATGCATTTAAAGGTGATGTGTGTTATGTTTGCACCACTTGCACCACCAGATTGAAATGTAAAATTAATAATTTTTTTCAAACCAGGAACTCAATAATTAGTAACTGCTATTAGCTTACTGATAGTTAACTTATTTAGCTGGGTTAAGCCTTGTTTATACGCCAAGCACTGTACCACAACCATCTGTTGACTGATTGCACACCTCAGAGGCATTTATAGTCAATGTGATAGCCGTTGTACTATTTTATATAATGACTGGGCAGTTCGGACAAAACAAATCCTCCAGAAAGTTTCACGAGTTCACACTTACATACAATCAGATATAGTATAAAATATGCGTATTTGGAATGCTTTCCAAAGAGAGGGCTATGAGCTCAGAATTTGGCCTGAACCCAGAGCACCCTCCCACATCCCTGGCCGGGATAGGAATAATCGAGAGTGAGGTTTTGGGGTGGAGGAGGCATGCTGGAAAAACTGTCATGGAACTGAGGTAAGTTGTCTTTATATATAAGCCTCCTCTCAAGCTAACTGGATAGATTATCTGAATGTACTCCTTTCGAACTTTTGTAATAAAACATAATTTCACGAGTTCACACGTACATATAATCTTATAACCTTAGTGGTCCAGGAGCGCCATCTCTGGCTCAACCTGGCTGACATGAGGGATGCGGACAAGTTTCGGTTCCTGGACTCCCCTGTTTCACAGGTTGGGTTGTTCGGCGACGCGGTAGAAAACTTTGCCCAACAGTTCTCTGCCCCCAGAAGCAGACGGAGGCCATACGGCACATCCTGCCCTGGCGGCCCGCTGCTGCCTCCCCCCGTCCGCTGGTGGCAGATCCTCCGCCTGCTCGTCGCCGAGGTCGTCCGTCTGCTGCCGCCTCCTCTCCCGCTGGACCGCCGCAGCAGCCTCAGCGTGGAGCCGGCCTCAGACGGGGCGCCCAGCCAGCTTCAGGCGCTGCCAAGCCAGATGGCAAGCATCAGCGTAAGCCACTCAGGGATGGAGAGAAGAGCTCTTGGAGTTGGTCACCGATCCACTCCCTCCCCACGGAGGAGAGCCTGCTGGAGTTCTTTGTTTTTGTGTGTGTCTGTTTCGCCACTGGCTCCCAAAAAAGGGGAGCCAGCGGCACCCACATTTTCAAGGAAAGAGCAATTTCCTCTGTTCCTGAGTCCTAAGAGGGCAGATCTAGCGGTGTGCGACCCTGTAAAGCCTTGCACCCCTCTGCCCCCTCTTGTTCGCCAGCATGGCAGTTGGGTGCGGTTGGAGGACCCGGTCATCCGCCTTCTCACTCATCCATGGCCGTCTCGTGGAGACAGGAAAGTGTTGTACACCACACACAGACCCTGCTTCGGGCCGCCTTTGGGCCTTACAAGCTGGGTCCCTGTCCTCCCCGTCACTGCCCCACCTCAGGTACGTCTGTGGTCCCCTGGCCCCTGGCCCGGTTTGTGGAAGGCAAACAAGCTTCCCAATCGGTACAGATGACCCCAAACTATACCATCAGACTCGGCTTGCGATTCCTTTTCACTCGGCTTCCGCCCAAACTAAGTGATATTCATCACACCTAGGTGTTGTACAGTGCCCCTGTCTTGTGTGCGCACTTCGCAGTCTACTGGCGAAGGATGCGATGCAGCCGCTCCCTCCAGCAGATTTGAAGGCCAGTTTCTATAAGCCCGTACTTCATTGTACCCTAGAGAGGTGGGTCATGACAATCTTGGTCCTGTGTTCATTCAGACGGGCCCTTTTTCGAAAGCCTCTGTTCAATTTGTTATACAGGAATGCATTTGAGTATGTAGTGCTGAAGCGCACAGGGAAATTGTCGCTGCAGAGCGTGCAAGACTATTGGAAGCCTGCAGCGTCCATAGGAACTATTTTAGTTCAACTGCAATGAATGCAGAGAAATGCTCTTTTAGAGTGCCATGTGTTTTGTAGAACACTCGTAGTAGATGTTTGCAGAGTAGAATCGACGAAGTGCATTCGCGCTTCCTTACATACCCACTTCGTAGGGTGGCGTGCACGATGCAAATCTCGCACGCTTACACTCTTCAAATGTCGTTTACACTCTAAGGTGATTAGGCTGTCAGTTCCGTTCTGACATAACATCAAGCGTTGAGCACTTTTATAAGGTGTTTGAACACAAATGTGTGTCCACAGTGTGTGTAAACAACCTGCCTATAATTGTAAAAATTGTAAAAACCCACTCCTTTTTTTATAATCCCCATAAATCATAAGTCTCCCATAAAATCCCCATATGTCTCTCCTAACGAGCAGTTCCAGATTTACATAAGAGTAGGGGGCTTCCCTTTATTAATTTATAACTATTCAATAAATTCTACTTTAACAGCTGCACGAAATACATACTGTGATTCGTGATTTATTTTCATCAAAGATATTTTAAAAACATACCCTTCTCTGCTTTTATCACAGATTGCACCCTGAATTATTGCTATTTTCAGGCGTTGCAAATGCCGCAGTCATGTAAATGAACAGCTAAAATGCATCAATTTTTTTAGTTAAAAATGATGAACAGACAAAGAACTAAACTAAACAAGAAGTATATATACACACAGAGTTAATAAGGAACCGAATGAAACAGAGGTGCATATAATCAATGTACCCTTGAGTGACCATAGTGACAAAGGACGTAATCAGAAACCAAGGAAACCAAGCAAACAGGAACTAAACAGGCAGGAAACACGGAATAAAAAGGAAACTCAACATAAGAGTCCACAAACAGAACATACACCTGACAGTTATTCAATGTTGATAAAATTCTGGTTGTAACACACAAAGTTTATGCTAAAATAAAATAGTTCACAATGTCCAGTTATGTAAGTGGGGGTAGTGCTTTGGGGTCTCGGACTGCCAAGTCATATGGATCTATGTTGTTTATAGTCTTTAATTTGTCCAAATATCTTTGCTTGGCATTGGCATTTAGTTTATCCGGGTAGGGTACTGTGGCGAGCAGGACGAGGCCGAAGGACGTGAGAGAATGGCGCGAGGCTGGTGACGTGAGTGATAATGAACGTCACCTGTGAGACGCACCGGTCTATCATCTCTCACTGGGGAGCGGAAGCAGGAGGAGTGACAACGCTGAAGATTGAGAGAGGAACAGGCCTGATTTTATGTTGTGTTTTGTGAAGCCAGCAGTCGTCCGCGAGGGGCTGCTGGCGGATACTGTTGTTTTTGTATTTGTTTTATTTGAGAATTAAAAGTTGTTTGAATGTTCACCGGTTCCCGCCTCCTTCACATAACATCTGAACCCCGTTACAGGTACCATCTCATTTTACTTTCCCCTTCTCCATGTCATTATTTCTCCCACAAGATTTCAATGATTTAAGCAGACAAAACAAAAGAAAAGCAGGTATCAGTATAAGAAGCTTTGACGGATCCTCACAAGATGGCACCACCGTCCCAGCATGCAACCCGATGTGACGGATCTTCACATTGTCTATAAGTTATTTCCACATATTTAAGATGTTTTATTAACAAAGTCCGGGAGTAGCACATTCAAATTATCTACCCAATCAAGATGAGAGGAGGCCTATACATAGACTTAACTATGTTCCTCAACAGTTTTCTGCACATTGATCCGCCCAATTGCCGCTATGTCAGAGACTGAGTTCTTCCTGTCTGATGACGTCTGACTCCATTGCGCAGTTGTCAGCCCATCCAAGCAGCTCTCCACACCCTTTGTACACCTTGGCCCATTCAACTATCCCTGCAATTGAGAAATGAACAGTGTTAAGATAGAGACAGGCGCTGATCAGTGCAACAAAGATTTCTCAAGCAGAATGAACAAAGACCAGCTCTATGAATTGAATGTATCCTTGCTATCAGAATCTCCTTAATCCACTTCACCCTCTAAGGCCGCCAATAGAACAAGCAAAGCCCTTAGGGCCCCAAAGTTGCATCTCATACAAACACTGTCTTCCTGTTGTGAAAGACTGGATCCTCTTCAAGTGTCGGGCCGCAGCAGTAGGCCTTCAGGCCCTACTCTCCCTGCAAGGCCCAATCTCCTCCTCCCTCTGCTTAGCCACACACCACTGCTTTCCCCACTCTCACCCCCAAAATAGATTTTAATTTTCCTGTTCTGCACAACACAGATACCCATACCACCGAAAGATGTCACTTTGGAAGTCGCCAGCAACATCAGAGCACAGATTCTCTCAGAATCTCTCAGACTTTGATTTATCCTTTCTACTGTCTCTGCTTCCTCAAACTGAATCAAATCGCTAAATTGATTATGGTGATTTTTCAGTTACCTTAAAAATACAGCTTATAGCTTCAGAATTCTGTATCGCATTCTGTTGATACAGCAAAATAATTTGAGCTGCTTTTCCCCATAGGAAGTGAGAACCAAATAATTATCTCACAATTATCTCAATAGCGTGAGAAGTGCAACCCATTTTTATACATATCACAAGCTGTTTTCAGCAAAATGCGCAGTTCGAGTCGCCCAGTGAAATCAGCTAATCGACCCTATTTCTCCATTGTAGGTTTAGCTCGTCTGCATCCACCCAAAACATTAGTCTTTCTGTCTAACTTGACTTTTCTACGTCTAATCATTCTTTAACTGCTGCATCAGTGATATCCACTCCCGCAGGAGTCCTGTATCTACCTCTAACCCTTCTATCACTGCCACAGCAATGAGTCCCCTTTGCTCCCGCAGGAGCTCACCCCTATATGCGACCGTCGCCGTTTCAACTGCTGGCAGGGCTATTCCATCTAATGCTGTGAGTATTGGACTCCCGTCCACTTAAGCCTTCCAGTTAATACGGCCAAACTGTATCCCCATTCGAATGCCGGCGGGGTTTGCCCATTCGATGCTGTG